>NC_081327.1:58307014-58624353 GCF_026419965.1 Kogia breviceps | reverse complement strand
GAGGCCTAGCCTCACGGCATGCCGCGCCCTACGCCGCACACGCCCCCCCACACGTGTCCGGACCCCGACCTCGAGCCTCAGCCTCACGGGGGGCCTAACCCTAACCCTAGCTCCGCCGTTCGCCGGGCCGCCAGGCCTGAAGCCTGAGGCCTAGCCTCACGGCAATGTCGTGCCCTACGCCGCACACGCCCCCCCACACGTGTCCGGACCCCGACCTCGAGCCTCAGCCTCACCGGGAGCCTAACCCTAACCCTAGCTCCGACCCTTCGCCGGGCCGCCAGGCCTGAAGCCTGAGGCCTAGCCTCACGGCATGCCGCGCCCTACGCCGCACACGCCCCCCCACACGTGTCCGGACCCCGACCTCGAGCCACAGCCTCACGGGGGGCCTAACCCTAACCCTAGGTCCGGCCCTTCGCCGGGCCGCCAGGTCTGAAGCCAGAGGCCTAGCCTCACGGCATGCGCGCCCTACGCCGCACACGCCCCCCCACACGTGTCCGGACCCCGACCTCGAGCCTCAGCCTCACCGGGGGCCTAACCCTAACCCTAGCTCCGGCCCTTCGCCGGGCCGCCAGGCCTGAAGCCTGAGGCCTAGCCTCACGGCATGCGCGCCCTACGCCGCACAGCCCCCCCACACGTGTCCGGACCCCGACCTCGAGCCTCAGCCTCACCGGGGGCCTAACCCTAACCTAGCTCCGGCCCTTCGCCGGGCCGCCAGGCCTGAAGCCTGAGGCCTAGCCTCACGGCATGCCGCGCCCTACGCCGCACACGCCCCCCCACACGTGTCCGGACCCCGACCTCGAGCCTCAGCCTCACGGGGGCCTAACCCTAACCCTAGCTCCAGCCCTTCGCCGGGCCGCCAGGCCTGAAGCCTGAGGCCTAGCCTCACGGCATGCCGCGCCCTACGCCGCACACGCCCCCCCACACGTGTCCGGACCCCGACCTCGAGCCTCAGCCTCACGGGGGGCCTAACCCTAACCCTAGCTCCGGCCCTTCGCCGATCCGCCAGGCCTGAAGCCTGAGGCCTAGCCTCACGGCATGCCGCGCACTACGCCGCACACGCCCCCCCACTCGTGTCCCGGAACCCGACCTCGAGCCTCAGCCTCACGGGGGGCCTAACCCTAACCCTAGCTCCGGCCCTTCGCCGGGCCGCCAGGCCTGAAGCCTGAGGCCTAGCGTCACGGCATGCCGCGCCCTACGCCGCACACGCCCCCCACACGTGCCCGGACCCGACCTCGAGCCTCAGCCTCACGGGGGGCCTAACCCTAACCCTAGCTCCGGCCCTTCGCCGGGCCGCCAGGCCTGAAGCCTGAGGCCTAGCCTCACGGCATGCCGCGCCCTACGCCGCACACGCCCCCCCACACGTGTCCGGACCCCGACCTCGAGCCTCAGCCTCACGGGGGGCCTAACCCTAACCCTAGCTCCGGCCCTTCGCCGGGCCGCCAGGCCTGAAGCCTGAGGCCTAGCCTCACGGCATGCCGCGCCCTACGCCGCACAGGCCCCCCCACACGTGTTCGGACCCGACCTCGAGCCTCAGCCTCACGGGGGGCCTAACCCTAACCCTAGCTCCGGCCCTTCGCCGGGCCAGCCAGGCCTCAAGCCTGAGGCCTAGCCTCACGGCATGCCGCGCCCTACGCCGCACAGGCCCCCCCACACGTGTCCGGGACCCGACCTCGATCCTCAGCCTCACGGGGGCCTAACCCTAACCCTAGCTCCGGCCCTTCGCCGGGCCGCAGGCCTGAAGCCTGAGGCCTAGCCTCACGGCATGCCGCGCCCTACGCCGCACACGCCCCCCCACACGTGTCCGGACCCGACCTCGAGCCTCAGCCTCACGGGGGGCCTAACCCTAACCCTAGCTGCGGCCCTTCGCCGGGCGCCAGGCCTGAAGCCTGAGGCCTAGCCTCACGGCATGCCGCGCCCTACGCCGCACACGCCCCCCACACGTGTCCGGACCCCGACCTCGAGCCCTCAGCCTCACCGGGGCCTAACCTAACCCTAGCTCGGCCCTTCGCCGGGCCGCCAGGCCTGAAGCCTGAGCCTAGCCTCACGGCATGCCGCGCCCTACGCCGCACACGCCCCCCCACACGTGTCCGGACCCCGACCTCGAGCCTCAGCCTCACGGGGGGCCTAACCCTAACCCTAGCTCCGGCCCTTCGCCGGGCAGCCAGGCTGAAGCCTGAGGCTAGCCTCACGGCATGCCGCGCCCTACGCCGCACACGCCCCCCCCACACGTGTCCGGACCCCGACCTCGAGCCTCAGCCTCACGGGGGGCCTAACCCTAACCCTAGCTCCAGGCCTTCGCGGGCCGCCAGGCCTGAAGCCTGAGGCCTAGCCTCACGGCATGCCGCGCCCTACGCCGCACACGCCCCCCACACGTGTCCGGACCCCGACCTCGAGCCTCAGCCTCACGGGGGGCCTAACCCTAACCCTAGCTCCGGCCCCTTCGCCGGGCCGCCAGGCCTGAAGCCTGAGGCCTAGCCTCACGGCATGCCGCGCCCTACGCCGCACACGCCCCCCCACACGTGTCCGGACCCCGACCTCGAGCCTCAGCCTCACGGGGGGCCTAACCTAACCCTAGCTCCGGCCCTTCGCCGGGCCGCCAGGCCTGAAGCCTGAGGCCTAGCCTCACGCATGCCGCGCCCTACGCCGCACACGCCCCCCCACACGTGTCCGGAACCCGACCTCGAGCCTCAGCCTCACGGGGGGCCTAACCCTAACCCTAGCTCCGGCCCTTCGCCGGGCCGCAGGCCTGAAGCCTGAGGCCTAGCCTCACGGCATGCCGCGCCCTACGCCGCACACTCCCCCCACACGTGTCCGGACCCCGACCTCGAGCCTCAGCCTCACGGAGGGCCTAACCCTAACCCTAGCTCCGGCCCTTCACCGGGCCGCCAGGCCTGAAGCCTGAGGCCTAGCCTCACGGCATGCCGCGCCCTATGCCGCACACGCCCCCCCACACGTGTCCGGACCCCGACCTCGAGCCTCAGCCTCACGGGGGGCCTAACCCTAACCCTAGCTCCGGCCCTTCGCCGGACCGCCAGGCCTGAAGCCTGAGGCCTAGCCTCACGGCATGCCGCGCCCTACGCCGCACACGCCCCCCCACACGTGTCCGGACCCCGACCTCGAGCCTCAGCCTCACGGGGGGCCTAACCTAACCCTAGCTCCGGCCCTTCGCCGGGCCGCCAGGCCTGAAGCCTGAGGCCTAGCCTCACGGCATGCCGCGCCCTACGCCGCACACGCCCCCCCACACGTGTCCGGACCCCGACCTCGAGCCTCAGCCTCACGGGGGGCCTAACCCTAACCCTAGCTCCGGCCCTTCGCCGGGCCGCCAGGCCTGAAGCCTGAGGCCTAGCCTCACGGCATGCCGCGCCCTACGCCGCACACGCCCCCCCACACGTGTCCGGACCCCGACCTCGAGCCTCAGCTTCACCGGGGGCCTAACCTAACCCTAGCTCCGGCCCTTCGCCGGGCCGCCAGGCCTGAGCCTGAGGCCTAGCCTCACGGCATGCGCGCCCTACGCCGCACACGCCCCCCCACACGTGTCCGGACCCCGACCTCGAGCCTCAGCCTCACCGGGGGCCTAACCCTAACCCTAGCTCCGGCCCTTCGCCGGGCCGCCAGGCCTGAAGCCTGAGGCCTAGCCTCACGGCATGCCGCGCCCTACGCCGCACACGCCCCCCCACACGTGTCCGGACCCCGACCTCGAGCCTCAGCCTCACGGGGGGCCTAACCCTTACCCTAGCTCCGGCCCTTCGCCGGGCCGCCAGGCCTGAAGCCTGAGGCCTAGCCTCACGGCATGCCGCGCCCTACGCCGCACACGCCCCCCCCACACGTGTCCGGACCCCGACCTCGAGCCTCAGCCTCACGGGGGGCCTAACCCTAACCCTAGCTCCGGCCGTTCGCCGGGGCGCCAGGCCTGAAGCCTGAGGCCTAGCCTCACGGCATGTCGCGCCCTACGCCGCACACGCCCCCCCACACGTGTCCGGACCCCCGACCTCGAGCCTCAGCCTCACCGGGAGCCTAACCCTAACCCTAGCTCCGACCCTTCGCCGGGCCGCCAGGCCTGAAGCCTGAGCCTAGCCTCACGGCATGCCGCGCCCTACGCCGCACACGCCCCCCACACGTGTCCGGACCCCGACCTCGAGCCTCAGCCTCACGGGGGGCCTAACCCTAACCCTAGGTAAGACCCTTCGCCGGCCGCCAGGCCTGAAGCCTGAGGCCTAGCCTCACGGCATGCCGCGCCTACGCCGCACACGCCCCCCACACGTGTCCGGACCCCGACCTCGAGCCTCAGCCTCACCGGGGGCCTAACCCTAACCCTAGCTCCGGCCCTTCGCCGGGCCGCCAGGCCTGAAGCCTGAGGCCTAGCCTCACGGCATGCCGCGCCCTACGCCGCACACGCCCCCGACACGTGTCCGGACCCCGACCTCGAGCCTCAGCCTCACCGGGGGCCTAACCCTAACCCTAGCTCCGGCCCTTCGCCGGGCCGCCAGGCCTGAAGCCTGAGGCCTAGCCTCACGGCATGCCGCGCCCTACGCCGCACACGCCCCCCCACACGTGTCCGGACCCCGACCTCTAGCCTCAGCCTCACGGGAGGGCCTAACCCTAACCCTAGCTCCGGCCCTTCGCCGGCCGCCAGGCCTGAAGCCTGAGGCCTAGCCTCACGGCATGCCGCGCCCTACGCCGCACACGCCCCCCACTCGTGTCCGGAACCCGACCTCGAGCCTCAGCCTCACGGGGGCCTAACCCTAACCCTAGCTCCGGCCCTTCGCCGGGCCGCCAGGCCTGAAGCCTGAGGCCTAGCCTCACGGCATGCCGCGCCCTACGCCGCACACGCCCCCCCACACGTTCCGGACCCCGACCTCGAGCCTCAGCCTCATCGGGGGCCGAACCCTAACCTACCTCGGCGCTTCGCCGGGCCGCAGGCCTGAAGCCTGAGGCCTAGCCTCACGGCGTGCCGCGCCCTACGCCGCACCACGCCCCCCCACACGTGTCCGGACCCCGACCTCGAGCCTCAGCCTCACCGGGGGCCTAACCCTAACCCTAGCTCCGGCCCTTCGCCGGGCCGCCAGGCCTGAAGCCTGAGGCCTAGCCTCACGGCATGCCGCGCCCTACGCCGCACAGGCCCCCCCACACGTGTCCGGACCCGACCTCGAGCCTCAGCCTCACGGGGGGCCTAACCCTAACCCTAGCTCCGGCCCTCGCCGGGCCGCCAGGCCTGAAGCCTGAGGCCTAGCCTCACGGCATGCCGCGCCCTACGCCGCACAGGCCCCCCCACACGTGTCCGGACCCGACCTCGAGCCTCAGCCTCACGGGGGGCCTAACCCTAACCCTAGCTCCGGCCCTTCGCCGGGCCGCCAGGCCTGAAGCCTGAGGCCTAGCCTCACGGCATGCCGCGCCCTACGCCGCACACGCCCCCCCACACGTGTCCGGACCCCGACCTCGAGCCTCAGCCTCACGGGGGGCCTAACCCTAACCCTAGCTCCGGCCCTTCGCCGGGCCGCCAGGCCTGAAGCCTGAGGCCTAGCCTCACGGCATGCCGCGCCCTACTCCGCACACGCCCCCCCACACGTGTCCGGACCCCGACCTCGAGCCTCAGCCTCACCGGGGGCCTAACCCTAACCCTAGCTCCGGCCCTTCGCCGGGCCGCCAGGCCTGAAGCCTGAGGCCTAGCCTCACGGCATGCCGCGCCCTACGCCGCACACGCCCCCCCACACGTGTCCGGACCCCTACCTCGAGCCTCAGCCTCACCGGGGGCCTAACCCTAACCCTAGCTCCGGCCCTTCGCCGGGCCGCCAGGCCTGAAGCCTGAGGCCTAGGCCTCACGCATGCCGCGCCCTACGCCGCACACGCCCCCCACACGTGTCCGGACCCCGACCTCGAGCCTCAGCCTCACCGGGGGCCTAACCCTAACCCTAGCTCCGGCCCTTCGCCGGGCCGCCAGGCCTGAAGCCTGAGGGCCTAGCCTCACGGCATGCCGCGCCTACGCCGCACACGCCCCCCCACACGTGTCCGGACCCCGACCTCGAGCCTCAGCCTCACCGGGGGCCTAACCCTAACCCTAGCTCCGGCCCTTCGCCGGGCCGCCAGGCCTGAAGCCTGAGGCCTAGCCTCACGGCATGCCGCGCCCTACGCCGCACACGCCCCCCCACACGTGTCCGGACCCCGACCTCGAGCCTCAGCCTCACCGGGGCCTAACCCTAACCCTAGTTCCGGCCCTTCGCCGGGCCGCCAGGCCTGAAGCCTGAGGCCTAGCCTCACGGCATGCCGCGCCCTACGCCGCACACGCCCCCCCACACGTGTCCGGACCCCGACCTCGAGCCTCAGCCTCACCGGGGCCTAACCCTAATCCTAGCTTCGCCCTTCGCCGGGCCGCCGGGCCTGAAGCCTGAGGCCTAGCCTCACGCATGCCGCGCCCTACGCCGCACACGCCCCCCCACACGTGTCCGGACGCCGACCTCGAGCCTCAGCCTCACCGGGGGCCTAACCCTAACCCTAGCTCCGGCCCTTCGCCGGGCCGCCAGGCCTGAAGCCTGAGGCCTAGCCTCACGGCATGCCGCGCCCTACGCCGCACACGCCGCCCCACACGTGTCCGGACCCCGACCTCGAGCCTCAGCCTCACCGGGGGCCTAACCCTAACCCTAGCTCCGGCCCTTCGCTGGGCCGCCGGGCCTGAAGCCTGAGGCCTAGCCTCACGGCATGCCGCGCCCTACGCCGCACACGCCCCCCCACACGTGTCCGGACCCCGACCTCGAGCCTCAGCCTCACGGGGGGCCTAACCCTAACCCTAGCTCCGGCCCTTCGCCGGGCCGCCGGGCCTGAAGCCTGAGGCCTAGCCTCACGGCATGCCGCGCCCTACGCCGCACACCGCCCCCCCACACGTGTCCGGACCCCGACCTCGAGCCTCAGCCTCACGGGGGGCCTAACCCTAACCCTAGCTCCGGCCCTTCGCCGGGCCGCCGGGCCTGAAGCCTGAGGCCTAGCCTCATGGCATGCCGCGCCCTACGCCGCACACGCCCCCCCACACGTGTCCGGACCCCGACCTCGAGCCTCAGCCTCACCGGGGGCCTAACCCTAACCCTAGCTCCGCCCTTCGCCGGCCGCCGGGCCTGAAGCCTGAGGCCTAGCCTCACGGCATGCCGCGCCCTACGCCGCACACGACCCCCACACGTGTCCGGACCCCGACCTCGAGCCTCAGCCTCACGGGGGGCCTAACCCTAACCCTAGCTCCGGCCCTTCGCCGGGCCGCCAGGCCTGAAGCCTGAGGCCTAGCCTCACGGCATGCCGCGCCCTACGCCGCACAGCCCCCCCCACACGTGGTCCGGACCCCGACCTCGAGCCTCAGCCTCACGGGGGGCCTAACCCTAACCCTAGCTCCGGCCCTTCGCCGGGCCGCCAGGCCTGAAGCCTGAGGGCCTAGCCTCACGGCATGCCGCGCCCTACGCCGCACACGCCCCCCCACACGTGTCCGGACCCCGACCTCGAGCCTCAGCCTCACCGGGGGCCTAACCCTAACCCTAGCTCCGGCCCTTCGCCGGGCCGCCAGGCCTGAAGCCTGAGGCCTAGCCTCACGGCATGCCGCGCCCTACGCCGCACACGCCCCCCCACACGTGTCCGGACCCCGACCTCGAGCCTCAGCCTCACGGGGGGCCTAACCCTAACCCTAGCTCCGGCCCTTCGCCGGGCCGCCAGGCCTGAAGCCTGAGGCCTAGCCTCACGGCATGCCGCGCCCTACGCCGCACACGCCCCCCCACACGTGTCCGGACCCCGACCTCGAGCCTCAGCCTCACGGGGGGCCTAACCCTAACCCTAGCTCCGGCCCTTCGCCGATCCGCCAGGCCTGAAGCCTGAGGCCTAGCCTCACGGCATGCCGCGCCCTACGCCGCACACGCCCCCCCACTCGTGTCCGGAACCCGACCTCGAGCCTCAGCCTCACGGGGGGCCTAACCCTAACCCTAGCTCCGGCCCTTCGCCGGGCCGCCAGGCCTGAAGCCTGAGTCCTAGCCTCACGGCATCCCGCGCCCTACGCCGCACACGCCCCCCCACACGTGTCCGGACCCCGACCTCGAGCCTCAGCCTCATCGGGGGCCGAACCCTAACCCTAGCTCCGGCGCTTCGCCGGGCCACCAGGCCTGAAGCCTGAGGCCTAGCCTCACGGCGTGCCGCGCCCTACGCCGCACACGCCCCCCCACACGTGTCCGGACCCCGACCTCGAGCCTCAGCCTCACCGGGGGCTTAACCCTAACCCTAGCTCCGGCCCTTCGCCGGGCCGCCAGGCCTGAAGCCTGAGGCCTAGCCTCACGGCGTGCCGCGCCCTACGCCGCACACGCCCCCCCCACACGTGTCCGGACCCCGACCTCGAGCCTCCGCCTCACGGGGGGCTTAACCCTAACCCTAGCTCCGGCCCTTCGCCGGGCCGCCAGGCCTGAAGCCTGAGGCCTAGCCTCACGGCATGCCGCGCCCTACGCCGCACACGCCCCCCCACACGTGTCCGGACCCTGACCTCGAGCCTCAGCCTCTCGGGGGGCCTAACCCTAACCCTAGCTGCGGCCCTTCGCCGGGCCGCCAGGCCTGAAGCCTGAGGCCTAGCCTCACGGCATGCCGCGCCCTACGCCGCACACGCCCCCCCACACGTGTCCGGACCCCGACCTCGAGCCTCAGCCTCACGGGGGGCCTAACCCTAACCCTAGCTCCGGCCCTTCGCCGGGCCGCCAGGCCTGAAGCCTGAGGCCTAGCCTCACGGCATGCCGCGCCCTACGCCGCACACGCCCCCCCACACGTGTCCGGACCCCGACCTCGAGCCTCAGCCTCACCGGGGGCCTAACCCTAACCCTAGCTACGGCCCTTCGCCGGGCCGCCAGGCCTGAAGCCTGAGGCCTAGCCTCACGGCATGCCGCGCCCTACGCCGCACACGCCCCCCCACACGTGTCCGGACCCCGACCTCGAGCCTCAGCCTCACCGGGGGCCTAACCCTAACCCTAGCTCCGGCCCTTCGCCGGGCCGCCAGGCCTGAAGCCTGAGGCCTAGCCTCACGGCATGCCGCGCCCTACGCCGCACACGCCCCCCCACACGTGTCCGGACCCCGACCTCGAGCCTCAGCCTCACCGGGGGCCTAACCCTAACCCTAGTTCCGGCCCTTCGCCGGGCCGCCAGGCCTGAAGCCTGAGGCCTAGCCTCACGGCATGCCGCGCCCTACGCCGCACACGCCCCCCCACACGTGTCCGGACCCCGACCTCGAGCCTCAGCCTCACCGGGGGCCTAACCCTAACCCTAGCTTCGGCCCTTCGCCGGGCCGCCGGGCCTGAAGCCTGAGGCCTAGCATCACGGCATGCCGCGCCCTACGCCGCACACGCCCCCCCACACGTGTCCGGACGCCGACCTCGAGCCTCAGCCTCACCGGGGGCCTAACCCTAACCCTAGCTCCGGCCCTTCGCCGGGCCGCCAGGCCTGAAGCCTGAGGCCTAGCCTCACGGCATGCCGCGCCCTACGCCGTACACGCCCCCCCACACGTGTCCGGACCCCGACCTCGAGCCTCAGCCTCACCGGGGGCCTAACCCTAACCCTAGCTCCGGCCCTTCGCCGGGCCGCCGGGCCTGAAGCCTGAGGCCTAGCCTCACGGCATGCCGCGCCCTACGCCGCACACGCCCCCCCACACGTGTCCGGACCCCGACCTCGAGCCTCAGCCTCACGGGGGGCCTAACCCTAACCCTAGCTCCGGCCCTTCGCCGGGCCGCCGGGCCTGAAGCCTGAGGCCTAGCCTCACGGCATGCCGCGCCCTACGCCGCACACGCCCCCCCACACGTGTCCGGACCCCGACCTCGAGCCTCAGCCTCACGGGGGGCCTAACCCTAACCCTAGCTCCGGCCCTTCGCCGGGCCGCCAGGCCTGAAGCCTGAGGCCTAGCCTCACGGCATGCCGCGCCCTACGCCGCACACGCCCCCCCACACGTGTCCGGACCCCGACCTCGAGCCTCAGCCTCACCGGGGGCCTAACCCTAACCCTAGCTCCGGCCCTTCGCCGGGCCGCCGGGCCTGAAGCCTGAGGCCTAGCCTCACGGCATGCCGCGCCCTACGCCGCACACGACCCCCACACGTGTCCGGACCCCGACCTCGAGCCTCAGCCTCACGGGGGGCCTAACCCTAACCCTAGCTCCGGCCCTTCGCCGGGCCGCCAGGCCTGAAGCCTGAGGCCTAGCCTCACGGCATGCCGCGCCCTACGCCGCACACGCCCCCCCACACGTGTCCGGACCCCGACCTCGAGCCTCAGCCTCACGGGGGGCCTAACCCTAACCCTAGCTCCAGCCCTTCGCCGGGCCGCCAGGCCTGAAGCCTGAGGCCTAGCCTCACGGCATGCCGCGCCCTACGCCGCACACGCCCCCCCACACGTGTCCGGACCCCGACCTCGAGCCTCAGCCTCACCGGGGGCCTAACCCTAACCCTAGCTCCGGCCCTTCGCCGGGCCGCCAGGCCTGAAGCCTGAGGCCTAGCCTCACGGCATGCCGCGCCCTACGCCGCACACGCCCCCCCACACGTGTCCGGACCCCGACCTCGAGCCTCAGCCTCACGGGGGGCCTAACCCTAACCCTAGCTCCGGCCCTTCGCCGGGCCGCCAGGCCTGAAGCCTGAGTCCTAGCCTCACGGCATGCCGCGCCCTACGCCGCACACGCCCCCCCACACGTGTCCGGACCCCGACCTCGAGCCTCAGCCTCACGGGGGGCCTAACCCTAACCCTAGCTCCGGCCCTTCGCCGATCCGCCAGGCCTGAAGCCTGAGGCCTAGCCTCACGGCATGCCGCGCCCTACGCCGCACACGCCCCCCCACTCGTGTCCGGAACCCGACCTCGAGCCTCAGCCTCACGGGGGGCCTAACCCTAACCCTAGCTCCGGCCCTTCGCCGGGCCGCCAGGCCTGAAGCCTGAGGCCTAGCCTCACGGCATGCCGCGCCCTACGCCGCACACGCCCCCCCACACGTGTCCGGACCCCGACCTCGAGCCTCAGCCTCATCGGGGGCCGAACCCTAACCCTAGCTCCGGCGCTTCGCCGGGCCGCCAGGCCTGAAGCCTGAGGCCTAGCCTCACGGCGTGCCGCGCCCTACGCCGCACACGCCCCCCCACACGTGTCCGGACCCCGACCTCGAGCCTCAGCCTCACCGGGGGCCTAACCCTAACCCTAGCTCCGGCCCTTCGCCGGGCCGCCAGGCCTGAAGCCTGAGGCCTAGCCTCACGGCATGCCGCGCCCTACGCCGCACACGCCCCCCCACACGTGTCCGGACCCTGACCTCGAGCCTCAGCCTCTCGGGGGGCCTAACCCTAACCCTAGCTGCGGCCCTTCGCCGGGCCGCCAGGCCTGAAGCCTGAGGCCTAGCCTCACGGCATGCCGCGCCCTACGCCGCACACGCCCCCCCACACGTGTCCGGACCCCGACCTCGAGCCTCAGCCTCACGGGGGGCCTAACCCTAACCCTAGCTCCGGCCCTTCGCCGGGCCGCCAGGCCTGAAGCCTGAGGCCTAGCCTCACGGCATGCCGCGCCCTACGCCGCACACGCCCCCCCACACGTGTCCGGACCCCGACCTCGAGCCTCAGCCTCACCGGGGGCCTAACCCTAACCCTAGCTACGGCCCTTCGCCGGGCCGCCAGGCCTGAAGCCTGAGGCCTAGCCTCACGGCATGCCGCGCCCTACGCCGCACACGCCCCCCCACACGTGTCCGGACCCCGACCTCGAGCCTCAGCCTCACCGGGGGCCTAACCCTAACCCTAGCTCCGGCCCTTCGCCGGGCCGCCAGGCCTGAAG
Organism: Kogia breviceps; assembly: GCF_026419965.1. NCBI lineage: Eukaryota > Metazoa > Chordata > Mammalia > Artiodactyla > Physeteridae > Kogia > Kogia breviceps. The sequence continues at coordinate 58,612,571 of NC_081327.1, read as the reverse complement.
CCTGAGGCCTAGCCTCACGGCATGCCGCGCCCTACGCCGCACACGCCCCCCCACACGTGTCCGGACGCCGACCTCGAGCCTCAGCCTCACCGGGGGCCTAACCCTAACCCTAGCTCCGGCCCTTCGCCGGGCCGCCAGGCCTGAAGCCTGAGGCCTAGCCTCACGGCATGCCGCGCCCTACTCCGTACACGCCCCCCCACACGTGTCCGGACCCCGACCTCGAGCCTCAGCCTCACCGGGGGCCTAACCCTAACCCTAGCTCCGGCCCTTCGCCGGGCCGCCGGGCCTGAAGCCTGAGGCCTAGCCTCACGGCATGCCGCGCCCTACGCCGCACACGCCCCCCCACACGTGTCCGGACCCCGACCTCGAGCCTCAGCCTCACGGGGGGCCTAACCCTAACCCTAGCTCCGGCCCTTCGCCGGGCCGCCGGGCCTGAAGCCTGAGGCCTAGCCTCACGGCATGCCGCGCCCTACGCCGCACACGCCCCCCCCACACGTGTCCGGACCCCGACCTCGAGCCTCAGCCTCACGGGGGGCCTAACCCTAACCCTAGCTCCGGCCCTTCGCCGGGCCGCCAGGCCTGAAGCCTGAGGCCTAGCCTCATGGCATGCCGCGCCCTACGCCGCACACGCCCCCCCACACGTGTCCGGACCCCGACCTCGAGCCTCAGCCTCACCGGGGGCCTAACCCTAACCCTAGCTCCGGCCCTTCGCCGGGCCGCCGGGCCTGAAGCCTGAGGCCTAGCCTCACGGCATGCCGCGCCCTACGCCGCACACGACCCCCACACGTGTCCGGACCCCGACCTCGAGCCTCAGCCTCACGGGGGGCCTAACCCTAACCCTAGCTCCGGCCCTTCGCCGGGCCGCCAGGCCTGAAGCCTGAGGCCTAGCCTCACGGCATGCCGCGCCCTACGCCGCACACGCCCCCCCACACGTGTCCGGACCCCGACCTCGAGCCTCAGCCTCACGGGGGGCCTAACCCTAACCCTAGCTCCGGCCCTTCGCCGGGCCGCCAGGCCTGAAGCCTGAGGCCTAGCCTCACGGCATGCCGCGCCCTACGCCGCACACGCCCCCCCACACGTGTCCGGACCCCGACCTCGAGCCTCAGCCTCACCGGGGGCCTAACCCTAACCCTAGCTCCGGCCCTTCGCCGGGCCGCCAGGCCTGAAGCCTGAGGCCTAGCCTCACGGCATGCCGCGCCCTACGCCGCACACGCCCCCCCACACGTGTCCGGACCCCGACCTCGAGCCTCAGCCTCACGGGGGGCCTAACCCTAACCCTAGCTCCGGCCCTTCGCCGGGCCGCCAGGCCTGAAGCCTGAGGCCTAGCCTCACGGCATGCCGCGCCCTACGCCGCACACGCCCCCCCCACACGTGTCCGGACCCCGACCTCGAGCCTCAGCCTCACGGGGGGCCTAACCCTAACCCTAGCTCCGGCCCTTCGCCGATCCGCCAGGCCTGAAGCCTGAGGCCTAGCCTCACGGCATGCCGCGCCCTACGCCGCACACGCCCCCCCACTCGTGTCCGGAACCCGACCTCGAGCCTCAGCCTCACGGGGGGCCTAACCCTAACCCTAGCTCCGGCCCTTCGCCGGGCCGCCAGGCCTGAAGCCTGAGGCCTAGCCTCACGGCATGCCGCGCCCTACGCCGCACACGCCCCCCCACACGTGTCCGGACCCCGACCTCGAGCCTCAGCCTCATCGGGGGCCGAACCCTAACCCTAGCTCCGGCGCTTCGCCGGGCCGCCAGGCCTGAAGCCTGAGGCCTAGCCTCACGGCGTGCCGCGCCCTACGCCGCACACGCCCCCCCACACGTGTCCGGACCCCGACCTCGAGCCTCAGCCTCACCGGGGGCCTAACCCTAACCCTAGCTCCGGCCCTTCGCCGGGCCGCCAGGCCTGAAGCCTGAGGCCTAGCCTCACGGCGTGCCGCGCCCTACGCCGCACACGCCCCCCCACACGTGTCCGGACCCCGACCTCGAGCCTCCGCCTCACGGGGGGCTTAACCCTAACCCTAGCTCCGGCCCTTCGCCGGGCCGCCAGGCCTGAAGCCTGAGGCCTAGCCTCACGGCATGCCGCGCCCTACGCCGCACACGCCCCCCCACACGTGTCCGGACCCTGACCTCGAGCCTCAGCCTCACGGGGGGCCTAACCCTAACCCTAGCTCCGGCCCTTCGCCGGGCCGCCAGGCCTGAAGCCTGAGGCCTAGCGTCACGGCATGCCGCGCCCTACGCCGCACACGCCCCCACACACGTGCCCGGACCCCGACCTCGAGCCTCAGCCTCACGGGGGGCCTAACCCTAACCCTAGCTCCGGCCCTTCGCCGGGCCGCCAGGCCTGAAGCCTGAGGCCTAGCCTCACGGCATGCCGCGCCCTACGCCGCACACGCCCCCCCACACGTGTCCGGACCCCGACCTCGAGCCTCAGCCTCACGGGGGGCCTAACCCTAACCCTAGCTCCGGCCCTTCGCCGGGCCGCCAGGCCTGAAGCCTGAGGCCTAGCCTCACGGCATGCCGCGCCCTACGCCGCACAGGCCCCCCCACACGTGTCCGGACCCGACCTCGAGCCTCAGCCTCACGGGGGGCCTAACCCTAACCCTAGCTCCGGCCCTTCGCCGGGCCGCCAGGCCTGAAGCCTGAGGCCTAGCCTCACGGCATGCCGCGCCCTACGCCGCACACGCCCCCCCACACGTGTCCGGACCCGACCTCGAGCCTCAGCCTCACGGGGGGCCTAACCCTAACCCTAGCTCCGGCCCTTCGCCGGGCCGCCAGGCCTGAAGCCTGAGGCCTAGCCTCACGGCATGCCGCGCCCTACGCCGCACACGCCCCCCCACACGTGTCCGGACCCCGACCTCGAGCCTCAGCCTCACGGGGGGCCTAACCCTAACCCTAGCTGCGGCCCTTCGCCGGGCCGCCAGGCCTGAAGCCTGAGGCCTAGCCTCACGGCATGCCGCGCCCTACGCCGCACACGCCCCCCCACACGTGTCCGGACCCCGACCTCGAGCCTCAGCCTCACGGGGGGCCTAACCCTAACCCTAGCTCCGGCCCTTCGCCGGGCCGCCAGGCCTGAAGCCTGAGGCCTAGCCTCACGGCATGCCGCGCCCTACTCCGCACACGCCCCCCCCACGTGTCCGGACCCCGACCTCGAGCCTCAGCCTCACCGGGGGCCTAACCCTAACCCTAGCTCCGGCCCTTCGCCGGGCCGCCAGGCCTGAAGCCTGAGGCCTAGCCTCACGGCATGCCGCGCCCTACGCCGCACACGCCCCCCCACACGTGTCCGGACCCCTACCTCGAGCCTCAGCCTCACCGGGGGCCTAACCCTAACCCTAGCTCCGGCCCTTCGCCGGGCCGCCAGGCCTGAAGCCTGAGGCCTAGCCTCACGGCATGCCGCGCCCTACGCCGCACACGCCCCCCCACACGTGTCCGGACCCCGACCTCGAGCCTCAGCCTCACCGGGGGCCTAACCCTAACCCTAGCTCCGGCCCTTCGCCGGGCCGCCAGGCCTGAAGCCTGAGGCCTAGCCTCACGGCATGCCGCGCCCTACGCCGCACACGCCCCCCCACACGTGTCCGGACCCCGACCTCGAGCCTCAGCCTCACCGGGGGCCTAACCCTAACCCTAGCTCCGGCCCTTCGCCGGGCCGCCAGGCCTGAAGCCTGAGGCCTAGCCTCACGGCATGCCGCGCCCTACGCCGCACACGCCCCCCCACACGTGTCCGGACTCCGACCTCGAGCCTCAGCCTCACCGGGGGCCTAACCCTAACCCTAGTTCCGGCCCTTCGCCGGGCCGCCAGGCCTGAAGCCTGAGGCCTAGCCTCACGGCATGCCGCGCCCTACGCCGCACACGCCCCCCCACACGTGTCCGGACCCCGACCTCGAGCCTCAGCCTCACCGGGGGCCTAACCCTAATCCTAGCTTCGGCCCTTCGCCGGGCCGCCGGGCCTGAAGCCTGAGGCCTAGCCTCACGGCATGCCGCGCCCTACGCCGCACACGCCCCCCCACACGTGTCCGGACGCCGACCTCGAGCCTCAGCCTCACCGGGGGCCTAACCCTAACCCTAGCTCCGGCCCTTCGCCGGGCCGCCAGGCCTGAAGCCTGAGGCCTAGCCTCACGGCATGCCGCGCCCTACGCCGCACACGCCCCCCCACACGTGTCCGGACCCCGACCTCGAGCCTCAGCCTCACCGGGGGCCTAACCCTAACCCTAGCTCCGGCCCTTCGCCGGGCCGCCGGGCCTGAAGCCTGAGGCCTAGCCTCACGGCATGCCGCGCCCTACGCCGCACACGCCCCCCCACACGTGTCCGGACCCCGACCTCGAGCCTCAGCCTCACGGGGGGCCTAACCCTAACCCTAGCTCCGGCCCTTCGCCGGGCCGCCGGGCCTGAAGCCTGAGGCCTAGCCTCACGGCATGCCGCGCCCTACGCCGCACACGCCCCCCCACACGTGTCCGGACCCCGACCTCGAGCCTCAGCCTCACGGGGGGCCTAACCCTAACCCTAGCTCCGGCCCTTCGCCGGGCCGCCAGGCCTGAAGCCTGAGGCCTAGCCTCATGGCATGCCGCGCCCTACGCCGCACACGCCCCCCCACACGTGTCCGGACCCCGACCTCGAGCCTCAGCCTCACCGGGGGCCTAACCCTTACCCTAGCTCCGGCCCTTCGCCGGGCCGCCGGGCCTGAAGCCTGAGGCCTAGCCTCACGGCATGCCGCGCCCTACGCCGCACACGACCCCCACACGTGTCTGGACCCCGACCTCGAGCCTCAGCCTCACGGGGGGCCTAACCCTAACCCTAGCTCCGGCCCTTCGCCGGGCCGCCAGGCCTGAAGCCTGAGGCCTAGCCTCACGGCATGCCGCGCCCTACGCCGCACACGCCCCCCCACACGTGTCCGGACCCCGACCTCGAGCCTCAGCCTCACGGGGGGCCTAACCCTAACCCTAGCTCCGGCCCTTCGCCGGGCCGCCAGGCCTGAAGCCTGAGGCCTAGCCTCACGGCATGCCGCGCCCTACGCCGCACACGCCCCCCCACACGTGTCCGGACCCCGACCTCGAGCCTCAGCCTCACCGGGGGCCTAACCCTAACCCTAGCTCCGGCCCTTCGCCGGGCCGCCAGGCCTGAAGCCTGAGGCCTAGCCTCACGGCATGCCGCGCCCTACGCCGCACACGCCCCCCCACACGTGTCCGGACCCCGACCTCGAGCCTCAGCCTCACGGGGGGCCTAACCCTAACCCTAGCTCCGGCCCTTCGCCGGGCCGCCAGGCCTGAAGCCTGAGGCCTAGCCTCACGGCATGCCGCGCCCTACGCCGCACACGCCCCCCCACACGTGTCCGGACCCCGACCTCGAGCCTCAGCCTCACGGGGGGCCTAACCCTAACCCTAGGTCCGGCCCTTCGCCGGGCCGCCAGGCCTGAAGCCTGAGGCCTAGCCTCACGGCATGCCGCGCCCTACGCCGCACACGCCCCCCCACACGTGTCCGTACCCCGACCTCGAGCCTCAGCCTCACCGGGGGCCTAACCCTAACCCTAGCTCCGGCCCTTCGCCGGGCCGCCAGGCCTGAAGCCTGAGGCCTAGCCTCACGGCATGCCGCGCCCTACGCCGCACACGCCCCCCCACACGTGTCCGGACCCCGACCTCGAGCCTCAGCCTCACCGGGGGCCTAACCCTAATCCTAGCTCCTGCCCTTCGCCGGGCCGCCAGGCCTGAAGCCTGAGGCCTAGCCTCACGGCATGCCGCGCCCTACGCCGCACACGCCCCCCCACACGTGTCCGTACCCCGACCTCGAGCCTCAGCCTCACCGGGGGCCTAACCCTAACCCTAGCTCCGGCCCTTCGCCAGGCCGCCGGGCCTGAAGCCTGAGGCCTAGCCTCACGGTAGGCCGCGCCCTGCGCCGCACACGCCCCCTCACACGTGTCCGTACCCCGATCTCGATCCTCAGCCTCACCTGGGGCCTAACCCTTACCCTAGCTCCAGCCCTGACCCTGACCCCTAGGCCTCCCCCTCAGCTTGAAGCCTGAGGCCTAGCCTAACTGCACACTGCCCCGTACGACGCACACGCCCCCTAACACGCATCCGCACCCCGATCTCGACCTTCAGCCTTACCGGGGGCCTCACCCTAAACCTATCTCCAGCCCTGACCCTGACCCCTAGGCCTCCCCCGCAGCCTGAAGCCTGAGGCCTAGCCTAACGGCATGCCACGCCCTACGACGCACACGTCCCCTAACACGCATCCCCACCCCGATCTCGACCCTCAGCCTAACCGGGGGCCTCACCCTAACCCTAGCTCCAGCCCTGACCCTGACCCCTAGGCCTCCCCCGCAGCCTGTAGCCTGAGGCCTAGCCTAACGGCACGATGCGCCCTACAACGCACACGCCCCCTAACACGCATCCGCACCCCGATCTCAACACTCAGCCTCACCGGGGGCCTAAGCCTAACCCTAGCTCCAGCCCTGACCCTGACCCCTGGGCCTCCCCCGCAGCCTGAAGCCTGAGGCCTAGCCTAACGGCACACCGTGCCCTACGACGCACACGCCACCTAACACGCATCCGCACCCCGATCTCGACCCTCTGCCTCACCGGGTCCTAACCCTAACCCTAGCTCCAGCCCTGACCCTGACCCCTGGGCCTCCCCCGCAGCCTGAAGCCTGAGGCCTACCCTAACGGTACGCTGCGCTCTGCGCCGCACACGCCCCCTAACACGTATCCGCACCCCGATCTCGACCCTCAACCTCACCGGGGGCCCAACCCTAACCCTAGCTCCAGCCCAGACCCTGACCACGGGACCTCACCCGCAGCCTGAAGCCTGAGGCCTACCCTAACGATAACCCATACCCTGGCCCGTACACTCCCCCTAGCACGTATCTGTACCCCAATCTTTCCCTAACCCTCTCCCGGCGCTAAGCCTAACCGTAAGTCCTGTTCGTGAGACTCGTACAATTAAGACCTTAGTCCCTTTTTTCACCATTTTTGTGCAACCAATCCAGTTAAAATAGGAGGCGTTAACAACTGTAAAATTAATATTAAAAAGATCTCATTCTCTTAGGATTTCAGGAGCGTAATTCTGAAAGCTGGTCTGGAACTGACACTGACACTGAGAGACTTCGTAGCCAGTTGTCTAATTCTACCTAAGTAGGTTTTAACTTCTGACGTAGTATTGATGTATCCATAACAGTCGCTAATGACCACTACACATATTTCTCTTCTATTAGTATCTGATCTAACATCATTGTTTGGAATTTAATAGTTAAGAGAGGATTCCTTGAAAACGTATGGTTGCAGCTATCAGCAGACATTATTTTGAGAATGGCTAGTGGCATCCTGAGTGTGATATAGCTAAGAAATTGAATTTCAACAATACAGGAATGTGGGGACTTACCTGGCGGTTCAGTGTTTAAGACTTCACCTTCCAATGCAGGGGTTGCCGGTTGGATCCCTGGGCAGGGTGCTAAGATCCCACATGCCTCGCAGCCAAAAAACCAAAACATGAAACAGAAACAATATTGTAATAAATTCAATAGAATTACAAAATGGTCCACATCAAAAAAAAAACTTAAAAAGAAAACAAAACAAAAATTACAGGAATGCATCTAAATCACATCTACAATGGTCACTTAGGTTTATCTTGGGTGTCTGAACCCTAGTTACTCCTTTTTGACTGTCAAATGCATTCCCGTCCTCAATGCCAAAGCAGATGTACAATTCGTATCCAAAAGACCATAAAACAGGCCACGTTGGTCAGTAAAATTTAAGTTAAACCAGGTATAAGCCAGAGTGACTTCCTCACACCTCAATACGTGAAGAGTTTTTTTCCCTTTTCATTACGAGTCTTTCAATAGAAAGCATTGGTGATCAAAATGTCAATCCATCAGTGTCAGAATGATTCAGCTGTTTGGCCCATGTGTAGACCATGTCCCTCAGCGCTAGGCCTCCTTTATATTTGCCTAGTTAATCCGCATTGGGGGAATACTGATCAGCTATCGTGAACATGCTCAGAGGTATGTTAATGAGAAAACGCTTTATATAGGCCATACATTTTATTATTCATACCCAATTGTCACACAAGCATTGTACATGTGCTTTTAGCAGTAGACCTAAAGCAAACAGTGAAACATCATGAGTAAGTACATTCTGATCATTTCAGTAGATAGTTTTCCTTTCCTCTTAAACATCAGGGCAAAATGAAGCCAACACAGTAACCTTCATAAATACACACTTCAGTACAGAGGTGTCATTTATCCAATTGCTCCAAGTCCTAAGTAGCTTGAGCACAAGGACTTCCCTGTGTCTGGAAAACACAGATCAAAGCCAGTAACAAAAAACCAAATACATTATAACCATACTCACCAGTTGACTCAGTAACCAATCCTTTCATTAACTTTTTATGAAGCCATCCGATTCTACATTAAGATTTTTCATTTCTTACCCAGTTTGGCATTATGATATGAAACTTATCAGAGACCTGTGCTTGCCAAAAGGTCCTTCACATAGATCTTCTTGAAGATGGAGCACTTTTGCAAAGTGCTAGAGCACAACAGCAACTATCTATAAAACACATAAGGACTTAAAATTCATGGTTAAACATTTGATCACAATGTAAATGACAAAAGAAGCCATGATTGCTGCTACATACAACATTTTAAAATATATAGAATTATGAGTGAAAAAATTTTACCAGGACATACTAGATTTTTAGGAATTCCATGTAATTTAACATACTAATCAAACATTTCTCTCTGAGATGGCTCAAGGGCCTTCTAAAGCATCTCAAAGTTAGCTGGAGATTAAAAAAACTGTTAGAATTGGCCAAACAACACTTATTCACTGAACCAAAGCAAAGAGATTTCAAACAAAAATAGAGATCACAGACACAGGCAAAGGAACTCACAAGCTCTTTGCAATCAAAAGCAGCATTCCAAGAAAACTTTGGAGGGAGAAACCAAATCCAGGCTTGGCCTAACCCACTTCCAACAAAATCCATCTTAGAAAATCCTGGTCATGCACAACTCTTTTCTCAATGTTCCCTTTGCACAAATGTTCATCACCTTCTGTATCCATCTTATGTTGCCCCTTATTATTTTCTGCATTCAGAAACCACCAGCTCTAGTACAAAGTGACTTTCTTTTCTCTTTGTACCATCACCCTGTTACCTAGCTGCTCACTTTCTTTATTACGTAGCTTCATAAATGCTTGAACATATGGAACTTCTTTTGTCTTTCTCTTCCTGTGACAAAATAACTCTAGCTGAAGGATAGTATAGTCATTTAGGCTACCATTCAAAGACCACCTTTCCTCGTTCTTCAAGAATGTATCCATACATTGGCCAGACAAAATTACAATAGAATTTCATTCTTTTCATAGTCTTAGGTTTACAACTATAGGTTGACCTGTATGCCAGGATTTTGCCCATTGGCTAGCAGATGGAACTGAAGAAGAAGCACTTCTTATGTTTGAACTATAGAACACTCACACACAGACTAAGAACAAAACAAAATCCTAAACACCAACCGAAGCCTCAAACCAAAGGAACCAGAAACCAAAGAGAAACCAAAAACCAAACAGCACAAGGCTCAAATCAGCTTCCAAGTCTCAACTTAGCCTGTGACCTCTGTTCAAGTGGTGCACCTCCCAAATGAGATTTCCTGGAATGAAAAGTCACCCAAATGGGAACCAAGGTTCCCCCAAATGTACCGGGCTAAAAGGACCTCAGACTGCATGCCAGAGTGTTACCCCATGCTGGCTGAGTTGCTGTAACATCCCAAATGCTATTTTTCTGGTTCCCCAAAATAGTCCCTTGAAGTAGGACATTTGGGGCACTCCAGGCAGGAGGAAGAGAGGAACGTCCTCAAGGCAAAGACAGCCTCAGCAGCTGCTAGGGTGGTTCCTCTTCCACCATCTACTCCTGCCCCAGAGTTCTAACTGCTGGGATGACTGGGGCTCGGCCTTTCCAGGCAAGGGTCCCAGGTGGTCTGACCTCTAAAGGAATTCTGCAACTCTACACTCTCTCGGAAGAGGCTGGTGTGGAGAAAATCTCAGTGTCCGATCAAGTCAGGGTACCTACAGGGGACATCCCCAAGTCAGGCCCACATTGGGTACTAAATGTAATGTCGAAAACTTGACCTCTGTGCACCAGTGCCAAATCGAATCTCAGAGAGAGGGGTTTGCAGGAAGTAGAAAAGAATAGCTTTACTGCTTTGGCAGCCAAAGGGGGACACAGAAAACTCGTGCCCTCAAAAACCATGTGTCCCAATGCAGGAGGATCTGGTGAGGAGGTTTACAGCAATGGTTTAAGGAAACAGTTGATCTTAAGGATTAGTGTGTGTACAGGGCCTTAACTCACTTTAATCTGGCCTCAGATGGTCTCTTGATGAGCTTCTCTGGAATGAAGAAGACTAAAATCTTCTATTTTGTGGGGGTTTTAGGTTGGTAAAGAGCCCAAAGATACTCTTACCTGTATCCCTTGAGGGAAAACCAGGATCCTGGCCCAAGGCTGCACTATTGCTTCTTGATGGTTTCTCTCTCGTCTCTGCATCTCCTCCTTTCCCTGATGAGCAACTGTTCGAACCTGCCCTTTGGAACTCAGGGAAGGTCCTGGAATCTCTAGCCTAACTAAGGCCCTGACACTGTTCCTAACTCAGACCCTGACACTCTCCCTAACTAAGGCACTGACACTACTCCTAACTCACTCCCTGACACTGTACCTAACAAAGGTTCTGATGCTAATCCTAACTCAAGCCCTGACACTGTCTCTAACTAAGGTCCAGCATCTGTCCCTAATACAGGCCCTGCTACCAGCAAAAACAAATATCCAGACACTATGCTGAGCTAATATCCTGACCCATTTCTAACCAAGGTCCTGACACTGTCCCTAAGAAAGCCCTGTTGCTATCCCGACGTGAAGACCGGAGGCTGTGCCTAACTCAGGCCCTGATAATGGCTTTAGCAAAGCTCCTGAGGCTGATCCTAATGAGGCCCTTATGCTGCTCCTAAGTCATGCCCTGATAGTATCCCTAGCTAAGGACCTGACACTAGGCCTCACTCGAGCTCTGTCACTCTCCTTAAGTCTGGCTCTGACGCTGTCCCTACCTAAGCCCTGACACTGGTCCTAAATTAGGTCCTGATGCTCTAAGTAACTAAGGTCTTGGCACTATCCCTAGTTCATGTCCTGACACTATTCCTAGACCTTAACCTAACCTTGTGTTTAACTAATGTCTAGCCTCTTATACTAAATAAATCCCTGTCGCTGTCCCTAACTAAGGCCCTGATATTAGTTCTGAGGCCGTGACCCTGTCCCTAACTGAGGCCTGGAGGTCCTAACTCAGGCCCTGACACTACAACCTAACTCAGTACCTAACAAAGGCTCTGATGCTTGTCCTAGGTCATGCCCTGACACGGTCTCTGGGGCCCTGCTGCCGTCAATATCTAAAGTCCTGACATTATCCTGAGCCAATATCTTCACCCATGTCTTACCAAGGTCCTGAAACTGTCCCAACGTAAGCCCTGACACTGTCCCTAAGTGAGGCCCTGAGGCTGTCCCTAACAGAGGCCATGAGAATGTCTTTAAAGAAGACCCTAACGTTGATCCTACAGACGCCCTTATACTAATCCTAAATCATGCCCTGACACTGTCCCTAACTCAGGCCCTAAAGATAGGCCTCACTTAGGCCCTATTGCCGCACCTTAGTTAGGCTCTGACACTATCCCTACATCAGCCCTGACACTGGTCCTGATTAAGGCTCTGACTCTGGTCCTAAGTAAGGCCGTGACGCTCTCAATAACTAAGGTCTTCACACTATCCGTAGCTCACTTCCTGACACTACCCCTCGGCTTGAAGCTGCCTCTGTCCCGAGCTAATGTTCTGCCTCTTATACTCCCTGAAGCCCTATGCTCTCCCTAACTAAGGCCCTGACGCTCTCAATGACTAAGGTCTTCACGCTATCTGTAGCTCACTTCCTGACACTACGCCTCGCCTGGAAGCTGACTCTGTCCCGAGCTAATGTTCTGCCTCTTATACTCCCTGAAGCCCTAATGCTCTCCCCAACTAAGGCCCTGACTAGCTCTAACTAAAACCCTGACACACTCTAACTACGGCCCGAAATCTGTCCCTAATATAGGCCTTGCTGACGGCAATAACTAAAATCCGGACACTATGCTGAGCTAATATCCTGAACCATTTCTAACCAAGGTCCTGACACTGTCCCTAAGAAAGCCCTGTCGCTGTCCCTACGTGAAGACGTGAGGCTGTGCCTAACTCAGGCCCTGAAGCTATGCCTAACTGAGGCCTTGATGCTGTGCCTAACTCAGGCCCTGACCATGTCTTTAACTAAGACCCTAATGCTGATGCAACAAAGGCCCTGATGCTGCTCCTAAGTCATGCCCAGACAGTGTCCCCAGCTAAGGGCCTGATGCTACGTCTCACTCAGGCCCTGTCGCTCTCCCTAAGTCAGGCTCTGATGCTGTCCCTACCTGAAGCCCTGACACTGGTCCTAAATAAGGCCCTGATACTCTCAGTGACTAAGGTCTTGACACTATCGCTAGGTCATTTCCTGACACGATCCCTAACCCTAACCCTGTCCCTAGCAAATGTCCTGCCTCTTATACTAACTGAAGCCTTTATGCTGTGAATCCCTCAGGCCCTGAATTTAGCCCCAAGGCCGTGGCACTGTCCCTAACTAAGGCCTAGATGCTCGTCCTAAATCCCACACTGACACTGTTCCTAACTCAGGCCCTGACACTGTACCTAACAGAGAACCAGATGCTAGTCCTAACACAGGCCCTGACACTGTGTCTAACTAAGGCCCTGCTGCCATCAATATCTAAAGTCCTGACAGTATCCTGAGCTTATATCCTGACCCATCTCTTACTAAGGTCCTGAAACTGTCTCTAAGTAAGCCTTGACGCTGTCCCTAAGTGAGGCCCTGACGCTGTCTCTAACAGAGGCCCTGATAATGTCTTTAACAAACCCCTTAGGCTGTTCCTACTGAGGCCCTTATGGTGCTCCTAAGTCATTCTCTGACACTGCCCCTAGCTAAGGGCCTGACTCTAGGCCTCACTCAGGCCCTGTCGCTCTCCCCAAGTCAGGCTCTGACGCTGTCCCTACCTGAAGCCCTGACACTGGTCCTAAATTAAGCACTGATGCTCTAAGTAGCTATGGTCTTGACACTATCCCTAGGTCATTTCCTGACGCTATCCCTAGACCTTAACCTAACCTTGTCTTTAACTAATGTCGAGCCTCTTATGCTAAATAAATCCCTGATGCTGTCCCTAACTAAGGCCCTGAAATTAGTCCTGAGGCCATGACCCTGTCCCTGAGACCTGGAAGCTGTCCTTAACAAAGGCCCAAGGTCCTGAAACTGACACTATCAGTTAAAGAACTGAGGCCCTGACACTCTCCCTAATTAAGGACTGAGGCTGTCTCTAACTAAGGCCCTGAGTCTGTCTTTAACTAATGGCCTCACTCTTTCCCTAACAAAGGCCCTGATGCAGTCCCTAACTAAGGCCCTGACACGGTCCCTAAGAACATGAGCTGTCTCTCATTAATGCCCTGATGTGGCCCATAAATGATGTACTGAAGACGGCACTAAGGTCCTGACGATGTTACTAATGACCCCAAATGTCTCTTACTAAGGCCCTCAAATTACCCGAGGCCCTAAAGATGTCCATAACTAAGTCTCTGACACTATCTCTAACTAAGACCCTCAAGTTATCTTTAACTGAGGCCATAACAGCGTCCCTAACGAAGAACTTGACATTGTCTCTAACTAAGGCCCCGAGTCTGTCTTTACCTAACGGCCTCACTTTTTCCCCAACTACTCCCTGACGCTGCCCCTAACCAAGGCCCTGATGGTGTGCCTGATTGCCTGAGCTGTCTTTCACTAATAACCTGACTCTGCCGATAAATAACACCCCGGTTATGTCCCTAATGAACAGCCTGAAGTGTCTCTTACTAAGGTCCTCAAGGTTTTCTCTGAGGCCCTGACACCCTCCTTAAATAACGCCTTGACACTGCCTTTACCTAATGGCCTGATGCAGTTCCGACCTGAGATGCTGATGCTCTAAGACCTTGAAGTCTCTACCTGAGAAGCTGACACTGTCTGTAACTAATTTCCTGACTTTTTCCTTAACTAACATCCTAATTTTGTCTCTAAATAACGGCCTGACACTGGTCCTAACTACAGCCCTGATGCTGACCCTATCTAAGGCCCTGACGATGTCCCTACTAGACTTAGATGTCCCTCACTGTGGTCCTGATCCTGTCCATTACTAAGGCCCTGAATATGTGCTTAAGTAAGTCTCTGACACTGTCCTCAGGCGCTGACCCTCTTCCTAACTAAGGGCCTTGACGCTGTCTCTAAAGAAGGCCCTGACACTGCCCCTAAATAACAGCCTGACACTGGTCCCAAGTATGGACCTGATCCTGTCCGTGACTAAGGCCCTGAAGATGTCCCTCATTAAGTCTCTGACACTGCCCTTAATAAGCCCCTGACGCTGTCCCTATCTAATGGCCTAAGCTATAACTTACAAAGTCCCTAACACTATCCCCAAGACGCTGACGCCCTCCCTAACTTAGCCTTTGATGCTGTCCTTTAGTGCCTAAGCGGTCACAAAATAATACCCTGATTCTATCGCTAAGGCCCTGAATATATCCCTGAGAAAGTCTCTGAAGTGTCCCTAACTAACGGCCTAAACTCCCTCTTACTAAGTCCCTCAAGTTATCTCTGAGGGCCTGACAGCACTGGCCCTAACTAACGTCCTGATGCTGAACCTAACTAAGGCCTTGATGCCGATTCTACCTGAGGCCCGAGAACTGTCTGTAATCAATGACCTGCCTCTTTCCCTAACTAACACCCTAGTTTGGTCCCTCATTAACGTCCTGACACTGGTCGACACTACAGCCCTGATGCTGGCTCAATCTAAGGCCTTGACGATGTCCCTAATAGCCTTAGATGTCCCTCACTGTGGGCCTGACCCTGTCCCTAACCAAGGCCCTGACCCTCTTCCTAACTAAAGCTGTGATGATGTCTCTACCTGAGGTAGTGGCACTGTCTATAATAACGGCCGACTCTTTCCCTAACACCCTTATGCTGTCCCTAATAGTCTCGTGTACCTCTCAATAATGCCCTGAGCCTGTCCATAACGAAGGCCCTGAATATGTCCCTAAGTATGTCTCTGACGCTGTCCTTAACTAAAGCCCTGATGCTCTCTCTACCTAAGGCACTGACACTGTCTGTAATAATGGCCTCTTTCCCTAACTAACACCCTGATGCTATCCCTAACTGAGGCCCTGAAGATGTCCCCAATACCCTTAGGTGTTCCTCAGTATCACCCTGATCCTGTCCATAACGAAGGCCCTGAATATGTCCCTAGCTAAGTCTCTGATGCTGGCCCTAACTAAGGCCCTGATGCTGTCTCTACCTCAGAATCTGACATTTGAAGTCCTGACTCTCCCTAACATCCTGACGCTGCCCCTAAGTGAGGCCCCGACACTCTTCTTAACTAAGGACTTGCCGCTGTCCCTACCTAACACCCTGACACTGTCTGTAACTAACGACCTGACTCTTTCCCTGACTAACACCCTCGTTTTGGCCCTAACTAACGCCCTGACACTGGTTCTAATTATGGCCAAGATGCTGGCTCCAAGGCCCTGAAGATATCCCTAAGTAACAGCCTGAACTGTGTCTAACGAAGGCTCTCACGTTTTCTCTAACTGAAGCAGTGACGCTGTCCCTTATAGTCTAAGCTGTCACTAAATAATGCCCTGGTCCCGTCCATAACTAAGGCCCTGAATATGTCCCTAAGTACATCTCTGACGATGTCCTTAACATCCCGAACTCTCTTCAAGTTCCCTCTGCGGCTCTGACACCGGCCCTTCCTAAGGCCTTGCCCCGGGCTTGTCCCCGACAGCTGCGCGGTTTTCTCTTGTCCGCGTCTCTAGCCAGCTGCCTGCCGTCGGCCACTCTAAGAGTCTGCGAGGCAGCGGTCCCACGTGGGACGTGCCTGTGTCGGCTCAGCTGTGGGAGGAGAGTCACGGCCGCTCCGCCCTCCAGGGGACGGCGGCTCCAGGTAGGAATCTCTCCGCCGGTGTCTGGACACAGGGTTCTGTGCCCTTGTTTGCTGTAAATCCCTTGGAGTTACCTCTATTTTTTTTTAATGGCTATCCCCCTCAGCATATTCATAATTTAAATTATTTACCACATTAAAATTCAGGAATGACATTATTACAAAGAGCAGGAAGACACCGGATGCCCCCCCAATGATCTAGTACTTGGAGGATTTACAATTCTAATGAGAAAGCACTCACTCTCCTCACCCTCTTGGGCGTCAGCACAAGGCGGGGATCAGCTGCGTCCTTTATTTGTCCCTCTGATTTTCCAGAACCTTTCCTTCGAGAAGAAATCTCTGGGCTCTGCGGGAACTGTGAGTGGTGGCCATCAGGTAAATCTGAGACTGAAAAGCAAGAGGAAGAGAGCTAGAGGCGGAGGGGAGAATCGGTGACGGGGAGAAGCAGGGGCATCCACGTTCAATCGCAGGCTGAGAGTCTGGGTTAGTCTCCAACGAAGCCAAGGACCCCCAGGAGCTGACCCCGCTGGCCTTGTCACCTGGTGTGGGGACTGGGGACAGCCAGACCTCCATGGCCACTCTCAGAGAAACCAAGAAGGTGGGAGCGCACCCCTGAGAGCCAGATTGAAAACTGGTCGTGCTGTGAAAGAATAAGATGCCCTTTCCAGAAAAGTGAAGACTGTTCTCTTGGTTCTCAAAGACTTGCAAATACTCCGTGTCCTTCTGGAGGCATGCTGAAGCCTTCAGCCTTTGAGGGCAGTAACGGGAGTGCATCTGGGCTCAAAGCCATCCAGCACTCACTCCTTGAGGGTGCTGAGGATGACCCGCGTCCACCCCTCGGCTGCTGTGGGCCTGAAACTCCCTGACCGCCGAGTACGGGAGGGGCCACACAGACGCTCCACTGGATACCGGGGTCTGGGCTGGTGGGCTACAGGCCTTTATCAGATACATGGTTTGCAAACATCTTGTGCCATTTGGGATGGTGGATTATCTTATTCCTTGCTCCTTTCATACACAACTGTTTTTCATTTTGAGGAAGTCCAATTCATCTATTTTTTCTTTTGCTGCTTGGGCTTTCAGTAGATCTAAGAAATCATGACCAAATCCAAGGTCATGAAGATTTACTCTCATGTTTTCTTCAACGAGTTTTATAATTTTGGTTCTTGCATCTAGGCCTTTGGTCCATTTAGCGTTGATTTTGTATATGGGGTGGGGGGAGGTAAGGGTCCAACTTTATTCTTCTGCATGTGGGTATCCAGTTGTTCCAGAACGTGTGCTAACTGTGTGGGAGAAAATACCTGCAAATGATGCGACCAACAAGGGTTTGATTCTAAAATATACAAACAGCTCATACAACTCAAAAAATGGAAAAAAAAATCAATAAGTAGGCAGAAGGTCTAAATAGACATTTCTCCAAAGAAGACATACAGATGGCCAATAGGCACATGAAAAAATGCTCCACATCGCTAATTATTAGAGAATGCAAATCAAAACTACAGTGAGTTATCACCTCATAGTGGTCAGAATGGCCATCATTAAAATGTGTGCAAATAAATGCTGGAAGGGTTATGGAGAAAAGGGAACCCTCCTACACTGTTGGTGGGAATGTAAATTGATGCAGCCACAATGGAAAACAGTATGGAGGTTCCTCAAAAACTAAAAATAGAGCTACCATATGATCCAGCAATCCCGCTCCTGGGCACATATCCAGACAAAACTATAATTCAAAGAGATACGTGCACCCCAGCATTCACAGCAGCACTATTCACAATAGCCATGACGTGGAGGCAACCTGAATGTCCCTCAACAGATGAGTGGATGTAGAAGATGTGGTACATATATGCAATGGAATATTACTCAGCCATAAAACAGAATGAAATAATGCCATTTGCAGCTACATGGATGGACCTAGAGATGATCATACAAAGTGAAGTAAGTCAGACAGAGAACGACAAATACCATATGATCTCTCTTATATGTGGATGATAAAATGAGACCCAAATGAACCCATCTACAGAACAAAAACAGACGCACAAATATAGAAAACAGACTTGTGGTTGTCAAGGGGAAGACAGGGGAGAGGGATGGATCGGGAGTTTAGGATTAGTAGATGCAAATTACTATATAGAGGATGGATAGACAAGGTCTTACTGTACAGCACAGGGAACTGTATTCAATAGCCTGTAATAAACCATAATGGAAAAGAATATGAAAAATATGTATATATGTATGTATATACGAATCACTTTGCTGTACAGCAGAAATTAACACGACACTGTAGGTCAACTATACTTCAGTATCAATTAGTTTGAAGGCACTTTTATAAATTAGGTCTTATTTCTCTTGTCCTTTCATCCTGGGACAGATGTATAACAGAAACTAACCTGGATTACTCCGGGATGAACTCATATCACACAGAATTTTAATTGTTGAACGAACCATGAATACCAGTTACACCATGGGACGTCCTGATCCAATATGTAGTTTGTAAACCTTGTAGCAAGACTGCAGAATCCACTAAATTTGGAATTCAAACTGAAATGAAGCCACCTGTCCCATGACTGCTCCACAACTAGTTATACAACATCAATTGGAAACCGTATACAATCAAATGAATGTAGATAGAAAAAACTATAGCCTTCCTTTTTTTTCTTTTAGATGAAGATGGTACTTAAGGCGATGTCTTGGGCCATTTCAGGGTGTTACTCAATTTCCTGGGTATCTCCCATGCACACAGGAGGTACACGTGGTAGTTAACTTGTTTGTGCAACTATATGAAGGTAGTTAATACCACAACACTATATACGTAAAGTGAATTAAATGCTAAAGTCATGTTTTGTATTTTTAATGACAATGGAAAAAAAAGTGTAGCGCTGATATTTGTTACAAAAATGAACATTAAAAACCTTCTTAGTGAAAAAAGCCATACAGAAAAGACCACCTAGATCCCATACTCATCTTGTCTGCTTCAAATCCATCAAGGTTGTCCAAATGAGGGGGAAACTCAGTAATGGTTCCAGAAAAAGAAAACTGGATCAGGATGGAAAAAGACATTTTCACACAGTTGGGACAGCAGGTGAAAGTTGAAGTGGGGCTGAGTATTAAATTATACTGTGGACATCAGGATTTCTTCATTTAGGGAGTATATGCTGGTTCCTTGGGCGAAACACACTGAGCATTTTGTGTGAAGTGGCGAATGTGAGTACTTTTTGCCATGATTGCAACTTTTCTGTACATTTTAAATTACTGGAAAGTAAATTACTGTTCTAGACAACCATGTCAGTATCGTGCCAGAAAATCAGAAAAGACAGGTATCAAATTTTGTTATAGAGGCCAAGACTTACCCAGATCAAGTTCAACCAAGGTTGTGATACTTATTTCCCTTGTAGGAGTCCACATGGTATAAAGAGGCACCGTGGGAAGAGTATATTAGTAGCTACCATGTCTTGGGGTCCTGTGGATTACCTGGGGTGCAGTAGAAACTGTGAGATTTTAGTATTGCAATTTTTCACATTACTTCAAAAAATATGTTAAAAATAATTTCAGTAAAGTTGCAAACTATGCAATCAATATACACAAATCAGTTTTGTTTCTATACACTAATAATGAACCACCAGCAAGAAAAATTAAGAAAACAATCCCATTTACAATTCCATCAAAAAGTACGAACTATTTAGCAATAAATTTAACCAAGGACATGAAAGACCTATACACAGAAAACTATGAAGCATTGATAAAGGAACTGAAGACACAATAGAAAACAATATTCCACGCTCATGCATCAGAAAAATTACTATTATTAAAATGTTTATTCTACCTAAAGCCATCAACAAACAGTGCCAGGAAAACTAGACACCAGACTCCAAAGAACGACACTGGTCACCATCTACACTGCACGTAAAACTAACTAAAAGCGCACAGTATTCCACGAAAACCCTTTCTCTCCCGAGTCCCCTGAAGACGCACCCCACCCACCCAGCAGTCAGCTGCACAAGACCTCTCCACACTTGCTCATTTTTTCCTCTTGCGGAGTCTCCTCACCAGTGGTTCCCGAGAAAACCCAGCTCCTATCAGTGTGGACAATGCCTCATGGTCCAGAAACCTAAGCCCTGACAGGAGACAAAGCTCCTGTCTGCTTGTCACGGAGCAAAGTCTGTGGGCAGGGTGCACCTGTGCCCCCAGGGGCAGACAGGTGGGTCCGGCGCCCCCTGTGGGACGTCAGAGAAGTGCCGGGAGCGCCGCACTCACAAACCCAGAGGCCTCATCCGGAAGGCTGTTCTGCTGTATATACTAAGTTTGGAAATCCAAACTGAAACGCAGCCAAGTATCTCACTGTATCTTCTCAAAAGATGGCTAAGGAGCAATTGATTACAAACCATATGTAATGAAATGAATGTAGACACAAACTTTACAACTTCAAACAAAATTCACTCAAAATTGCCCATAGACAAATTTAAAATGACCAAACTATAAAAATCCTAGAATAAAAGATAATCTACATGACTTTGAGTCTGGTGACCTTATTCAGAAAACTGGAAGACAAACCACAAACTGCAAGAAACTATTTCCAAAACACATATCTGATAAAGGATCTGTACTCCAGTTATGCCAACAACGCCATTAAAACTTGGTAAAGATTGAAACACACACCTGGCTCAAGAAGATAAACAGGCAGTAAACCATACAAGAGTATACTCCGGATGCTGGTGGAATGCATGTACAACCAACTTCAGAAGACAGTTTGGCAGTTTTTTGCCAAATCTAAACAGTCTCACCTTAGGATCCAAGAAGTGTACCTCTTGTATTTAGACAACTGCTTTGAAAAACTGTGTTCAAACCAAAACTAGCATCAAGCAATGCACAGCAGCTCTATTCATAATGGGTAAAAATGTAAAGATGTCATGATGTCCTTCTGTAGATGAATTCATAAGCAAATTAGGGCACATCCACGTCAAGGGGAGCAGAACACACCACCCCAAAATGGGCCCATTTGACAAAAGGACTATTGGGACTGATTAAGTTAAGACACAGCAGACCCAGGAGAATCGTTCAAAACCAAGTAGAAAATGCCCCTTTAGGAGGTAAATTTACATTTATTAAGGATATCTCCATTTGTAAGCGTACGTCCCTCTCTGGACCAGGATTTGGTCTAAATATCAAGAAAAGCTTGTTGGTACTTCCCTGCTGGTCCAATGGTTAAAACTCCATGCTCCCAATGCAGGGGACCAGGGTTTAATCCCTGGCCAGGGAACTAGATCCCACATGCTGCAATTAAGAGCCCGCATGTCACAACTAAAGATTCACAGGCCACAACTAAGACCCGGTGCAGCCAAATAAATAAAAGTTAAAAAAAACTTGTCAATGAAATAGGCCTGGATGTAAATCTGTGTAACAACCATACCCTTGTTTACTGGGCTTTGACCAATAACATCCCTTAAATGGCTTCCTCCATTCCCTAACATCTTTCTTTTGTTCTCAGCAGAAGATAGCATTTAAGCTAATGGCTTGGGCCATTTCGGGGAGTGACTCAGTTTTCCTGGGTATCTTTCAAGTATACAGGAGGTATGCACGGTATATATTAAACTTCCGATTGTTTTCTCCAGTTCGTCTCTTTTTCATTACAAGGGAGATCTCAATAAAGAACATAGAAGTGTAGAGGTAAAATTATTTTTCCTCTCATATACATGCAATGCAATAGTATTCAGAGATATAAAGGAGTGGACCATCAACCCGTGCAAAAAAAAATAGATGCATCTAACACTTACATTGCTAAGTGAAAGAATCCAGTCTGAAGTGCTACACACTGTACGACCTCATCTATGTGACATTCTAGAAAAGGCAAAACTGACAACGGTAAACAGTTTACGGAATATGTGGTTGAAACAGTCCATATATACTTTAGTGATGAATAATTGTCACTACGCATTTGTCTACACCCACAGAGTTTTTACAACCCAACAAGTAATTTACAATCTATTCAAACTTAGCTACTTAGGATATGGGAGTGTCAAAGACTGGAATACAGAATGTAACAAAGAATCTAACTGATTCAGAAATGTATGAAAAAACTCACTGTTGGTAGCGGGACACATGAGCTGACCTAACTTTGGAAATGTACACACTCTGTAGGCCAAAGACAAAATGTGCCATACATACACAGGGGACTCTATGTTCCTTCCCATGAGGGGTAGTATCTAACACTACTGAAACTATCATATCAGTAATCGAATGGAACAAGCGCTTAATTGAATAAATGACAAATGGTGGAAGCCAGGTTTCTTACCACTGCAGTGGGATGTTACAGTCAAACAAAGGGAGAAGGTTACAGTATGCATGTCATAACAGATCCAGTTGGAGATATCAGTATAAACTATCTTTAGCCTACACATAGTTCCACATGGAAATCTTTATAATTATGTGTATAGATATAGCCTGGGATACATGCATATATTTCTATGTACTGTCAGCTGAGCACATTTAGCTCCCACATGTAAGTTTTTAAAACCATTCTCTAATAAAAAGAACAAGGGCTCTTTGAAGAAAAGGCTGATGCTAGGACTGAGACGGTAAATATAAGAAACACGATAATCTTAAAATATCAGAAAGTAAAGAGGTACCAAAATTTTTTAAACCCACAAAAGAAAAATTATGTAAAATGAAAACAGGAGGAAATGGAAAAAGCCCTCAACAGCCAAAGCAAGAATTAACTAAGCAGTCTAAAACTGTAGTGCTGGATTATAACCAAAAGTTTACAATAATTATTCACATGTCCAAACTGGTAAAAATAAATTACATCGTTTTTGATAAATGGTGTTAAACAGAAATCTCCTATGCAGAAAGCCTCTCAACATATATATAGCCACTCAGCTGTCCATCAAGGATGTGAAGCTAACTCCTCTCTCCTCAAGCGTGGGCTCTGCATTATGACTTCCTCCTAAATAAGACACACAGGATGGACATGGGGAAAAAATTAACCTCACTGTGGGAAAACTTGACCAACACTACTTCAGCTGGGTGACCAAAGTTAAGAATATAAGTGAGAAGCTTCCTTAAGAGCCTGTCCTCTTGATATACAGTGAAGAGGAGTCACTTCACCTCTGTGATCTCCTTTCTCAAAGCCAAGTCGAAGCATGACAGAAGCACCAAGCAAATCCCAGTGCAGGGCAGTCTACAAAATACCTGCCCAGTCCTCCTCCACACTGTCACGGTCATGGAAACCAGGAGAGTCTGAGCAACTGTCAGAGCCCAGAAGACACTAAACAGACATGATGACCCCATGTCCTATGAGACCCTGGAACAAGGAAAGGTATAACAAAGGGAACATGAATGGGAACTTCAGTTAATAGTAAAGTATCAATATTGGTTCATTATTTGTCATGATTCTGTAGAAAATTAGACAGGAAAAATTAAACGTCAAGTAAGAAAAACCTACTGTAACAAACTGGAAATCTACAGGAAATGGGGTATTTCTTTGTAAAAAAACCACATTACCAAAATGAACCCTAAATTAAGGAAAATACAAAAAGACCAATGAATCACCGAGGAACCTCTCCCCCATACTGGTTATCCTATCACTGTTCCAGGGTCTCCCTCTCCCGGGACAGGGAAGGAGCAGGGACAGAGCTGTCTGGCAGCTCCCCTAGTATATGACCCCACCCGGGGTCTTCACCTCCCCCAGCCACGCCTACCCAGTGAGGACACCTGAGGAAGGACCAGGGATTGTTGATTCAGATGTATCAACCAGGACTTTTTCTCTCCCCAGCAACTGGACACACTCACGGAAGTAAAATAAATTAGTATTTATCGTCAGGGTAGGAATGCATTAATACTTGCAAGTGGCAAGTTGAAGGATGGGACTGGATCTGGCAGGTCCCGTGGCTCACACTGTCTCAGTGTGACCTTGCTTCTCTCCACGCCTTTGTCCTGCTCAGTGCCTGTGAGGGACCCCATTCACAGGCACAGGCTCTCGCACTGCCCTTGGGCCAACAGCTGTTCTGGGCTGACCAACACTCACCATCCATTTTCTGAGAAAGAGTTTCTCCTTTTCCTGGATTCCAAGAAAGTCATGGTTTTAAATGCCTTTGATCTGGCTTGGGTGGCATTCTCACCCTTGACCCATCACCAGGAGATGGAAAATGGGACTGGCTAGATGTGGGCTGTAAACCCATCTTCGAGCTGCGTGCAACACGCGCTCATTCTTCTGGAACTGTCTGGACTGGAAGCAGGTGAGATGTAATTCCCAAAGGAAAACTGAGGCACTTGGGCCTGAGAGCAGATGCTGGCTTGGAGAAAGCAGCAGATTCTAAGTCAATGACAGCTCACTGCACAGCACAGAATCTGACACAAAAGGAAGAAAGGGGTTCACTTAGGGTCAGGGCTGCAGCTACTCATCCAGTGCTCTTCCTGTCCTCCCAAGATGGCAAGAAGTTCTTTCACTTGCTGAAAAGTCAGGATCATTGGTGGTGGTAAACGTAAGTCTCTTTCCTTGGGCATCAGATCCTCACATCTCAGAGGCTGGCCCAGAACAGCCCATGTGCCCTCAGAAGACACACAGACTTCATCCCTGCCCCTGAGAGGTGGGAGCCCTTGAGCTATGCCATCTCCCTGGCCATATTAACTACCCATCCCTGAAAAACAATACTGTTCCTTTTCCAGTTTCTTCTCTCTCCTTTACTAAGAGGAAGAAACCAAATGCTAAGGTGGTAAGGAAACTCGCGTGCCATGAAGTAACGGGAGGCTCAAGAATTCTTCCATGCCATGGAACCCATAATTGGCAGGCTTTCCAGAGGCCACATGGATGTATATGGCTCTCCAAGACAATGCAGTCTCACTGTAAACCTCCCATTTGGAGGTCCAGTTGCTCCCATATCTTTGATTCCTAATGAATATGCATGTCAAAAGTTTCTAACGACTGAAAGGGCAAAGGACTGCAGGGCCACGGTCTGCTGTATGGGTGTTGTGTCAGGGACACACTCCAATGTTTAGAGGATTATTACTTCTCTTGGCAGCCTATGAGGCTGTGAGGGGGAGGCCTTTTTCTCAACCACATGCACCTTGGTAGTTGCAACTTCTCATAGGAAGGTCTACACTGCCCAGGTAGCTCTTGAATCGCCCGGCATCATGGTCAGCTCTGTAACTGTCCATGAGGGCCTGACTATGCCCAGGCTGGACTGAACTAGAGGACCACAGATGCCCGCCTGGCGAGTCAGAGGTCAAGGGCTGTCCTGCCTGAGACTTGATCATCTCTCATGCCCACTCAGATGGGACAAAGGAGGCCTCCGGTTCCAGGAGAGCCCCCACCAGCCCTTAAGAAGGCAGCATCCGGGGGCTGGCAGGTCACAGCACCCGGTCCTGTATAAATCCACACATGTCCACTGAGCGCCCTCCTGTCTCGGCTGCGCTGGACCCTGGGGCTGCCCAGGTAGAATAGGGCCAGCATCACCCTCCCCAGGTAGGAGGGCCGAAGGAAACCATGCATGACTTCTGACAGGCTCCTCAATCCTTGACAGAGGTCGAGGTGGATAAGAAACAGTCCGAGACAAGAACAGACATTTCATTCTTCTCTCAGAGCCCAGGACAAGTGGGAGG
Organism: Kogia breviceps; assembly: GCF_026419965.1. Taxonomy (NCBI): domain Eukaryota; kingdom Metazoa; phylum Chordata; class Mammalia; order Artiodactyla; family Physeteridae; genus Kogia; species Kogia breviceps. Next base: position 58,586,944 of record NC_081327.1, on the reverse strand, counting down.
GAGGCCAGAAAAACAGTTATTGACCTCAGCTCCCTGACTCCTGTCTGACCCTGGGCAAGTCCTATCCATTCTGTAGGCTTCAGAGAGGAGGAGTGGGGCGGGCAATGAGGGCCGATTGTGCTTAAACCTAACTCTAACCTTTACCCTAAGAACCCTAACCTCTAACCGTAACCCCCTAACAACCCTAGCCCCAGGCCCCTAGACCCTCGCCCCTGACCCCTAAACTCTAATCCCTGACCCTTTAACCACAGCCCTCTACCATGACTCCCCAACAATGACCCATAACCCTAAACCGTGACCCCTGAACCCTCACACTGACTCAACCCCAGGCCTAAAGCCTGACGTAGTGGGTACCGAGGGATGACTGTATGAACTCTCACAGAAACCAAGGAATTCAATCTTCCTGACCATGAATTTAGCAACGTTTTTTTAGATTTGACAGTAAAGCATAAGAAATGAAAGAAAAAATAGATAAATTGGATTTCCTCAAACTTACAAACCTTTGTGCATCAAAAGAGGCTATCCAGAAAGTAAAGACAGCCCACAGAATGGAAGACAATATTGGCACATTATATATCTGATAAGACTCTCTACCTAGAATATACCCAGGACTTTTACAACTCAACAACAAAAAGACAAACAATAACATTTTTGAAACAGACAAATGGCTTGCACGGACTGCTCTCCAGGCAAGACATACAAATGGTCAACAAGGACACGAGAAGCTGTCAAACATCAGTAGTCATGATGGAAACGCAAATTAAAACCCCAGTGTGGTGCCCCTTCACACACGCTAGAATAAAAATAATTTTTAATATAAATTTTTAAATATGTAAATAAAAACAAATGCTGGCAACAATGTAGAGAAATTGGAACCCTTAAAAGTTACTTGTGGAGATGTACAATGGTGCAGTCTATGTGTTCAAAACTTTAGCATTTACTCAATATAAAATATAATCACCATGTGGTTCAACAACTCCACTCCTAGACATATACCCAAAAAATGGAAAACAGGCGTTCAAACAAAAACTTGTACACCAATTATTCATAGCAGCACTGTTCCCAACAGCCCAAGGTAGAAAAGATTTCAATGTCCATCAGGAGGTAAACGGATAAGCAAAATAAGGTAGATCCATAAGCTGCATTATTCTGTCATATAAAGGAATAAAGTAAAATTCTACAGCCGCTGTGGAAAACTGTATGGTGGCTCCTCAGAAACGTGGAAAACGTATGATCCCTTGATTCCGCTCCAGGGTGTACACCCAAAATATTAGAAAGCGAGGACTGGAACAGACATTTGTACCCCGTATTCATAGCAACATTATTCACAACAGCCAAAAGGTGGAAGCAGCACAACACATCCTTCAGCAGATGAATGGACAAGTACAGTGTAGTATATACACAACGGAATATGATTCAACCTCGAAAACTAAGGTAATTCTCACACATGCTACAACGTGCATGAACCCTGAAGTCGTTATGCCAAGTGAAACCATCCAGACACAGAAAGGACACACGTTCTATGATTCCACTAGTATGAGGTATCCAGATAAGTCAATTTCAAAGACAAAGTAGAATAAGGTTGCCAGGGGTTGAGGTGAGTTAGGGTTTAATGGCTCCGGTTTCACATGGGGAAAATAAAGCTCTGGAGATGGAGGGTGAGGATATTTTTACAACAATGTGAATGTAGTTAATGCCACAGAACTGTATACTTAAAAATGGTTTCAATGGGGCTTCCCTCGCAGCACAGCGGTTAAGAATCCGCCTGCCAATGCAGGGGACACGGGTTCAAGCGCTGGTCCTGGAACATCCTGCATGCCGCAGAGCAACTAAGCCCGCGAGCCACAGCTACTGAGCCCTCGTGCCACAACTACTGAAACCCGTGCGCCTAGAGCCTGTGCTCCACAACAAGAGAAGCCACCGCAATGAGAAGCCTGCACACGGCAACAAAGAGTAGCCCCTGCTCGCCGCAACTAGAAAAAGCCTGCGTGCAGCAACAAAGACCCGACACAGCCAAAAAAATAAAATAAAATATTTTTTAAAAGCTTTTAAAAATGGTTTAAATGGTAAACTGGAGTATTTTGTGAAAGTGGAAAACTTTATACTGCTATTTAAAGTTTTTGATACACTTGAAATTTACTAGAAAATAAAGTACTTATCAAAACCACCATGTCATACCACGCCGGAAACACAGACATCAAACTCTGTTATAGAGGCCAAGCCCTACCCAGATCCAGTTCACCCGCAGTGGTGATGCTAATCACCCTTGTAGGAGTCCACATACTACAAGAGGCACCGTGGGAAGGTTACATTGGGAGCCACTATGTCTTGGGTGCCGTGGAAGACCCGGATGTAGCTGAAACCGCGGGACTGCTGAATTCTAGTTTTCCACATTCAACCGCCAAAAAACTGTTACAACTAAAACATGAATTCAGTAAAGCTGCAGGATACAAAAAAAGAAAAATCAACGCACAAAAATCATTTGCGATTCTATACGCTGATAATGAACCATCAGAAAGAGAATTTTAAAAAAATCTCACTTACAATTGCATCCAAAACGATAACGAGGAGTAGATTTAACCAAGGACGTGAAGGACCTGCACACTGAAAACTGGAAGACACTGATAAAGGAAACTGAACAGACAAAAATAAATGGAAAGGTACCCCGTGCTCATGAGTAAACAGAATACTGTGAAGATATGCATTCTAAGGTGGGACTTCCCTGGCCACCCAGGGGTCGGGACCCTGCACTCCCGCTGCAGGGGCCACGGGTTCCATCCCTGGTTGGGGAACTAAGATCCCGCATCCTGCATGCCACATGGTGTGGCCCCCAATTTTTTTTAATTAAAAAATATGCATCCTAGCCAAATTAATGTACACATCTAATGCAATCCCTACCCAAAGTCCAATGACATTTTCCATAGAAACAGAACAAACAATCTTAAGTTGTGTGTGGAGCCACGAAGGACCCAGAAGAGCCAGAGCGACCCTGAGGCAGGAGAACGAGCTGGAGGCCTCTCGCTCCCTGACTTCACACTTCATTACGAAGCTACAGTTCCAACGAAGTGTGGCATTGGCACAGAAACAGGCACACGGGCCAGAGGAACAGAGCAGAGAGCCCAGGAGTCAACCTACAGCTATGCGATCACTTACTTCACAAGAAAGGAGCCAAGAACATACGCCGGGGAAAGGACAGGCCCCTCAATAAACGGTGCTGGGAAAACCAGACGCCACTCGCCAAAGAACAACACTGAACTCTGTCTACATCCCACACAAAAGGGGCCAAACACCCAGTTTTCCACATCAAGCCCTTCCTCTCCCGGGTCCTCTGAAGACAGACACCCGCAGCGGTCAGCCATGCACAGGAACCTTCCCCCCACTTTTCCTCACCTTCTCCCTCAGCGGCAGCACCTCCTGGCAGGTCCCGAGGAGACCAGGCTCCTCTCAGCACGAACTGGACCCTCCAGTGTCCCAGAGCTGAAGCCCCAGCGGGTCCTGAGGAGACCTGGCTTCCGTTAGTGTGGACTTGACCCCGGTTTGTACCGAAGCCCGGCCATCAGCGTGGACTCAGCCCCACGTGTTCCAGAAGCCAAAGCCCCAGCAGGTCCCGAGGAGACAGGGCTCCCCCCAGCATGAACAAGAACAGCATGATCTGAACAGACATCCGGCGAAAAAAGATACAGATAGTAAAAGTCATACAGAAACAAGCTCAACAACATATACCATTAGGGAATTACAAATTAAAATCATGAGACAACACAGCACACCTATTATGACTGCTAAGCTCTAAGAATATGACAATACCAATTGCTAGAGGGTGAGGAACAAAAGGAACTCTCCCTCATAGCTGGGGGGATGCCTGTGCAGCCACTTTGTAAGACAAGTTGGCAGTTTTTTCCAAAGCTAAACAAGTCTCACGTTGGGACCCAACAATCATACTTCCAGTATTTAGGCAACTGCTTTGAAAATCTATGTCCAAATGCAAACAAGGATGCAGTTATGCACAGCAGCACTTCCATAATGGCTAAAAACTTGAAATCAGGATATCCTTCAAAAGATGAATGCATAAGCAAATTGGGGCCCATCCATGTCAAGGTGAGTAGAATATGCCACCCCAAAATATGTCTCTCTGGCATAAGGAGTATTGGTCTGCTTTAAAAAGAATAGGGCTTCCCTGGTGGCTCAGTGGCTAAGAGTCCACCTGCCGATTCAGGGGACACAGGTTCGAGCCCCGGTCCGGGAAGATCCCACGTGCCGCAGAGCAACTAAGCCTGTGCGCCACAACTACTGAGCCTGTGCTCTAGAGCCCGTGTGCCACAACTACTGAAGCCTGCACGCCTAGAGCCTGTTCTCTGTGACAAGAAAAGCCACCACAATGAGAAGCCCGTGCACCACGATGAAGAGTAGCCCCTGCTCGCCACACCCAGAGAAAAGCCTGCATGCGGCAACGAAGACCCAAAGAAGCCAAAAATAAAATAATAAATTTATTTAAAAAAAAAAATCTCAGAAAACTGAGATTGCCGTTTTATGAAGGACATTTACAGTAGAGAAATCTCCATTTATAAGGGTATGCCTCTCTTTGCACCAAAAATAGAAGGATTATTAAATCTTAAGTAACTCTTTTCAATGGGGAAGTCCTGACTTAAATGTGCACACAGCCATACCCTTGTTTACTGTGCTTTGCATGATAACCTTCCATAACCGGCCTTCCCCCCTTCCCCAGCATCTTTTCTGTGTTTAGCTGAAGACGGCATTGAAGGGGATGGTTTTGGTCACTTCAGGGAGTGACGCAGTTTTCCGTGGTATCCCCCCTCTATTCAGAAGGTATACATGTTATTAAACTTCTGCTTTTCTCCTGGTAATCTGTCTTTTATTACAGGGGAGGGGGGGGGCCTCAACCAAGAACCTAGAAAAGTAGAGGGAAAGTTGTTTTTCCTCCCATACACATGCAGTGGAATACTACTCAGCAGAAAGGAATGCACCATCCAGCTATGGAAAGACATGGATAAACCTTCAGCGTGTACTGCTAAGTGAAAAATCCAGCCTGAGCAGGCTCACACATGGAAACAACTCATTGTAGGGGATGGGATAAAAGCTGCTGACCTAAGTTACCTTTGGAAATGAATGGAATCTGTAAGCTAAAGGCAAAATGGCCCGTATATAAACAGTGGGCTTTATTTTACAAAGTTCTTTCCAGGGTGTAACAGCTAACAATTCTGAAACCTCTGCACATGTAATGTGGAAAGGAGCAATGCACAGATAAATGGCAGATGGTGGGAGCCAGGCTCCTTGCTGTGGGAGTGCGAAGTTACAGGTACGCAAGGGGAGAGCCTCTGCCCTCGTAATCCTGGATCTGGGCTTCCTGGGAGGATGCCGACTGGCCGGGGGGAACACACAGATCTTCACGCCGGGAAGACCCTGCAGACATAGGAACTTCACACCCCATCTTTCCATCCACACCTGCTGGAAACACTCAGCACTCCGTAATCAGTCAACTGCAGCGTTTAAGACATTCTCACCCCTAAGCAGATAAAGGAGCGTGAGGGTCTGGCTTACCCCTAAGCTGTCCCAGAACCCAGGCCCTGGGGGTGGAGCCAGGTTGGGGGCTCCTGGGCCTCTGAATCCAGGCCCTGGGGGTGGAGCCAGGTTGGGGGTTCCTGGGCCTCTGGCCAGCAGGTGAGAGGAAGGAGGAAGACCAGTCCTGAGGACAGAGGTGCCCTGAAGTCTGTGAGCCCAGGAGCCCCGATGGGACTCATTCCCAGTGAGGACATGGGCGGGGCCTGCAGTGGTTCTCTGTTCCCCCTGGGCCCTTTGATGAAGCCATGGCAGCACTGGGCCCAGACGTCTCCTGGCGGCGTCTCAAACTCTGACACAGTGGTTTTACAAAGGAACAAGAGAATGGAGCTGAGCCCCTGACGGCCACTCCTTTCTGGCTCTGAGTTGCTTCCAACAAGACCGCAGTCACCTGCTTTAGTCTGCTGTGACCCATCTGCCCCCGCTTTGCCTTTCCTCTCCCTCCCTGCAATGATTCCAGTGACATTTCCAGCCCGGACCCCTCTCCCAGGCCAGACGCCTCCGTCCAGTCACTGCACACCCATCTCACCTTGGGGGCTAGCAGGGCCTCAGAGGACTGGGATCCTGCAGCTCCCCACACCCAGGAGCAGCCCCACCTTCCCAGGTTGCTGAGCCCAGGCACCAGGTGTAACCGAGCAGGACCCTGTGGGGCCTTCCCAGGACAGACCCCTCCCCCACACCCTCTGCTGTAGCTCCTCTCTGAAGTACCCGGATAACAGTGCCCGATGCATGCTTCCTCCACCACCAAGTGGAAGGAATTAACTACTTGATGATCAGGAACAGGTAACCCCGGAGCTCCTGGTGCCTAAGAATTTATAACGTTAACCGCCCGTTACCTCACCATCAACCAGAGAATTGTGCACCAGCTGATCACATACCCTGTGACCCCCTCCTTCACTTGGCCTTGAAAATTGCTTTGCTGAAATCCTTCAGGGAGCTCGGGGTTTTAGAGCACAGGCCACCTGGCCTCCTTGTATCAGCACTTTGACAATTCAGGCTGCACCTTCCTCCGCCACCCCCGGTGTCAGTAGACTGGCTCTGCTGCCCTCGGGCGAGCGGACCCACGTTTGGTTCGGTAACACTGGGGCCTCCCAGGCTCCCACTCGCCTTGGGCCCCAGTGACTGTCAGCTCCTCCTCCACAGTCTTGTTGCAGCAAAAACAGAAACGAAGTTTCCCTGCCCCAAGAACAAGGGAAACAAGGGAACAGCGAACAGGCTGGAGAAGAAGCGTAACCTGGCCTGAAAGAGCTCATCACTCCTTGTTTCACTTTGTCACTCATTTGTAGTAACTAGATTTGTACTTTACAAAGCTAACCTCACTCCCTGACACTATGGAATTTACCTTCGGTACCCACCACCCCTCACTGTGTGTGTTACAGCCCCTGCCTCTCACTCCCTAACCTTATTATGTAACGCACTTACATTCTATACGCCCCTCACAACAAATCACCCCCTACAGTTTTTCATTTCAGAAACAAGGTCACCGGCCGATAAACCAGAGGCAAACGGACGCAATTACCAGACTGCCGGACCCCAATTACCGGGCGGCTTGACACCAGCTGTGACTGCTTTGAAATAATGCAAAGGAAAGGAAGAATGCAAGACCTTCACTACATTGATCCTCATCCTATACCCCGGACTGCGAGAGCCCCACATATAAAATCTTCCCTGATTCTCAAGGAGGGGTGCCCAGTTCTTGAGGTGCTAGCCTGCTGTGTCTTCCCTGCTGCCTGGCAGAAAAATAAAGCCATCTCTCTCTTCCTCCAAAATCCCTGTCTCCGTATTTCTGTTCAGCCTCAGTGCACAGGGAAGCCAATATTTCGACAACAGTCTGTGGCCAATTCCCACGCTAATTCCCCTCTAGGCCCACAGCCCTGGCCCAAGCCCGATCTTGTGCCTGGTTCCTCCATCAGGCCTGGCAAAGCTCCCTGCCCCACGGTGCGACTCACATCCCACCCCAACGTGGTCTTTCTGAAGCATAAACGAGACTGTGACTCTCTCCCTCCTGTAATCCGCCAAAGTTTCCCCACTTTCGCTAGGGAATCTGCCGGGAGAGACATCTGCCAAGGCCCTGAGAGTCCCCGGCAGCCCCACTAGGCTGCTGGCTCCTGGGTTCCCAGACACTGAGCACCTCAGCGGGCCAGGAGACACGGCAGGAAACCCCAGAACTGCTCACCTCAGGAGGGGGCTGGCACTGCCACTGCCTGATCAGAGAGCAGAGAAGGGTTCCCCAGCTGGGACACAAACTGCACGAGTGGCCTCTCCTTGCGCCATTAGCTCACCTCGTGTGACTTGAGGGAAGGAAGGACCGAGGCACACTTGCTTCCTAAGGAGGACGGTATAGGCTCAGTCATGTCTCCCCAAATCCACATGCTGAATCCCTAACCCCCAGGACGCCAGGATGTGTCTGTATTTGGAGATGGGTTTTTAAAGAGGTGATCAAGGTAAAAATGAGGTCACTAAGGTGGATCCTAATCCAATAGGATTGATGTCCTACAAGAAGAGATTAGGACACAGATAGGCACAGGGGGAGACCATGTGAGGACCTGGGGAGAAGATGGCTGTCTAAGCACCAAGGAGAGAGGCCTCAGGAGAAGCCAGCGTGCAGACACCTTGCTCTCCAACGGCATCCAGGACTGGGAGACAGGCCTGTTATTCAAGCTGCGCAGTCTGTGGTATTTGTTATGGCGGCCCCGAGCAGACTCACAGGGTAACTCAGGGCTCAGACTGGACAGAGCCCACTCTCCATCCCCCTGTACGTGAGTTAAAGGAGCCCCAGGCATCAAGGAGGGGGTCCCTGAGGGGAGGCACAAGATAGAAGATGCTAGGCATTAACACGACTGCATTCATGTTAAACGTGCCTGAAGTCCATTCACCTGAGATGGTTTTGTCCTGCATGTACATCGGCACCTTTAGTCTGAACTGCAGACCTTTGGCTTCACCACCTCCACTGCGAGCATTAGCTTCACCTGCTGTGGACCATCTCCTATAGGATTTCCAGAACCACAGAGCATCGAAGCTTCACAGAACCCAGAATCTGTGCGCTAGTGTCTGGGCGACCCTCACAACAGAGCCGCACAGCTGCCCATCAGAACCCATTTCCCTTTTTCCTGTGCACAGCTACCCTGCATCTCCCAGCCTTCCCACCCCTTACAGCTGGGGCACAGTGTCTCGTGTTACCAAGGGGAAGGGGTGGAGGTGGTGAGGGCCTTGGCCAGCCTGCATCCTAGGACGGAGGGCACGATGTCCCTGTGGTCACCCCACCCCGCTGGTTGAAACACTCACCTGGAAGCAGGGAGGAGAAACAAAGTGGGGGCAGAGCCTGGGAACTGACACCCACCTGCCCTGGACTCTCACAGGAAGGGGACAGAGACATCTTGAGCTTCAGCCCAGTTTTGGGAGACACTATGTTCCAGCAACAAACTTCTGCCTTAAAAGCCAAGGTGCTTTACAAACCCCTCCCCAGCTGTCACAGAAAGTCAGACTTCATCTCATCACATTTTCCTCAAACCCCAGCTCACGCTGAGACCACCTCTCAGGTGATGGTACTTCAGAGCAGCCCCTTTAGAAGATCCCTGGATTTCAGCTCTCACAGCCCTGCCTTCAGTTTAAGCGAGAAGTTTCCTTGACAACCTTGACAAACCTGCTCAGTTTCCTTAACAACCAAGCTTCGCAATCTCCCAAACTCTTCTCCTTCAAACATTCCTATTCTAGGCTTGATGAGCCTAAAGTGACAGTGCTGTCATCACGTGCCAGAGGGTGACTCCTCCAAGCCCGTAGTTACTGGTTACATGATGCTACTGATGATGACATCCCAGAAGAGCCAGCTTTGCAATATCACCATTTCTGGACTCGGCACTGGGTCCCTTTCCACGGACAGAGTGGAGTGGCTGTTTCCACGGGCCCCGTGGTGGAAGAGCTCCCCTAATGCAGCCAGGACTTCATCCTTTCCAGGTGATTCCAGGGTCCTCATTCTCCCCAGAACCCCACCCACATGGCTACTGTCTGTGCCAGTCTATACGGGACCTTGGTAATCTCCTAAAATGAGGGTTATTTTATACACAGGTAATGGGTTGAATGCTGGACCCCAAAGATGTGCCCCCCAGAACACAGGAACAGGACCATATCTGGGAAAAGCGTCTTTGTATATGTAGTTAAGGATCTCGAGGTGAGGTCATCTTGGGTTAGGGTGGCCCTCAATCCAATTGAGAGAGTCCTTAGGAGAGACAAAACAGGAGAGACTCAGACACAGAGGAGAAGCCATATTACGACAAAGGCAGAGATGGGAGAGATGCAGCCTCAAGCCTGGGGATGCCTGGAGCCCCTAGAAGCTGGAAAAGGCAGGAAGAACCCTATCCTGGAGTCTTTGGAGAGACTTCCGTCCTGCAGACACCTTGATCTCAAATGTCTGGTCTCCAGGACTGCGGGAGGATGAATTCCTGTTGTTTTAAACCACCCAGCTTGTGGTCATTTGTTACAGAAGCCACAGAACGGTCACACAGACCCTGCTCTGTAGGATCCTGGAAGTGCAGGTCTCATTAAAGGCCAACAGAGGCTGGATTGCAGAACCCTTAGGGTCAGCACTGGGCCCCAGAAATCCTAAAGCAGCGGCTGGACACAAGAATGTTGAGGGGTCAGCTGGAAGCCCATCCCTAAAGGTGCCGGCTGCACACGGCCTCCCCAGGTTTTTATGCCTGTACAAGTTGGGGATAAGTATTTCCATCCTGATTCAGGACTTCTGATGTCACCCTTCACGTTGCTAATTAAGAACCCACTAGTTACACAGAGGAAAACCCTATCAGGACACTTGCTCCAGTGGTAAACAATTCTGAAGTTGGTCAGAGGTGGGGAATCAGCTCCCAGGCAGCCAGCAGCCCCTCCGCAAGGCGCGTCCTCATTGCAAAGCTGGGGGACCGGGCCGAGGCGTCCCTGAGTAAACGTGAGCTGACTCCCAGGCCAGCTGCTGCTGAACTGTTCCCACCCTTCCCAGCTAAAACACCTGAATGTGCGCAAGGACTTGAAAGCCTAGAGGAAGGGCCGTGGAGCCACACCAGCGACAGCACGCAGGCCGAGTTGGTGCCTGCAGGCCAGGCAGGATGGTCGTAACCCCGGGCGCACTTCTGGAAACTTTCCATCTCCCTGCCTGACGTACCCCTCCTGTTCCGGCCCCCACTGCTTTTTTCCTTCCTCACCTCTGCCCGGTGTGAAATTCCAGTGGCAGGTATGGGTGACACATCCTCTTCTTTAGCAGGCAGCAAACTGGCAACTCCTGCAGAAAGTCCAGCAGAGCCCCACTCGCACCGGGCCACGCACAGAGCCGTGAGCCCTACTCCCTCCCACCAGCCCAGCCCCGAGACTGCTGACGGGGCAGAGAATATGGCGTCAGGCACAGCTGCAGGGGCTCTTGCTGTCTGGAGCGGTGTTTATATTGACCTCAGCCCAGGCACACCTGGGGAGGGCTGGCCGGCCCGATCAGGCTGCCCAGGTCAGCCAATCCTCACCCATCAGGGGCTCAGAGTTGCAGAAAATGGGCCTTGCTGAACTGGCCAGGTCCAAGGAACAGGTGTGGTTTCCTGAGGGTCAGGATAGACACGGGGCTGCAACTCTGCTTGTTTTCTCAACATTTTGTCTGGTTCATGAGTGGGAGACAACTTCAAGAAGACCCTCTCCTAATGAGAAGAAGCCAGGAGTAAGGGAGAGGAGGGGTGGTGGGTGGAGACAGAGGCCTGGTGCCTCAGCTGCAGTGGAAGCCTCTGGAAAACCCAGTGGAAGGAGGCCACACAGAGTGAAGCCCAAGCAGACCTGTCAGAGCTGCTGTTTGTTAGTTCAGGTCCTGCTCTGAGGTGCTTTGTGTCAGCTCTGACCAACAGGTGGGCTGGGGGTGCTCTGCAATGAGGGCTACTTGCACGGTTCCTGTGTGCCCAGCCTTTCTGGGTGCCTGCCCAGGTGACCTCCATACCCTGGGAGGGGCCTGACCACGAGAGCCCCGGAGGCTGCTGGGTACCTGCCCAGGTGAGCTCCATATCCTGGGAGGGGCCTGACCACGAGAGCCCCGGGGGCTGCTGGGTACCTGCTCAGGTGAGCACCATATCCTGGGAGGGGCCTGGCCACGAGAGCCCCGTGTGCTGGGAGGGGTGTGTGTGTATGAGCGTCCTCTCTGTGCAGCCGGCACAGAGTTGCTTAGCAACTTCCCTGTGGGCAGCGCTGGGATGAAATGAGAACCAGGAGATGCCACGGACCCCCTGAACCCCCGTCCATCCCGAGTGATGAGGTCAGTAGGTGGGTGCTGGCCACTGTGCTGCGTGAGGGAGACCCCACAGGTACCTCTTGTGCCTTCCACCTGACACCACGGAGGCCTCCTCAGGACAGAGCAGACAGCCTGCCTGGGGCAGGTGGGAGCTCCTGGTGACCCTGCAGGGGACACGAGAGGGACGGACCAGGCAGGAGGGGGTGGCAGCCCAGGCAGAGCCATGGGGCTCGGGGCCGAGGGGCCTTTCCGGGTCTGAGCTGAGGGTGGACGTGCAGGTGGTGAGTGTGATCCAGGAAAGCTACCCTGGTGACGTGAGGCTGAACCTGCTTCAGAGTGACAAGCCTTCCGGATGATCCCAGAACAGGACAGTGAGACGGATCCTGTTAGAAGAAGGTGAGTGAGTGCCCCCAGGAGGCGGCCCTGTGAGCTGGCCCCGGGAGGGGGTGAAGGGAACAGGCGTGGAAGCTGCGGGGAGTGGGCAGTCCCCCTGGGTGGGCGATGGGTGCAGACCCTACTCCGTGGTCCCACAGCCGTGCTTCCGGCTGGATTATTTGGCTTCTTGGAGCCTCAGCTTCCTGGTCTGCTCCTGGGGTGATGATGCTGAGTGAGACTCTCCGACGCTTCTTCACTGTCTGCCCCTCAAGCCTGTGAGAAACGGAATATTTCTTGCCATCTCAGTAAACAAAGGATGTCACAGCCATCAGCACCTGCAGCCCTCCAGTGTGAGGGGAATTCAGGATATGTAAATACAGAATGCAGGCCCCAGAGAGCGGAGGTGCATATCAAAGGAAGGAATTCGTGAGCCTGACTCCGGCATCTTCGCATACAAAGGAAAGCGCTGCATTCCTCACCTTGGAGAGCAGGTTCTCCTTAGCTGACAATCACCTTTTCACGTCCCCCATCACCTGCGCCAGCCCCCCGCCCTGTCCCCTCCCCCCGGTGCTTTAGCTCAGGGAGGAAGGGGCGCACAGGGCCTCGGCTGAACAAGAGGCCTGGGAGCCTCGGGAGGAACTTTCGCCGCTTTCCCCGCCGTCGGGAGGAGGGTCGCTGACGCTGCGGCCGGACCCTGCGCCTCCCTCGCCCCGTGTCCCCTCAGGACGCTCAGGCCGCCCTCTCCCCACGCCCCCCGGGGCCCCGCGAGCCAGGCCGAGGGCAGGGCCGAGAGGAGGGGCCGAAGTTCCCCGGGACCAGACCCCGAGGCCGCTCGTTCTGCACAGCAGCGGCGGGTGGCCGCGAAGCCCTTCCCCTCAGAAGCTGCTCTTGCGCGGCCGCCCGGCACCGGACCCACTTACCCGGCCCGCCGTCCCCACGACTGTCGCGGCTTCGGCCGCCGGGGCCCCTCCGCAGCCGGCAGCGTCAGTGAGGCCACCCTCCCCTCGGGCGCCAGGGCAGCTCCGTGACGGCGGAGGGAAGAGACCCCGAGCCGGGAGCTCCAGCTCTGAGGAAACGCGGGCTCCGTTCTGGGCGCAGTGGGTGGGGCCGTTCTGCCCCGAGGCATCCTGGGAGGGAGCGGGGCGCCGGGGGAGGAGCCGCCAGCAGCTCAGGGCCCCGTCGGGGGTCCTGGAGGGGCGGCCCGGCCTGAGGGCCCCGCCCACTGTGGCCGCAGCGCAGGCCTTTTTCCTGGAATCCTACACAAAAAGTCAGAAAGATACACACGGTCTACAGTGAATGTTCACAAATGGTGGTTGCTGCTGTGCTTACTATCCTATTAAACGTGTGAAATCCATAACACACTTGAAGTTCAAAATTAAATACGATTTTATTTATTTACTTATTTATTTTTTGCGATACGCAGGCCTCTCACTGCTGTGGCCTCTGCCATTGCGGAGCACAGGCTCCGGATGCGCAGGCTCAGCGGCCATGGCTCAGGGGCCCAGCCACTCCGCGACATGCGGGATCCTCCTGGACCGGGGCACGAACCCGTGTCCCCTGCATCGGCAGGCGGACTCTCAACCACTGCGCCACCAGGGAAGCCTCTAAATACGAATTTTCACCTTTCTAATTGTCTCTCTGCTATTCACAATTGTCGTTAATGAATCAGAGACTGTGGCATCACTAGTTAAAAATGAGCTTGTTAAAAAAATAGAACTCAGGCCCACCGGACCTACTGAATCACAATCTGCAATTTTACAGTCTCTCCAGTGTACCTGTGGACCCATGAATAGTTGTAAGGTACATTTCTACCTCGACATGTCTTTTCTGTCTGAGAAATACACACATCTTATCCAGTTTGATATAAATAAAACACTCAAAAATGCATATGCCTGTGTTGAAACCATCATTTTATTATTTCTTTTCCAGATAAGTATAGTCTCTATACTGGTTTTGTGGATCACATGCCATACTCTTTTTTTGTAGTTAGAAATAGAGAAAGTTACTTTGTAAAAAAAAAAAAAAAAATATATATATATATATATATATATATATTAGTGGATGATTGAAGACACTCTTCTAAATTAAAACCAGTTCTCTTAATTTGCTCTTTTCTTCTTGGGTCATATTATGAACTCTTCCCGTGGCCACATGGCATGTGTACTTTTAATTTCAGGGACTGCTGACATTCCAGGATGTGCCCATAGATTTATCTCAAGAGGACTGGGAATGCCTGGACCAAGATCAATGGGAGTTGTACAGGGATGTGATGTGAGAAAAGTATAGGAACCTGCTTTCCTTGGGTGAGGATACCTTCCTTCCAGAATTCCTTATCCACCCACAGGGTTTAGAGGCCTTCATTTGTAGAATGTCTCCTGGAGTGTTCTGCTTCCTACAATAGGGTTTCAGATTGCAACGATTCAGGAAATATTAGGAGTTTGTGGGTATAATTTATGTTATTCTTTGAAAATTGCAGCCTTCTTTATAATATACTTTGTAACTGCTTGGGATGTGTCTATATGAACAGTGTACTATATGCTTCTGTTATAGTCCTTACAATATTTTATTCTCTTATTATCTGTAACAATCTTCCATGGATTCTTTGGGCTTAAGGTGTATTAAAAGGGAGACGGCGATTCTGGGACTTCCCTGGTGATGCAGTGGTTAAGACTGCGCCTGCCAATTCAGGGGACACCCCCCACACGTGTCCGTACCCCGACCTCGAGCCTCAGCCTCACCGGGGGCCTAACCCTAACCCTAGCTCCGGCCCTTCGCCGGGCCGCCAGGCCTGAAGCCTGAGGCCTAGCCTCACAGCATGCCGTGCCCTACACCGCACACGCCCCCCCACACGTGTCCGTACCCGGACCTCGAGCCTCAGCCTCACGGGGGGCCTAACCCTAACCCTAGCTCCGACCCTTCGCCGGGCCGCCAGGCCTGAAGCCTGAGGCCTAGCCTCACGGCATGCCGCGCCCTACGCCGCACACGCCCCCCCACACGTGTCCGGACCCCGACCTCGAGCCTCAGCCTCACGGGGGGCCTAACCCTAACCCTAGCTCCGGCCCTTCGCCGGGCCGCCAGGCCTGAAGCCTGAGGCCTAGCCTCACGGCATGCCGCGCCCTACGCCGCACACGCCCCCCCACACGTGTCCGTACCACGACCTCGAGCCTCCGCCTCACCGGGGGCCTAACCCTAACCCTAGCTCCGGCCCTTCGCCGGGCCGCCAGGCCTGAAGCCTGAGGCCTAGCCTCACGGCATGCCGCGCCCTACGCCGCACACGCCCCCCCACACGTGTCCGTACCCCGACCTCGAGCCTCAGCCTCACCGGGGGCCTAACCCTAACCCTAGGTCCGGCCCTTCGCCGGGCCGCCAGGCCTGAAGCCTGAGGCCTAGCCTCACGGCATGCCGCGCCCTACGCCGCACACGCCCCCCCACACGTGTCCGTACCCCGACCTCGAGCCTCAGCCTCACCGGGGGCCTAACCCTAACCCTAGCTCCGGCCCTTCGCCGGGCCGCCAGGCCTGAAGCCTGAGGCCTAGCCTCACGGCATGCCGCGCCCTACGCCGCACACGCCCCCCCACACGTGTCCGGACCCCGACCTCGAGCCTCAGCCTCACCGGGGGCCTAACCCTAATCCTAGCTCCGGCCCTTCGCCGGGCCGCCAGGCCTGAAGCCTGAGGCCTAGCCTCACGGCATGCCGCGCCCTACGCCGCACACGCCCCCCCACACGTGTCCGTACCCCGACCTCGAGCCTCAGCCTCACCGGGGGCCTAACCCTAACCCTAGCTCCGGCCCTTCGCCAGGCCGCCGGGCCTGAAGCCTGAGGCCTAGCCTCACGGCATGCCGCGCCCTGAGCCGCACACGCCCCCTCACACGTGTCCGTACCCCGATCTCGATCCTCAGCCTCACCTGGGGCCTAACCCTTACCCTAGCTCCAGCCCTGACCCTGACCCCTAGGCCTCCCCCTCAGCTTGAAGCCTGAGGCCTAGCCTAACTGCACACTGCCCCGTACGACGCACACGCCCCCTAACACGCATCCGCACCCCGATCTCGACCTTCAGCCTTACCGGGGGCCTCACCCTAAACCTATCTCCAGCCCTGACCCTGACCCCTAGGCCTCCCCCGCAGCCTGAAGCCTGAGGCCTAGCCTAACGGCATGCCACGCCCTACGACGCACACGTCCCCTAACACGCATCCCCACCCCGATCTCGACCCTCAGCCTAACCGGGGGCCTCACCCTAACCCTAGCTCCAGCCCTGACCCTGACCCCTAGGCCTCCCCCGCAGCCTGTAGCCTGAGGCCTAGCCTAACGGCACGATGCGCCCTACAACGCACACGCCCCCTAACACGCATCCGCACCCCGATCTCAACACTCAGCCTCACCGGGGGCCTAAGCCTAACCCTAGCTCCAGCCCTGACCCTGACCCCTGGGCCTCCCCCGCAGCCTGAAGCCTGAGGCCTAGCCTAACGGCACACCGTGCCCTACGACGCACACGCCACCTAACACGCATCCGCACCCCGATCTCGACCCTCTGCCTCACCGGGTCCTAACCCTAACCCTAGCTCCAGCCCTGACCCTGACCCCTGGGCCTCCCCCGCAGCCTGAAGCCTGAGGCCTACCCTAACGGTACGCTGCGCTCTGCGCCGCACACGCCCCCTAACACGTATCCGCACCCCGATCTCGACCCTCAACCTCACCGGGGGCCCAACCCTAACCCTAGCTCCAGCCCAGACCCTGACCACGGGACCTCACCCGCAGCCTGAAGCCTGAGGCCTACCCTAACGATAACCCATACCCTGGCCCGTACACTCCCCCTAGCACGTATCTGTACCCCAATCTTTCCCTAACCCTCTCCCGGCGCTAAGCCTAACCGTAAGTCCTGTTCGTGAGACTCGTACAATTAAGACCTTAGTCCCTTTTTTCACCATTTTTGTGCAACCAATCCAGTTAAAATAGGAGGCGTTAACAACTGTAAAATTAATATTAAAAAGATCTCATTCTCTTAGGATTTCAGGAGCGTAATTCTGAAAGCTGGTCTGGAACTGACACTGACACTGAGAGACTTCGTAGCCAGTTGTCTAATTCTACCTAAGTAGGTTTTAACTTCTGACGTAGTATTGATGTATCCATAACAGTCGCTAATGACCACTACACATATTTCTCTTCTATTAGTATCTGATCTAACATCATTGTTTGGAATTTAATAGTTAAGAGAGGATTCCTTGAAAACGTATGGTTGCAGCTATCAGCAGACATTATTTTGAGAATGGCTAGTGGCATCCTGAGTGTGATATAGCTAAGAAATTGAATTTCAACAATACAGGAATGTGGGGACTTACCTGGCGGTTCAGTGTTTAAGACTTCACCTTCCAATGCAGGGGTTGCCGGTTGGATCCCTGGGCAGGGTGCTAAGATCCCACATGCCTCGCAGCCAAAAAACCAAAACATGAAACAGAAACAATATTGTAATAAATTCAATAGAATTACAAAATGGTCCACATCAAAAAAAAAACTTAAAAAGAAAACAAAACAAAAATTACAGGAATGCATCTAAATCACATCTACAATGGTCACTTAGGTTTATCTTGGGTGTCTGAACCCTAGTTACTCCTTTTTGACTGTCAAATGCATTCCCGTCCTCAATGCCAAAGCAGATGTACAATTCGTATCCAAAAGACCATAAAACAGGCCACGTTGGTCAGTAAAATTTAAGTTAAACCAGGTATAAGCCAGAGTGACTTCCTCACACCTCAATACGTGAAGAGTTTTTTTCCCTTTTCATTACGAGTCTTTCAATAGAAAGCATTGGTGATCAAAATGTCAATCCATCAGTGTCAGAATGATTCAGCTGTTTGGCCCATGTGTAGACCATGTCCCTCAGCGCTAGGCCTCCTTTATATTTGCCTAGTTAATCCGCATTGGGGGAATACTGATCAGCTATCGTGAACATGCTCAGAGGTATGTTAATGAGAAAACGCTTTATATAGGCCATACATTTTATTATTCATACCCAATTGTCACACAAGCATTGTACATGTGCTTTTAGCAGTAGACCTAAAGCAAACAGTGAAACATCATGAGTAAGTACATTCTGATCATTTCAGTAGATAGTTTTCCTTTCCTCTTAAACATCAGGGCAAAATGAAGCCAACACAGTAACCTTCATAAATACACACTTCAGTACAGAGGTGTCATTTATCCAATTGCTCCAAGTCCTAAGTAGCTTGAGCACAAGGACTTCCCTGTGTCTGGAAAACACAGATCAAAGCCAGTAACAAAAAACCAAATACATTATAACCATACTCACCAGTTGACTCAGTAACCAATCCTTTCATTAACTTTTTATGAAGCCATCCGATTCTACATTAAGATTTTTCATTTCTTACCCAGTTTGGCATTATGATATGAAACTTATCAGAGACCTGTGCTTGCCAAAAGGTCCTTCACATAGATCTTCTTGAAGATGGAGCACTTTTGCAAAGTGCTAGAGCACAACAGCAACTATCTATAAAACACATAAGGACTTAAAATTCATGGTTAAACATTTGATCACAATGTAAATGACAAAAGAAGCCATGATTGCTGCTACATACAACATTTTAAAATATATAGAATTATGAGTGAAAAAATTTTACCAGGACATACTAGATTTTTAGGAATTCCATGTAATTTAACATACTAATCAAACATTTCTCTCTGAGATGGCTCAAGGGCCTTCTAAAGCATCTCAAAGTTAGCTGGAGATTAAAAAACTGTTAGAATTGGCCAAACAACACTTATTCACTGAACCAAAGCAAAGAGATTTCAAACAAAAATAGAGATCACAGACACAGGCAAAGGAACTCACAAGCTCTTTGCAATCAAAAGCAGCATTCCAAGAAAACTTTGGAGGGAGAAACCAAATCCAGGCTTGGCCTAACCCACTTCCAACAAAATCCATCTTAGAAAATCCTGGTCATGCACAACTCTTTTCTCAATGTTCCCTTTGCACAAATGTTCATCACCTTCTGTATCCATCTTATGTTGCCCCTTATTATTTTCTGCATTCAGAAACCACCAGCTCTAGTACAAAGTGACTTTCTTTTCTCTTTGTACCATCACCCTGTTACCTAGCTGCTCACTTTCTTTATTACGTAGCTTCATAAATGCTTGAACATATGGAACTTCTTTTGTCTTTCTCTTCCTGTGACAAAATAACTCTAGCTGAAGGATAGTATAGTCATTTAGGCTACCATTCAAAGACCACCTTTCCTCGTTCTTCAAGAATGTATCCATACATTGGCCAGACAAAATTACAATAGAATTTCATTCTTTTCATAGTCTTAGGTTTACAACTATAGGTTGACCTGTATGCCAGGATTTTGCCCATTGGCTAGCAGATGGAACTGAAGAAGAAGCACTTCTTATGTTTGAACTATAGAACACTCACACACAGACTAAGAACAAAACAAAATCCTAAACACCAACCGAAGCCTCAAACCAAAGGAACCAGAAACCAAAGAGAAACCAAAAACCAAACAGCACAAGGCTCAAATCAGCTTCCAAGTCTCAACTTAGCCTGTGACCTCTGTTCAAGTGGTGCACCTCCCAAATGAGATTTCCTGGAATGAAAAGTCACCCAAATGGGAACCAAGGTTCCCCCAAATGTACCGGGCTAAAAGGACCTCAGACTGCATGCCAGAGTGTTACCCCATGCTGGCTGAGTTGCTGCAACATCCCAAATGCTATTTTTCTGGTTCCCCAAAATAGTCCCTTGAAGTAGGACATTTGGGGCACTCCAGGCAGGAGGAAGAGAGGAACGTCCTCAAGGCAAAGACAGCCTCAGCAGCTGCTAGGGTGGTTCCTCTTCCACCATCTACTCCTGCCCCAGAGTTCTAACTGCTGGGATGACTGGGGCTCAGCCTTTCCAGGCAAGGGTCCCAGGTGGTCTGACCTCTAAAGGAATTCTGCAACTCTACACTCTCTCGGAAGAGGCTGGTGTGGAGAAAATCTCAGTGTCCGATCAAGTCAGGGTACCTACAGGGGACATCCCCAAGTCAGGCCCACATTGGGTACTAAATGTAATGTCGAAAACTCGACCTCTGTGCACCAGTGCCAAATCGAATCTCAGAGAGAGGGGTTTGCAGGAAGTAGAAAAGAATAGCTTTACTGCTTTGGCAGCCAAAGGGGGACACAGAAAACTCGTGCCCTCAAAAACCATGTGTCCCAATGCAGGAGGATCTGGTGAGGAGGTTTACAGCAATGGTTTAAGGAAACAGTTGATCTTAAGGATTAGTGTGTGTACAGGGCCTTAACTCACTTTAATCTGGCCTCAGATGGTCTCTTGATGAGCTTCTCTGGAATGAAGAAGACTAAAATCTTCTATTTTGTGGGGGTTTTAGGTTGGTAAAGAGCCCAAAGATACTCTTACCTGTATCCCTTGAGGGAAAACCAGGATCCTGGCCCAAGGCTGCACTATTGCTTCTTGATGGTTTCTCTCTCGTCTCTGCATCTCCTCCTTTCCCTGATGGGCAACTGTTCGAACCTGCCCTTTGGAACTCAGGGAAGGTCCTGGAATCTCTAGCCTAACTAAGGCCCTGACACTGTTCCTAACTCAGACCCTGACACTCTCCCTAACTAAGGCACTGACACTACTCCTAACTCACTCCCTGACACTGTACCTAACAAAGGTTCTGATGCTAATCCTAACTCAAGCCCTGACACTGTCTCTAACTAAGGTCCAGCATCTGTCCCTAATACAGGCCCTGCTACCAGCAAAAACAAAAATCCAGACACTATGCTGAGCTAATATCCTGACCCATTTCTAACCAAGGTCCTGACACTGTCCCTAAGAAAGCCCTGTTGCTATCCCGACGTGAAGACCGGAGGCTGTGCCTAACTCAGGCCCTGATAATGGCTTTAGCAAAGCTCCTGAGGCTGATCCTAATGAGGCCCTTATGCTGCTCCTAAGTCATGCCCTGATAGTATCCCTAGCTAAGGACCTGACACTAGGCCTCACTCGAGCTCTGTCACTCTCCTTAAGTCTGGCTCTGACGCTGTCCCTACCTCAAGCCCTGACACTGGTCCTAAATTAGGTCCTGATGCTCTAAGTAACTAAGGTCTTGGCACTATCCCTAGTTCATGTCCTGACACTATTCCTAGACCTTAACCTAACCTTGTGTTTAACTAATGTCTAGCCTCTTATACTAAATAAATCCCTGTTGCTGTCCCTAACTAAGGCCCTGAAATTAGTCCCGAGGCCGTGACCCTGTCCCTAACTGAGGCCTGGAGGTCCTCACTCAGGCCCTGACACTACAACCTAACTCAGTACCTAACAAAGGCTCTGATGCTTGTCCTAGGTCATGCCCTGACACTGTCTCTGGGGCCCTGCTGCCGTCAATATCTAAAGTCCTGACATTATCCTGAGCCAATATCTTCACCCATGTCTTACCAAGGTCCTGAAACTGTCCCAACGTAAGCCCTGACACTGTCCCTAAGTGAGGCCCTGAGGCTGTCCCTAACAGAGGCCATGAGAATGTCTTTAAAGAAGACCCTAACGTTGATCCTACAGACGCCCTTATACTAATCCTAAATCATGCCCTGACACTGTCCCTAACTCAGGCCCTAAAGATAGGCCTCACTTAGGCCCTATTGCCGCACCTTAGTTAGGCTCTGACACTATCCCTACATCAGCCCTGACACTGGTCCTGATTAAGGCTCTGACTCTGGTCCTAAGTAAGGCCGTGACGCTCTCAATAACTAAGGTCTTCACACTATCCGTAGCTCACTTCCTGACACTACCCCTCGGCTTGAAGCTGCCTCTGTCCCGAGCTAATGTTCTGCCTCTTATACTCCCTGAAGCCCTATGCTCTCCCTAACTAAGGCCCTGACGCTCTCAATGACTAAGGTCTTCACGCTATCTGTAGCTCACTTCCTGACACTACGCCTCGCCTGGAAGCTGACTCTGTCCCGAGCTAATGTTCTGCCTCTTATACTCCCTGAAGCCCTAATGCTCTCCCCAACTAAGGCCCTGACTAGCTCTAACTAAAACCCTGACACACTCTAACTACGGCCCGAAATCTGTCCCTAATATAGGCCTTGCTGACGGCAATAACTAAAATCCGGACACTATGCTGAGCTAATATCCTGAACCATTTCTAACCAAGGTCCTGACACTGTCCCTAAGAAAGCCCTGTCGCTGTCCCTACGTGAAGACGTGAGGCTGTGCCTAACTCAGGCCCTGAAGCTATGCCTAACTGAGGCCTTGATGCTGTGCCTAACTCAGGCCCTGACCATGTCTTTAACTAAGACCCTAATGCTGATGCAACAAAGGCCCTGATGCTGCTCCTAAGTCATGCCCAGACAGTGTCCCCAGCTAAGGGCCTGATGCTACGTCTCACTCAGGCCCTGTCGCTCTCCCTAAGTCAGGCTCTGATGCTGTCCCTACCTGAAGCCCTGACACTGGTCCTAAATAAGGCCCTGATACTCTCAGTGACTAAGGTCTTGACACTATCGCTAGGTCATTTCCTGACACGATCCCTAACCCTAACCCTGTCCCTAGCAAATGTCCTGCCTCTTATACTAACTGAAGCCTTTATGCTGTGAATCCCTCAGGCCCTGAATTTAGCCCCAAGGCCGTGGCACTGTCCCTAACTAAGGCCTAGATGCTCGTCCTAAATCCCACACTGACACTGTTCCTAACTCAGGCCCTGACACTGTACCTAACAGAGAACCAGATGCTAGTCCTAACACAGGCCCTGACACTGTGTCTAACTAAGGCCCTGCTGCCATCAATATCTAAAGTCCTGACAGTATCCTGAGCTTATATCCTGACCCATCTCTTACTAAGGTCCTGAAACTGTCTCTAAGTAAGCCTTGACGCTGTCCCTAAGTGAGGCCCTGACGCTGTCTCTAACAGAGGCCCTGATAATGTCTTTAACAAACCCCTTAGGCTGTTCCTACTGAGGCCCTTATGGTGCTCCTAAGTCATTCTCTGACACTGCCCCTAGCTAAGGGCCTGACTCTAGGCCTCACTCAGGCCCTGTCGCTCTCCCCAAGTCAGGCTCTGACGCTGTCCCTACCTGAAGCCCTGACACTGGTCCTAAATTAAGCACTGATGCTCTAAGTAGCTATGGTCTTGACACTATCCCTAGGTCATTTCCTGACGCTATCCCTAGACCTTAACCTAACCTTGTCTTTAACTAATGTCGAGCCTCTTATGCTAAATAAATCCCTGATGCTGTCCCTAACTAAGGCCCTGAAATTAGTCCTGAGGCCATGACCCTGTCCCTGAGACCTGGAAGCTGTCCTTAACAAAGGCCCAAGGTCCTGAAACTGACACTATCAGTTAAAGAACTGAGGCCCTGACACTCTCCCTAATTAAGGACTGAGGCTGTCTCTAACTAAGGCCCTGAGTCTGTCTTTAACTAATGGCCTCACTCTTTCCCTAACAAAGGCCCTGATGCAGTCCCTAACTAAGGCCCTGACACGGTCCCTAAGAACATGAGCTGTCTCTCATTAATGCCCTGATGTGGCCCATAAATGATGTACTGAAGACGGCACTAAGGTCCTGACGATGTTACTAATGACCCCAAATGTCTCTTACTAAGGCCCTCAAATTACCCGAGGCCCTAAAGATGTCCATAACTAAGTCTCTGACACTATCTCTAACTAAGACCCTCAAGTTATCTTTAACTGAGGCCATAACAGCGTCCCTAACGAAGAACTTGACATTGTCTCTAACTAAGGCCCCGAGTCTGTCTTTACCTAACGGCCTCACTTTTTCCCCAACTACTCCCTGACGCTGCCCCTAACCAAGGCCCTGATGGTGTGCCTGATTGCCTGAGCTGTCTTTCACTAATAACCTGACTCTGCCGATAAATAACACCCCGGTTATGTCCCTAATGAACAGCCTGAAGTGTCTCTTACTAAGGTCCTCAAGGTTTTCTCTGAGGCCCTGACACCCTCCTTAAATAACGCCTTGACACTGCCTTTACCTAATGGCCTGATGCAGTTCCGACCTGAGATGCTGATGCTCTAAGACCTTGAAGTCTCTACCTGAGAAGCTGACACTGTCTGTAACTAATTTCCTGACTTTTTCCTTAACTAACATCCTAATTTTGTCTCTAAATAACGGCCTGACACTGGTCCTAACTACAGCCCTGATGCTGACCCTATCTAAGGCCCTGACGATGTCCCTACTAGACTTAGATGTCCCTCACTGTGGTCCTGATCCTGTCCATTACTAAGGCCCTGAATATGTGCTTAAGTAAGTCTCTGACACTGTCCTCAGGCGCTGACCCTCTTCCTAACTAAGGGCCTTGACGCTGTCTCTAAAGAAGGCCCTGACACTGCCCCTAAATAACGGCCTGACACTGGTCCCAAGGATGGACCTGATCCTGTCCGTGACTAAGGCTCTGAAGATGTCCCTCATTAAGTCTCTGACACTGCCCTTAATAAGCCCCTGACGCTGTCCCTATCTAATGGCCTAAGCTATAACTTACAAAGTCCCTAACACTATCCCCAAGACGCTGACGCCCTCCCTAACTTAGCCTTTGATGCTGTCCCTTAGTGCCTAAGCAGTCACAAAATAATACCCTGATTCTATCGCTAAGGCCCTGAATATATCCCTGAGAAAGTCTCTGAAGTGTCCCTCACTAACGGCCTAAACTCCCTCTTACTAAGTCCCTCAAGTTATCTCTGAGGGCCTGACAGCACTGGCCCTAACTAACGTCCTGATGCTGAACCTAACTAAGGCCTTGATGCCGATTCTACCTGAGGCCCGAGAACTGTCTGTAATCAATGACCTGCCTCTTTCCCTAACTAACACCCTAGTTTGGTCCCTCATTAACGTCCTGACACTGGTCGACACTACAGCCCTGATGCTGGCTCAATCTAAGGCCTTGATGATGTCCCTAATAGCCTTAGATGTCCCTCACTGTGGGCCTGACCCTGTCCCTAACCAAGGCCCTGACCCTCTTCCTAACTAAAGCTGTGATGATGTCTCTACCTGAGGTACTGGCACTGTCTATAATAACGGCCGACTCTTTCCCTAACACCCTTATGCTGTCCCTAATAGCCTCGTGTACCTCTCAATAATGCCCTGAGCCTGTCCATAACGAAGGCCCTGAATATGTCCCTAAGTATGTCTCTGACGCTGTCCTTAACTAAAGCCCTGATGCTCTCTCTACCTAAGGCACTGACACTGTCTGTAATAATGGCCTGACTCTTTCCCTAACTAACACCCTGATGCTATCCCTAACTGAGGCCCTGAAGATGTCCCCAATACCCTTAGGTGTTCCTCAGTATCACCCTGATCCTGTCCATAACGAAGGCCCTGAATATGTCCCTAGCTAAGTCTCTGATGCTGGCCCTAACTAAGGCCCTGATGCTGTCTCTACCTCAGAATCTGACATTTGAACGTCCTGACTCTCCCTAACATCCTGACGCTGCCCCTAAGTGAGGCCCCGACACTCTTCTTAACTAAGGACTTGCCGCTGTCCCTACCTAACACCCTGACACTGTCTGTAACTAACGACCTGACTCTTTCCCTGACTAACACCCTCGTTTTGGCCCTAACTAACGCCCTGACACTGGTTCTAATTATGGCCAAGATGCTGGCTCCAAGGCCCCGAAGATATCCCTAAGTAACAGCCCGAACTGTGTCTAACGAAGGCTCTCACGTTTTCTCTAACTGAAGCAGTGACGCTGTCCCTTATAGTCTAAGCTGTCACTAAATAATGCCCTGGTCCCGTCCATAACTAAGGCCCTGAATATGTCCCTAAGTACATCTCTGACGATGTCCTTAACATCCCGAACTCTCTTCAAGTTCCCTCTGCGGCTCTGACACCGGCCCTTCCTAAGGCCTCGCCCCGGGCTTGTCCCCGGCGGCTGCGCGGTTTTCTCTCGTCCGCGACTCTAGCCAGCTGCCTGCCGTCGGCCACTCTAAGAGTCTGCGGTGCAGCGTCCCACGTGGGACGTGCCTGTGTCGGCTCAGCTGTGGGAGGAGAGTCACGGCCGCTCCGCCCTCCAGGGGACGGCGGCTCTGGGTAGGAATCTCTCCGCCTGGTGTCTGGACACAGGGTTCTGTGCCCTTGTTTGCTGTAAATCCCTTGGAGTTACCTCTATTTTTTTTTAATGGCTATCCTCCTCAGCATATTCATAATTTAAATTATTTACCACATTAAAATTCAGGAATGACATTATTACAAAGAGCAGGAAGACACTGGATGCCCCCCCCCCAATGATCTATTACTTGAAGGATTTAAAATTCTAATAAGAAAACACTCACTCTCCTCACCCTCTTGGGTGTCAGCACAAGGTGGGAATCAGCTGCGTCCTTTATTTATCCCTCTGATTTTCCAGAACCTTTCCTTCGAGAAGAAATCTCTGGGCTCTGCGGGAACTGTGAGTGGTGACCATCAGGTAAATCTGAGACTGAAAAGCAAGAGGAAGAGAGCTAGAGGCGGAGGGGAGAATCGGTGACGGGGAGAAGCAGGGGCATCCACGTTCAATCGCAGGCTGAGAGTCTGGGTTAGTCTCCACCGAAGCCAAGGACCCCCAGGAGCTGGCCCCGCTGGCCTTGTCACCTGGTGTGGGGACTGGGGACAGCCAGACCTCCATGGCCACTCTCAGAGGAACCAAGAAGGTGGGAGCGCACCGCTGAGAGCCAGATTGAAAACTGGTCGTGCTGTGAAACAATAAGATGCCCTTTCCAGAGAAGTGAAGACTGTTCTCTTGGTTCTCAAAGACTTGCAAATACTCCGTGTCCTTCTGGAGGCATGCTGAAGCCTTCAGCCTTTGAGGGCAGTAACGGGAGTGCATCTGGGCTCAAAGCCATCCAGCACTCACTCCTTGAGGGTGCTGAGGATGACCCGCGTCCACCCCTCGGCTGCTGTGGGCCTGAAACCCCCTGACCGCCGAGGACGGGAGGGGCCGCGCAGATGCTCCACTGGATACCGGGGACTGGGCTGGTGGGTTACAGGCCTTAATCAGATACATGGTTTGCAAACATCTTGTGCCATTTGGGATGGCGGATTACCTTATTCCTTGTTCCTTTCATACACAACGGTTTTTCATTTTGAGGAAGTCCAATTCATCTATTTTGTCTTTTGCTGCTTGGGCTTTCAGTAGATCTAAGAAATCATGACCAAATCCAAGGTCATGAAGATTTACTCTCATGTTTTCTTCTACGAGTTTTATAATTTTGGTTCTTGCAACTAGGCCTTTGGTCCATTTTGCGTTGATTTTGTATATGGGGTGGGGGTAGGTAAGGGTCCAACTTCATTCTTCTGCATGTGGGTATCCAGTTGTTCCAGAACGTGTGCTAACTGTGTGGGAGAGAATACCTGCAAACGATGCGACCAACAAGGGTTTGATTCTAAAATATACAAACAGCTCATACAACTCAAAAAAAGGAAAAAAAAATCAAAAAGTAGGCAGAAGGTCTAAATAGACATTTCTCCAAAGAAGACATACAGATGGCCAATAGGCACATGAAAAGATGCTCCACATCGCTGATTATTAGAGAATGCAAATCAAAACTACAGTGAGGTATCACCTCATAGTGGTCAGAATGGCCATCATTAAAATGTGTGCAAATAAATGCTGGAAGGGGTGTGGAGAAAAGGGAACCCTCCTACACTGTTGGTGGGAATGTAAATTGATGCAGCCACTATGGAAAACAGTATGGAGGTTCCTCAAAAACTAAAAATAGAGCTACCATATGATCCAGCAATCCCGCTCCTGGGCACATATCCAGACAAAACTATAATTCAAAGAGATACGTGCACCCCAGCATTCACAGCAGCACTATTCACAATAGCCAAGACGTGGAGGCAACCTGAATGTCCCTCAACAGATGAGTGGATATAGAAGATGTGGTACATATATGCAATGGAATATTACTCAGCCATAAAACAGAATGAAATAATGCCGTTTGCAGCTACGTGGATGGACCTAGAGATGATTATCATACAAAGTGAAGGAAGTCAGACAGAGAACGACAAATACCATATGATCTCTCTTATATGTGGATGATAAAATGAGACCCAAATGAACCCATCTACAGAACAAAAACAGACTCACAAATATAGAAAACAGACTTGTGGTTGTCAAGGGGAAGACAGGGGAGAGGGATGGATTGGGAGTTTAGGATTAGTAGATGCAAATTACTATATAGAGGATGGATAGACAAGGTCTTACTGTACAGCACAGGGAACTGTATTCAATAGCCTGTAATAAACCATAATGGAAAAGAATATGAAAAATATGTATATATGTATGTATATACGAATCACTTTGCTGTACAGCAGAAATTAACACGACATTGTAGGTCAACTATACTTCAGTATCAATTAGTTTGAAGGCACTTTTATAAATTAGGTCTTATTTCTCTTGTCCTTTCATCCTGGGACAGATGTATAACAGAAACTAACCTGGATTACTCCGCGACGAACTCATATCACACAGAATTTTAACTGTTGAACTAACCATGAATACCAGTTACACCATGGGATGTCCTGATCCAATATGTAGTTTGTAAACCTTGTAGCAAGACTGCAGAATCCACTAAATTTGGAATTCAAACTGAAATGAAGCCACCTGTCCCATGACTGCTCCACAACTAGTTATACAACATCAATTGGAAACCATATACAATCAAATGAATGTAGATGGAAACAACTATAGCCTTCCTTTTTTTTCTTTTAGATGAAGATGGTATTTAAGGCGATGTCTTGGGCCATTTCAGGGTGTTACTCAATTTCCTGGGTATCTCCCATGCACACAGGAGGTACACGTGTTAGTTAACTTGTTTGTGCAACTATATGAAGGTAGTTAATACCACAACACTACATACGTAAAGTGAATTAAATGCTAAAGTCATGTTTTGTATTTTTAATGACAATGAAAAAAAAGTGTAGCGCTGATATTTGTTACAAAAATGAACATTAAAAACCTTCTTAGTGAAAAAAGCCATACAGAAAAGACCACTTAGATCCCATACTCATCTTGTCTGCTTCAAATCCATCAAGGTTGTCCAAATGAGGGGGAAACTCAGTAATGGTTCCAGAAAAAGAAAACTGGATCAGGATGGAAAAAGACATTTTCACAGTTGGGACAGCAGGTGAAAGTTGAAGTGGGGCTGAGTATTAAATTATACTGTGGACATCAGGATGTCTTCATTTAGGGGGTATATGCTGGTTCCTTGGGCGAAACACACTGAGCATTTTGTGTGAAGTGGCGAACGTGAGTACTTTTTGCCATGATTGCAACTTTTCTGTACATTTTAAATTACTGGAAAGTAAATTACTGTTCTAGACAACCATGTCAGTATCATGCCAGAAAATCAGAAAAGACAGACATCAAATTTTGTTATAGAGGCCAACACTTACCCAGACCAAGTTCAACCAAGGTTGGGATACTTATTTCCCTTGTAGGAGTCTGCATGGTATAAAGAGGCACTGTGGGAAGAGTATATTAGTAGCTACCATGTCTTGGGGTCCTGTGGATTACTTGGGGTGCAGTAGAAACTGTGAGATTTTAGTATTGCAATTTTTCACATTACTTCAAAAACTATGTTAAAAATAAATTCAGTAAAGTTGCAAACTATGCAATCAATATACACAAATCAGTTTTGTTTCTATACACTAATAATGAACCACCAGCAAGAAAAATTAAGAAAACAATCCCATTTACAATTCCATCAAAAGTACGAACTATTTAGCAATAAATTTAACCAAGGACATGAAAGACCTATACACAGAAAACTATAAAGCATTGATAAAGGAACTGAAGACACAATAGAAAACAATATTCCACGCTCATGCATCAGAAAAATTACTATTATTAAAATGTTTATTCTACCTAAAGCCATCAACAAACAGTGCCAGGAAAACTAGACACCAGACTCCAAAGAACGACACTGGTCACCATCTACACTGCACGTAAAACTAACTAAAAGCGCACAGTATTCCACGAAAACCCTTTCTCTCCCGAGTCCCCTGAAGACGCACCCCACCCCCCCAGCAGTCAGCTGCACAGGAAGATTCTGCACACTTGCTCGTTTTTTCCTCTTGCAGAGTCTCCTCACCAGTGGTTCCCGAGAAAACCCAGCTCCTGTCAGTGTGGACAATGCCTCATGGTCCAGAAACCTAAGCCCTGACAGGAGACACAGCTCCTGTCTGCTTGTCATGGAGCAAAGTCTGCGGGCAGGGTGCACCTGTGCCCCCAGGGGCAGACAGGTGGGTCCGGCGCCCCCTGTGGGACGTCAGAGAAGTGCCGGGAGCGCCGCACGCACAAACCCAGAGGCCTCATCCGGAAGGCTGTTCTGCTGTATATACTAAGTTTGGAAATCCAAACTGAAACGCAGCCAAGTATCTCACTGTATCTTCTCAAAAGATGGCTAAGGAGCAATTAATTACAAACCATATGTAATGAAATGAATGTAGACACAAACTTTACAACTTAAAACAAAATTCACTCAAAATTGCCCATAGACAAAGTTAAAATTACCAAACTATAAAAATCCTAGAAAAAAAGATAATCTACATGACTTTGAGTCTGGTGACCTTATTCAGAAAAACGGAAGACAAACCACAAACTGCAAGAAACTATTTCCCAAACACGTATCTGATAAAGGATCTGTACTCCAGTTATGCCAACAACGCCATTAAAACTTGGTAAAGATTGAAACACACACCTGGCTCAAGAAGATAAACAGGCAGTAAACCATACAAGAGTATACTCCGGATGCTGGTGGAATGCATGTACAACCAACTTCACACGAGTTTGGCAGTTTTTTGCCAAATCTAAACAGTCTCACCTTAGGATCCAAGAAGTGTACCTCTTGTATTTAGACAACTGCTTTGAAAAACTGTGTTCAAACCAAAACTAGCATCAAGTAATGCACAGCAGCTCTATTCATAATGGGTAAAAACGTAAAGATATCAGGATGTCCTTCTGTAGATGAATTCATAAGCAAATTAGGGCACATCCACGTCAAGGGGAGCAGAACACACCACCCCAAAATGGGCCCATTTGACAAAAGGACTATTGGGACTGATTAAGTTAAGAAACAGCAGACCCAGGAGAATCGTTCAAAACCAAGTAGAAAATGCCCCTTTAGGAGGGAAATGTACATTTATTAAGGATATCTCCATTTGAAAGCGTACGTCCCTCTCTGGACCAGGATTTGGTCTAAATATCAAGAAAAGCTTGTTGGTACTTCCCTGCTGGTCCAATGGTTAAGACTCCATGCTCCCAATGCAGGGGACCAGGGTTCAATCCCTGGCCAGGGAACTAGATCCCACATGCTGCAATTAAGAGCCCGCATGTCACAACTAAAGATTCACAGGCCACAACTAAGACCCGGTGCAGCCAAATAAATAAAAGTTAAAAAAAACTTGTCAATGAAATAGGCCTGGATGTAAATCTGTGTAACAACCATACCCTTGTTTACTGGGCTTTGACCAATAACATCCCTTAAATGGCTTCCTCCATTCCCTAACATCTTTCTTTCGTTCTCAGCAGAAGATAGCATTTAAGCTAATGGCTTGGGCCATTTCGGGGAGTGACTCAGTTTTCCTGGGTATCTTTCAAGTATACAGGAGGTATGCACGGTATGTATTAAACTTCGGATTGTTTTCTCCAGTTCGTCTCTTTTTCATTACAAGGGACATCTCAATAAAGAACATAGAAGTGTAGAGGGAAAATTATTTTTCCTCTCATATACGTGCAATGCAATAGTATTCAGAGATATAAAGGAGTGGACCATCAACCCGTGCAAAAAAAAATAGACGCATCTAACACTTACATTGCTAAGTGAAAGAATCCAGTCTGAAGTGCTACACACTGTACGACCTCATCTATATGACATTCTAGAAAAGGCAAAACTGAAAACGGTAAACAGTTTACGGAATATGTGGTTGAAACAGTCCATGATACTTTAGTGGTGAATAATTGTCACTATGCATTTGTCTACACCCACAGAGTTTTTACAACCCAACAAGTAATTTACAATCTATTCAAACTTAGCTACTTAGGATATGGGAGCGTCAAAGACTGGAATGCAGAATGTAACAAAGAATCTAACTGATTCAGAAATGTCTGAAAAAACTCACTGTTGGTAGCGGGACAGATGGGCTGCCCTGAGTTGACTTTGGAAATGTACACACTCTGTAGGCCAAAGACAAAATGTGCCATACATACACAGGGGACTCTATGTTATTTCCCATGAGGGGTAGTAGCTAACGGTACTGAAACTACCATATCAGTAATCGAATGGAACAAGCGCTTAATTGAACAAATGACAAATGGTGGAAGCCAGGTTTCTTACCACTGCAGTGGGATGTTACAGTCAAACAAAGGGAGAAGGTTACAGTATCCATGTCATAACAGATCCAGTTGGAGATATCAGTATAAACTATCTTTAGCCTACACATAGTTCCACATGGAAATCTTTATAATTATGTGTATAGATATAGCCTGGGATACATGCATATATTTCTATGTACTGCCAGCTGAGCACATTTAGCTCCCACATGTAAGTTTTTAATACCATTCTCTAATAAAAAGAACAAGGGCTCTTTGAAGAAAGGGCTGATGCTAGGACTGAGACGGTAAATATAAGAAACAGGATAACCTTAAAATATCAGAAAGTAAAGAGGTACCAAAAATTTTAAAAACCCACAAAAGAAAAATTATGTAAAATGAAAACAGGAGGAAATGGAAAAAGCTCTCAACAGCCAAAGCAAGAATTAACTAAGCAGTCTAAAAGTGTAATGCTGGATTATAACCAAAAGTTTACAATAATTATTCACAGGTCCAAACTGGTAAAAATAAATTACATCGTTTTTGATAAATGGTGTTAAACAGAAATCTCCTATGCAGAAAGCTTCTCAACAATATATGTAGCCACTCAGCTGTCCATCAAGGATGTGAAGCTAACCCCTCTCTCCTCAAGCATGGGTTCTGCATTATGACTTCCTCCTAAATAAGACACACAGGATGGACACGGGGAAAAAATTAACCTCACTGTGGGAAAACTTGACCAACACTACTTCAGCTGGGTGACCAAAGTTAAGAATATAAGTGAGACACTTCCTTAAGAGCCTGTCCTCTTGATATACAGTGAAGAGGAGTCACTTCACCTCTGTGATCTGCTTTTTCAAAGCCAAGTCTAACCACGACAGAACCACCAAGCAAATCCCAGTGCAGGGCAGTCTACAAAATACCTGCCCAGCCCTCCTCCACACTGTCAAGGTCATGGAAACCAGGAGAGTCTGAGCAACTGTCAGAGCCCAGAAGAGACTAAACAGACATGATGACCCCATGTCCTATGAGACCCTGGAACAAGGAAAGGTATAACAAAGGGAACATGAACAGGAACTTCAGTTAATAGTAAAGTATCAGTATTGGTTCATTATTTGTCATGATTCTGTAGAAAATTAGACAGGAAAAATTAAATGTCAAATAAGAAAAACCTACTGTAACAAACTGGAAATCTACAGGAAAAAGGGTATTTCTTTGTAAAAAAAAAAAAAAAAAAAAAAAAAAAAACAACCACATTACCAAAATGAACCCTAAATTAAGGAAAATACAAAAAGACCAATGAATCACGGAGGAACCTCTCCCCCATACTGGTTATCCTATCACTGTTCCAGGTTTCCCTCTCTCGGGACAGGGAAGGAGCAGGGACAGAGCTGTCTGGCAGCTCCCCTAGTATATGACCCCACCCGGGGTCTTCACCTCCCCCAGCCACGCCTACCCAGTGAGGACACCTGAGGAAGGACCAGGGATTGTTGATTCAGATGTATCAACCAGGACTTTTTCTCTCCCCAGCCACTGGACACACTTACGGAAGTAAAATAAATGAGTATTTATCGTCAGGGTAGAAATGCATTAATACTTGCAAGTGGCAAGTTGAAGGATGGGACTGGATCTGGCAGGTCCCGTGGCTCACACTGTCTCAGTGTGACCTTGCTTCTCTCCACGCCTTTGTCCTGCTCAGTGCCTGTGAGGGACCCCATTCACAGGCACAGGCTCTCACACTGCCCTTGGGCCAACAGCTGTTCTAGGCTGGCAACCACTCACCATCCATTTTCCGAGAAAGAGTTTCTCCTTTTCCTGGATTCCAAGAAAGTCATGGCTTTAAATGCCTTTGATCTGGCTTGGGTGGCATTCTCACCCTTGACCCATCATCAGGAGATGGAAAATGGGACTGGCTAGATGTGGGCTGTAAACCCATCTTCGAGCTGGTGCAACACGCGCTCATCCTTCTGGAACTGTCTGGACTGGAAGCAGGTGAGATGTAATTCCCAAAGGAAAACTGAGGCACTTCGGCCTCAGAGCAGATGCTGGCTTGGAGAAAGCAGCAGATTCTAAGTCAATGACAGCTCACTGCACAGCACAGAATCTGACACAAAAGGAAGAAAGGGGTTCACTTAGGGTCAGGGCTGCAGCTACTCATCCAGTGCTCTTCCTGTCCTCCCAAGACGGCAAGAAGTTCTTTCACTTGCTGAAAAGTCAGGATCATTGGTGGTGGTAAACCAAGTCTCTTTCCCTGGGCATCAGGTCCTCACATCTCAGAGGCTGGCCCAGAACAGCCCATGTGCCCTCAGAAGACACACAGACTTCATCCCTGCCCCTGAGAGGTGGGAACCCTTGAGCTATGCTATCTCCCTGGCCATATTAACTACCCATCCCTGAAAAACAATACTGTTCCTTTTCCAGTTTCTTCTCTCTCCTTTACGAAGAGGAAGAAACCAAATGCTAAGGTGGTAAGGAAACTCGGGTGCAATGAAGTAACGGGAGGCTCAAGAATTTTTCCATGCCATGGAACCCATAATTGGCAGGCTTTCCAGAGGCCACATGGATGTATATGGCTCTCCAGGACAATGCAGTCTCAGTGTAAACCTCCTATTTGGAGGTCCAGTTGCTCCCATATCTTTGATTCCTAATGAATATGCATGTCAAAAGTTTCTAACGACTGAAAGGGCAAAGGACTGCAGGGCCACGGTCTGCTGTATGGGTGTTGTGTCAGGGACACACTCCAATGTTTAGAGGATTATTACTTCTCTTGGCAGCCTATGAGGCTGTGAGGGGGAGGCCTTTTTCTCAACCACATGCACCTTGGTAGTTGAAACTTCTCACAGGAAGGTCTACACTGCCCAGGTAGCTCTTGAATCGCCCGGCATCATGGTCAGCTCCGTAACTGTCCATGAGGGCCTGACAATGCCCAGGCTGGACTGAACTAGAGGACCACAGATGCCCGCCTGGCAAGTCAGAGGTCAAGGGCTGTCCTGCCTGAGACTTGATCATCTCTCATGCCCACTCAGATGGGACAAAGGAGGCCTCCAGTTCCAGGAGGGCCCCCACCAGCCCTTAAGAAGGTAGCATCGGGGGCTGGCAAGTCACTGCACCCAATCCTGTATAAATCCACACATGTCCACTGAGCGCCCTCCTGTCTGGGCTGCCCAGGCAGAGTAGGGCCAGCATCACCCTCCCCAGGTAGGAGGGCTGAAGGAAACCATGCATGACTTCTGACATGCTCCTCAATCCTTGACAGAGGTCGAGGTGGATAAGAAACAGTCCGAGACAAGAACAGACATTTCATTCTTCTCTCAGAGCCCAGGACTAGTGGGAGGGAGGCCAGAAAAACAGTTATTGACCTCAGCTCCCTGACTCCTGTCTGACCCTGGGCAAGTCCTATCCATTCTGTAGGCTTCAGAGAGAAGGAGAGGGGCGGGCAATGAGGGCCGATTGTGCTTAAACCTAACTCTAACCTTTACCCTAAGAACCCTAACCTCTAACCGTAACCCCCTAACAACCCTAGCCCCAGACCCTTAGACCCTCGCCCCTGACCCCTAAACTCTAATCCCTGACCCTTTAACCACAACCTTCTACCATGACTCCCCAACAATGACCCATAACCCTAAATCGTGACCCCTGAACCCTCACACTGACTCAACCCCAGGCCTAAAGCCTGGCGTAGTGGGTACCGAGGGATGACTGTATGAACTCTCACAGAAACCAAGGAATTCAATCTTCCTGACCATGAATTTAGCAATGTTTTTTTAGATTTGACAGTAAAGCATAAGAAATGAAAGAAAAAATAGATAAATTGGATTTCCTCAAACTTACAAACCTTTGTGCATCAAAAGAGGCTATCCAGAAAGTAAAGACAGCCCACAGAATGGAAGACAATATTGGCACATTATATATCTGATAAGACTCTCTACCTAGAATATACCCAGGACTTTTACAACTCATCAACAAAAAGACAAACAATAACATTTTTGAAACAGACAAATGGCTTGCACGGACTGCTCTCCAGGCAAGACACACAAATGGTCAACAAGGACACGAGAAGCTGTCAAACATCAGTAGTCATGATGAAAACGCAAATTAAAACCCCAGTGTGGTGCCCCTTCACACACGCTAGAATAAAAATAAATTTTAATATAAATTTTTAAATATGTAAATAAAAACAACAAATGCTGGCAACAATGTAGAGAAACTGGAACCCTTAAAAGTTACTTGTGGAGATGTACAATGGTGCAGTCTATGTGTTCAAAACTTTAGCATTTACTCAAAAATATAAAATATAATTACCATGTGGTTCAACAACTCCACTCCTAGACATATACCCAAAAAATGGAAAACAGGCGTTCAAACAAAAACTTGTACACCAATTATTCATAGCAGCACTGTTCCCAATAGCCCAGGGTAGAAAAGATTTCAATGTCCATCAGCCGGTAAACGGATAAGCAAAATAAGGTAGATCCATAAGCTGCATTATTCTGTCCTATAAAGGAATAAAGTAAAATTCTACAGCCGCTGTGGAAAACTGTATGGTGGCTCCTCAGAAACATGGAAAACGTATGATCCCTTGATTCCGCTCCAGGGTGTACACCCAAAATATTAGAAAGCGAGGACTGGAACAGACATTTGTACCCCGTATTCATAGCAACATTATTCACAACAGCCAAAAGGTGGACGCAGCACAACACATCCTTCAGCAGATGAATGGACAAGTACAGTGTAGTATATACACAACGGAATACGATTCAACCTTGAAAACTAAGGTAATTCTCACAGATGCTACAATGTGGATGAACCTTGAAGTCGTTATGCCAAGTGAAACCATCCAGACACAGAAAGGACACACGTTCTATGATTCCACTAGTATGAGGTGTCAAATTCAAAGACAAAGTAGAATAAGGTTGCCAGGGGTTGAGGTGAGT
The DNA here is from genome assembly GCF_026419965.1 of Kogia breviceps. Lineage (NCBI taxonomy): Eukaryota > Metazoa > Chordata > Mammalia > Artiodactyla > Physeteridae > Kogia > Kogia breviceps. The sequence continues at coordinate 58,549,527 of NC_081327.1, read as the reverse complement.
TAGGGTTTAATGGCTCCGGTTTCACACGGGGAAAATAAAGCTCTGGAGATGGAGGGTGAGGATATTTTTACAACAATGTGAATGTAGTTAATGCCACAGAACTGGATACTTAAAAATGGTTTCAATGGGGCTTCCCTCGCAGCACAGCAGTTAAGAATCCGCCTGCCAATGCAGGGGACACGGGTTCAAGCGCTGGTCCTGGAACATCCTGCATGCCGCAGAGCAACTAAGCCCGCGAGCCACAGCTACTGAGCCCTCGTGCCACAACTACTGAAACCCATGCGCCTAGAGCCTGTGCTCCACAACAAGAGAAGCCACCACAATGAGAAGCCTGCGCACCGCAACGAAGAGTAGCCCCTGCTCGCCGCAACTAGAGAAAGGCTGCGTGCAGCAACAAAGACCCGACACAGCCAAAAAATAAAATAAAATAATTTTTTAAAAGCTTTTAAAAATGGTTTAAATGGTAAACTGGAGTATTTTGTGAAAGTGGAAAACTTTATACTGCTATTTAAAGTTTTTTATACACTTGAAATTTACTAGAAAATAAAGTACTTATCAAAACCACCATGTCATACCACGCCGGAAACACAGACATCAAACTCTGTTATAGAGGCCAAGCTCTACCCAGATCCAGTTCACCCGCAGTGGTGATGCTAATCAGCCTTGTAGGCATCCACATACTACAGGAGGCACCGTGGGAAGGTTACACTGGGAGCCACTATGTCTCGGGTGCCGATTGCTGAATTCTAGTTTTCCACATTCAACCGCCAAAAAACTGTTACAACTAAAACATGAATTCAGTAAAGCTGCAGGATACAAAAAAAGAAAAATCAATGCACAAAAATCATTTGCGATTCTATACGCTGATAATGAACCATCAGAAAAAGAATTTTTAAAAAGTCCCACTTACAATTGCATCCAAAAAGATAACGAGGAGTAAATTTAACCAAGGACGTGAAGGACCTGCACACTGAAAACTGGAAGACACTGATAAAGGAAACTGAACAGACAAAAATAAATGGAAAGGTACCCCGTGCTCATGAGTAAACAGAATACTGTGAAGATATGCATTCTAAGGTGGGACTTCCCTGGCCGCCCAGGGGTCGGGACCCTGCACTCCCGGCTGCAGGGGACGCGGGTTCCATCCCTGGTTGGGGAACTAAGATCCCGCATCCTGCGTGCCACATGGTGTGGCCCCCAATTTTTTTTAACTAAAAAATATGCATCCTAGCCAAATTAATGTACACATTTAATGCAATCCCTACCCAAAGTCCAATGACATTTTCCATAGAAACAGAACAAACAATCTTAAGTTGTGTGTGGAGCCACGAAGGACCCAGAAGAGCCAGAGCGACCCCGAGGCAGGAGAACGAGCTGGAGGCATCTCGCTCCCAGACTTCACACTTCATTGCGAAGCTACAGTCCCAGCGAAGTGTGGCATTGGCACAGAAACAGGCACACGGGCCAGAGGAACAGAGCAGAGAGCCCAGGAGTCAACCTACAGCTATGCGATCAGTTAATTCACAAGAAAGGAGCCCAGAACATACGTCAGGGAAAGGACAGGCCCCTCAATAAACGGTGCTGCGAAAACCAGACGCCACTCGCCAAAGAACAACACTGAACTCTGTCTACACCCCACACAAAAGGGGCCAAACACCCAGTTTTCCACATCAAGCCCTTCCTCTCCCGGGTCCTCTGAAGACAGACACCCGCAGCGGTCAGCCACGCACAGGAACCTTCCCCCCGCTTTTCCTCACCTTCTCCCTCAGCGGCATCACCTCCCGGCAGGTCCCGAGGAGACCAGGCTCATGTCAGCATGAACTGGACCCCCCAGTGTCCCAGAGCTGAAGCCCCAGCGGGTCCCGAGGAGAGCTGGCTTCCGTTAGTGTGGACTTGGCCCCGGGTTGTACCGAAGCCAGGCCATCAGCGTGGACTCAGCCCCGCGTGTTCCTGAAGCCAAAGCCCCAGCAGGTCCCGAGGAGACAGGGCTCCTCCCAGCATGAACATGAACAGCGTGATCTGAACAGACATCCGGCGAAAAAAGATACAGATAGTAAAAGTCATACAGAAAAAAGCTCAACATCATATACCATTAGGGAACTACAAATTAAAATCATGAGACACCATAGCACACCAATTGGGACTGCTAAGCTCCAAAACTATGACAATACCAGTTGCTAGAGGGTGAGGAACAGAAGGAACTCTCCCTCATAGCTGGGGGGTGGTGCCTGTGCAGCCACTTTGTAAGACAATTTGGCAGTTTTTTCCAAAGCTAAACAAGTCTCACGTTGGGATCCAACAATCATACTTCCAGTATTTAGGCAACTGCCTTGAAAATCTATGTCCAAATGCAAACAAGGATGCAGTTATGCACAGCAGCACTTCCATAATGGCTAAAAGCTTGAAATCAGGATATCCTTCAAAAGATGAATTCATAAGCAAATTGGGATACATCCATGTCAAGGCGAGTAGAATATGCCACCCCAAAATATGTCTCTCTGGCATAAGGGTTATTGGTCTGCTTTAAAAAGAATAGGGCTTCCCTGGTGGCTCAGTGAGTAAGAGTCCACCTGCCGATTCAGGGGACACAGGTTCGAGCCCCGGTCCGGGAAGATCCCACATGCCGCGGAGCAACTAAGCCCGCGAGCCACAACTACTGCGCCCGTGTGCCACAACTACTGAGCCTGTGTGCCATAACTACTGAAGCCTGCACGCCTAGAGCCTGTGCTCCACGACAAGAAAAGCCACCACAATGAGAAGACTGCGCACCGCAATGAAGAGTAGCCCCTGCTCGCCACACCCAGAGAAAAGCCTGAACGCGGCAACGAAGACCCAATGAAGCCAAAAATAAAATAATAAATTTATTTTTTAAAAAATCTCAGAAAACTGAGATTGCCGTTTTATGAAGGGCATTTACAATAGAGAAATCTCCATTTATAAGGGTATGTCCCTCTTTGCACCAAAAATAGAAGGATAATTAAATCTTAAGTAACTCTTTTCAATGGGGAAGTCCTGACTTAAATGTGCACACAGCCACACCCTTGTTTACTGTGCTTTGCATGATAACCTTCCATAACCGGCCTTCCCCCCTTCCCCAGCATCTTTTCTGTGTTTAGCTGAAGACGGTATTGAAGGGGATGGTTTTGGTCACTTGAGGGAGTGACTCAGTTTTCCGTGGTATCCCCCCTCTATTCAGAAGGTATACATGTTATTAAACTTCTGCTTTTCTCCTGGTAATCTGTCTTTTATTACAGGGGCGGGGGGGGGCCTCAACCAAGAACCTAGAAAAGTAGAGGGAAAATTGTTTTTCCTCCCATACACATGCAGTGGAATACTACTCAGCAGAAAGGAATGCACCATCCACCTATGGAAAGACATGGATAAACCTTCAGCGTGTACTGCTAAGTGAAAACTCCAGCCTGAGCAGGCTGCACACAGTATGACCCCATTGATGACATCCCGGGAAAGGCAAAGCTACATAGATGATAAGCAGATCATGGGGTGGGGGGTTTGAAGTAGTCCATGTGATACTCTAGGATGGATAACTGTCACTATGCATTTGTCTAAGCCCATAGATGTGTGTAGCCCAAGGGGCCAATCATAATCTACTCAAATTTAGTTATTTAGGGTGTAGGATGCTGCACGATGGAATACGTCATGTGACAGAATCTAACTGTATTAGAAATATATGGAAACAACTCACTGTAGGGGATGGGGTAAAAGCTGCTGACTTAAGTTACCTTTGGAAATGAATGGAATCTGTAGGCTAAAGGCAAAATGGTCCGTATATAAACAGCGGGCTTTATTTTACGAAATTCTTTCCAGGGTGTAACAGCTAACAATTCTGAAACCTCTGCACATGTAACCTGGAAAGGAGCAATGCATAGATAAATGGCAGATGGTGGGAGCCAGGCTCCTTGCTGTGGGAGTGCGAAGTTACAGGTACGCAAGGGGAGAGCCTCTGTCCTCGTAATCCTGGATCTGGGCTTCCTGGGAGGATGCCGACTGGCCGGGGGGAACACACAGATCTTCACGCCGGGAAGACCCTGCAGACATAGGAACTTCACACCCCATCTTTCCACCCACACCTGCTGGAAACACTCAGCACTCCGTAATCAGTCAACTGCAGCGTTTAAGACATTCTCACCCCTAAGCAGATAAAAGAGAGTGAGGGTCTTGCTTACCCCTAAGCTGTCCCAGAATCTAGGCCCTGGGTGGAGCCAGTTTGGGGGTTCCTGGGCCTCTGAATCCAGGCCCTGGGGGTGGAGCCAAGTTGGGGGCTCCTGGGCCTCTGAATCCAGGCCCTGGGGGTGGAGCCAAGTTGGGGGCTCCTGGGCCTCTGAATCCAGGCCCTGGGGGTGGAGCCAGGTTGGGGGTTCCTGGGCCTCTGACCAGCAGGTGAGAGGAAGGAGGAAGACCAGTCCTGAGGACAGAGGTGCCCTGAAGTCTGTGAGCCCAGGAGCCCCGATGGGACTCATTCCCAGTGAGGACATGGGCAGGGCCTGCAGTGGTTCTCTGTTCCCCCTGGGCCCTTTGATGAAGCCATGGCAGCACTGGGCCCAGACGTCTCCTGGCGGCGTCTCAAACTCTGACACGGTGGTTTTACAAAGGAACAAGAGAATGGAGCTGAGCCCCTGACGGCCACTCCTTTCTGGCTCTGAGTTGCTTCCAACAAGACCGCAGTCACCTGCATTAGTCTGCTGTGACCCACCTGCCCCCACTTTGCCTTTCCTCTCCCTCCCTGCGATGATTCCAGTGACATTTCCAGCCCAGACCCCTCTCCCAGGCCAGACGCCTCCGTCCAGTCACTGCACACCCATCTCACCTTGGGGGCTTAGCAGGGCCTCAGAGGACTGGGATCCTGCAGCTCCCCACACCCAGGAGCAGCCCCACCTTCCCAGGTTGCTGAGCCCAGGCACCAGGAGTAACCAAGCGGGACCCTGTGGGGCCTTCCCAGGACAGAGCCCTCCCCCACACCCTCTGCTGTCGCTCCTCTCTGAAGTACCCGGATAACAGTGCCCGATGCATGCTTCCTCCACCACCAAGTGGAAGGAATTAACTACTTGATGATCAGGAACAGGTAGCCCCGGAGCTCCTGGTGCCTAAGAATTTATAACGTTAACCGCCCCTTACCTCACCATCAATCAGAGAATCGTGCACCAGCTGATCACATACCCTGCGACCCCACTCCTTCACTTGGCCTTGAAAATTGCTTTGCTGAAATCCTTCAGGGAGCTCGGGGTTCTAGAGCACAGGCCACCTGGCCTCCTTGTATCGGCACTTTGACAATTCAGGCTGCACCTTCCTCCGCCACCCCCGGTGTCAGTAGACTGGCTCTGCTGCCCTCGGGCGAGCGGACCCACGTTCGGTTCGGTAACACTGGGGCCTCCCAGGCTCCCACTCGCCTTGGGCCCCAGTGACCGTCAGATCCTCCTCCACTGTCTTGTTGCAGCAAAAACAGCAACGAAGTTTCCCTGCCCCGAGAACAAGGGAAACAAGGGAACAGCGAAAAGACTAGAGAAGAAGCGTAACCTGGCCTGAAAGAGCTCATCACTGCTTGTTTTCCTCTGTCACTCATTTGTAGTAACTAGATTTGTACTTCACAAAGCTAACCTCACTCCCTGACACTATCGGATTTACCTTCGGCACCCATCACCCCTCACTGTGTGTTACAGCCCCGGCCTCTCACTCCCTAACCTTATTATGTCCAGCACTTACATTCTATACGCCCCTCACAACAAATCACCCCCTATAGTTTTTCATTTCAGAAACAAGGTCACCGGCCCATAAACCAGAGGCAAACGGACGCAATTACCAGACTGCCGGACCCCAATTACCAGGTGGCCTGACGCCAACTATGACTGATTTGAAATAATGCAAAGGAAAAGAGGAATGCAAGACCTTCACTATTTTGATCCTGTCCTATATCCCGGACTGCGAGAGCCCCACATATAAAATCTCCCCTGATTCTCAAGGAGGGGTGCCCAGTCCTTGAGGTGCTAGCCAGCTGTGTCTCCCCTGCTGCCTGGCAGAAAAATAAAGCCATCTGTCTCTTCCTCCAAAACCCCTGTCTCCGTATTTCTGTTCGGCCTCGGTGCACAGGGAAACCGATACTTTGACAACGGTCTGTGGCCAGTTCCCACACTAATTCCCCTCTACGCCCACAGCCCTGGCCCAAACCCGGTCTTGTGCCTGGTTCCTCCATCAGACCTGACAAACCTCCCTGCCCCACGGTGCGTCTCACACCCCACCCCAACGTGGTCTTTCTGAAGCATAAACGAGACTGTGACTCTCTCCCTCCTGTAATCCCCCAAAGTTTCCCCACTGTCGCCAGGGTATCTGCCGGGAGAGACATCTGCCAAGGCCCTGAGAGTCCCCGGCAGCCCCACTAGGCTGCTGACTCCTGGGTTCCCAGACACTGAGCACCTCAGCAGGCCAGGTGACACGGCAGGAACCCCCAGAACTGCTCACCTCAGGAGGGGGCTGGCACTGCCACTGCCTGATCAAAGAGAGCAGAGAAGGGTTCCCCAGCTGGGACACAAACTCTGCACGAGTGGCCTCTCCTTGCGCCATTAGCTCACCTCGTGTGACTTGAGGGAAGGAAGGCACGAGGCACACTTGGTTCCTAAGGAGGATGCTATAGGCTCAGTCATGTCTCCCCAAATCCACATGCTGAATGCCTAACCCCCAGGACCCCAGGATGTGTCTGTATTTGGAGATGGGATTTTTAAAGAGATCATCAAAGTAAAAATGACGTCACTAGGGTGGATCCTCATCCAATAGGATTGATGTCCTACAAGAAGAGATTAGGACACAGATAGGCACAGGGGGAGACCATGTGAGGACCTGGGGAGAAGATGGCTGTCTAAGCACCAAGGAGAGAGGCCTCAGGAGAAGCCAGCGTGCAGACACCTTGATCTCCAACGGCATCCAGGACTGGGAGACAGGCCTGTTATTCAAGCTGCGCAGTCTGTGGTATTTGTTACGGTGGTCCCGAGCAGACTCACAGGGTAACTCAGGGCTCAGACTGGACAGACCCCGCTCTCCATCCCCTTGTACGTGAGTTACAGGAGCCCCAGGCACTGAGGAGGGGGTCCCTGAGGAGGCACAAGATAGAAGATGCTAGGCATTAACACGACTGCATTCATGTTAAACGTGCCTGAAGTCCATTCACCTGAGATGGTTTTGTCCTGCATGTACATCGGCACCTTTAGTCTGAACTGCAGACCTTTGGCTTCACCACCTCCACTGCGAGCATTAGCTTCACCTGCTGTGGACCATCTCCTATAGGATTTCCAGAACCACAGAGCATCGAAGCTTCACAGAACCCAGAATCTGTGCGCTAGTGTCTGGGCGACCCTCACAACAGAGCCGCACAGCTGCCCATCAGAACCCATTTCCCTTTTTCCTGTGCACAGCTACCCTGCACCTCCCAGCCTTCCCACCCCTTACAGCTGGGGCACAGTGTCTCGTGTTACCAAGGGGAAGGGGTGGAGGTGGTGAGGGCCTTGGCCAGCCTGCATCCTAGGACGGAGGGCACGATGTCCCTGTGGTCACCCCACCCCGCTGGTTGAAACACTCACCTGGAAGCAGGGAGGAGAAACAAAGGGGGGCAGGGCCTGGGAACTGACACCCACCTGCCCTGGACTCTCACAAGAAGGGAACAGAGACATCTTGAGCTTCAGCCCAGTTTGGGGAGAGACTTTGTTCCAGCAACAAACTTCTGCCTTAAAAGCCAAGGTGCTTTACAAACCCCTCCCCAGCTGTCACAGAAAGCCAGGCTGAATCTCATCACACTTTTCTCAAACCCCAGCTCACGCTGAGACCACCTCTCAGGTGATGGTGTTTCAGAGAAGCCCTTTTAAAAGATCCCTGGATTTCAGCTCTCCCAGCCCTGCCTTCAGTTTAAGGGAGAAGTTTCCTTGACAAACCCGCTCAGTTTCCTTAACAACCAAGCTTCGCAATCTCCCAAACTCTTCTCCTTCAAACATTCCTATTCTAAGCTTGATGAGCCTAAAGTGACAGTGCTGTCATCACGGGCCAGAGGGTGACTCCTCCAAGCCCGTAGTTACTGGTTACATGATGCTACTGATGATGACATCCCAGAAGAGCCAGCTTTGCAATATCACCATTTCTGGACTCGGCACTGGGTCCCTTTCCACGGACAGAGTGGAGTGGCTGTTTCCACGGGCCCCGTGGTGGAAGAGCTCACCTAATGCAGCCAGGACTTCATCCTTTCCAGGTGATTCCAGGGTCCTCATTCTCCCCAGACCCCCACCCACATGGCTGCTGGCTGCTGTCTGTGCCAGTCTATACGGGACCTTTGTAATCTCCTAAAATGAGGGTTATTTTATACACAGGTAATGGGTTGAATGCTGGCCCCAAAAGATGTGCCCCCCACAGAACACGTGAACAGGACCATATCTGGGAAAAGCGTTTTTGTATATGTAGTTAAGGATCTCGAGGTGAGGCCATCTGGGGTTAGGAAGGCCCTCAATCCAACTGAGAGAGTCCTTATGAGACAAAAGAGGAGAAACACAGACATAGAGGAGAAGCCACGTGAAGACAGAGGCAGAGACGGGAAGGCTGCAGCCGCAAGCCCGGGGATGCCTGGAGCCCCCCGAAGCTGGAAAAGGCAGGAAGAGCCCTATCCTGGAGCCTCTGGAAAGACTTCCGTCCTGCAACACCTTGATCTCAGATGTCTGGTCTCCAGGACTGGGGGAGGATGAATTCCTGTTGTTTTAAACCACCCAGCTTGTGGTCATTTGTTACAGAAGCCACAGCACAGTCACACGGACCCTGCTCTGTGGGACCTTGGAAGTGCAGGTCTCATTAAAGGCCAACAGGCTGGGTTACAGAACCCTTAGAGTCAGCATTGGGCCGAAGAAATTCTAAAGCAGTGGCTGGACACCAGAACGTTGAGGGGTCAGTCGGAAGCCCATCCCCAAGGGTGCCGGCTGCACACGGCCTCCCCAGGTTTTTACGCCTGTACAAGTTGGGGATAAGTATTTCCATCCTGATTCAGGACCTCTGATATCACCGTTCACGCTGCCAATTAAGACCCCACTAGTTACACAGAGGAAAACCCTATCAGGGCCCTTGCTCCAGTGGTAAACAATTCTGAAGTCGGCCAGAGGTGGGGAATCGTCTCTCATGCAGCCAGCAGCCCCCCCGCAAGGAACGTCCTCATTGCAAAGCTGGGGGACCGGGCCGAGGCGTCCCTGAGTAAACGTGAGCTCACCCCCAGGCCAGCGGCTGCTGAACTGTTCCCACCCTTCCCAGCTAAAACACCTGAATGTGCGCAAGGACTTGAAAACCTAGAGGAAGGGCCGTGGGGCCACACCAGCCACAGCACGCAGGCCGACTTGGGGCCTGCAGGCCAGCCAGGGTATTCCTGGCCCCGGGCGCTCTTCTGGAAGCTTTCCATCTCCCTGCCTGACGTACCCCTCCTGTCCCGGCCCCCACCGCTTTTCTCCGTCCTCACCTCTGCCCGGGGAGAAATTCCAGCGGCAGGTATGGGTGACACATCCTCTGCTTTAGCAGGTGGCAGCCCGGCAACTCCTGCAGAAAGTCCAGCAGAGCCCCACTCGCACCGGGCCACGCTCAGAGCCATGGGCCCTACTCCCTCCCACCAGCCCAGCCCCGAGACTTCTGACGGGGCAGAGAATATAGCGTCAGGAGCAGCTGCAGAGGCTCTTGCTGCCTGGAGCGGGGTTTATATTGACCTCAGCCCAGGCACACCTGGGGAGGGCTGGCCGGCCGGGTCAGGCTGCCCAAGTCAGCCAATCCTCGCCCTTCAGGGGCTCACAGTTACAGAAAATGGGCCTTGCTGCACCGCCGGGTCCAAGGAACAGGTGTGGCTTCCTGAGGGTCAGGATAGACAAGGGACTGCAGCCCTGGCTTGTTTTCTAATCATTTTATCTGGCCCATGAGTGGGAGACAACTTCAAGAAGACCCTCTCCTAATGAGAGGAACCCAGGAGTCAGGGAGAGGAGGGGTGGTGGGTGAAGACAGAGGCCTGGTGCCCCGGCTGCAGTGGAAGCCTCTGGAAGACCCGGTGGAAGGAGGCCACACAGAGTGAAGCCCAGGTTCACAGACCTGTCCCGGAGCTGCTATTTGTTAGTTCAAGTCCTGCTCTGAGGTGCTTTGTGTCAGCTCTGACCGACAGGTGAGCTGGGGGTGCTCTGAAATGAGTGCTACGTGCACAGTTCCTGTGTGCCCAGCCCTGCCGGGGTACCTGCCCAGGTAACCTCCATACCCTGGGAGGGGCCTGACCACGAGAGCCCCGTGGGCTGCTGGGTACCAGCTCAGCTGAGCTCTATATCCTGGGAGGGGCCTGACCACTGAGAGCCCCATGGGCTGTTGGGTACCTGCTCAGCTGAGCTCCATACTCTGGGAGGGGGCTGACCACGAGAGCCCCGTGGGCTGCTGGGTACCTGCCCAGGTGAGCTCCATACCCTGGGAGGGGCCTGACCACGAGAGCCCCATGGGCTGCTGGGTACCTGCCCAGGTGAGCTGTATATCCTGCGAGGGGGGTCTGACCACGAGAGCCCCGTGGGCTACTGGGGAACTGGTAAAGATGTCGGGACAGTCAGTGAAGCCACTGAGGATATGCATCCAATAGTTCCTAATTCCTACACCCTGCTGGTCATTGTACCATCCCCCAGGACATAGTATTCTGTATGAGACTTACATGATGCTTTCTTCTGTATTCCATTAGTCCCAGAGGTCACAGAAATTTTGGCTTGTGACTGGCAGGACTCAACATACAAGGAAGACAGTACTGCTGGGCCGTCCTCCCCCAAGGGTTCAAAACTTCCCGCACCACCTTTGGGGAAACTTAACTAAAACCTCAAAGATCTACCTCTGGAGAAGGGAACCCTCCTTCAATATGCAGACGACATTCTGATCCCCAGCCCTACTAAGGAGGCCTCTGAACTACCTAGCCAATAAAGGATAGAAGGGGTCCAAGACAAAGGCTCAAATATCACAGACTAAGGTGACCTGCCTGGGCTTCATTCTCACAGAAGGTCGGAGAAGCCCATCCCAGGAAAGGGAAGAAGTCATTTGCAGCCTTACCCCTTCTAAACCTAGAAGACAGCTTAAGGGTTCCTGGGGAGGTCGGGGTTTGCTGCATCTGGATCCCTAACTACAGTCTAATAGCTGGGCCTCTATATGAAACATTGAAAGGAAAAGATGATGATCCGTTCGAATAGAATCCAGAAGCGGTCTTTCAAGAATGGAAGGAGCAGTTAATTCAGACCCTTGCCCTGGACCTCCCTAATTTAGCTAAACCCTCTGACCTTTACACTCCGGGTAGAAAGTGAATTGCCCTTGGAGTATTAGTGCAAAAACTGGTACCTCTTGAAATGGAACAATGCAAGAATGCCCTCCAGGTAGGAGAAAGTACGGTTACCAAGGGCTTGGCCCGCCGCCCCATCCGGCCAAGATACTGGGGGTATCTAAAAACCTGGAAATCCACAGCCTGCAAGGCCAGCTCCCTCCTAAGGGAAAAGGACCGCACGCGGTGATCCTAACCACCCACCATGCCCTGAAGTTGCAGGCGTCGCTCCGTGGGCACACTGACCTCGAGTGAGGAAGCCCTCCAACTCCAACCTCCAGAGGGACAACTGGGGGCAACGGGTCCCCATGATGACGCGCGTGACCATCACTTGACGTGGATCTTCTCTCAGAAAACAACAAGAGCGTGCCCCCAAAGAGCAGACTACTGCTTGCAGGACTTACTGCACCCAGAGCGGAGCTCATAAGCTTGGCGGGGGAACCGTAAATAACGCTGTCACCATAGAAACACCTACAGACACCGCGGTGACGGCGGCGGCCGATGAGACCGGCTGCACTCCTGGCTACTTGAAAAGGCCGTTGACTCAGTGGCCGTCATGGGTCTGGATCACCACCGGCCCTGGACTGTGTGGGAGTTGAGCAGGCAGGGTTCTGACACCTGGTGCTGTTTGTACGTTAATTCAGGGGCCTAATTGAAGAAAGCGCAGACTACTGGTCAGAGCATCTAGGCTGGCAGAAACCGTCTGCCTAAGGTGGCCGAACAAATGTGGGCGGGGTAAAACCGGCCCCCCCAGCGTCTCTGCGCATCTCTTTCCTGCACCATTAAAGGTCATTAGAATCTATAACACTTCAAATGCTGGGGCTCAGGCGGACGAGCAGTGAGGGAAGGGCCCTGGGGACAGTCAACCTCAACCGGAGGCTGCTGGGGAGAAGTTCTGCCCCTCCCCCCGGGTATGAGGCCTCCCGACTCGGCACGAAGCAGTTACAGAAGCGGGGTCTGCACCCTCAGCGCCCCAACAATGAGGAATGGGACAAAAGGCAGAGGAGGGGTTTGTCACCGGCAGAGCCCATGAAAAAATCCTGGGAGATAAAAATAGAATCCGGGCAATAAAGTAAAGTCTAACGTTTATTCCTTTGTGCTTTGTCTAATTTCACTTGCTCCTAGGTTTCCACATGCAGAGGTCCCACACCCGGCACTTCAGAACCTATTTCCTGGTGCAAAATGGCTGGGCCGACACCTCAGCTCGCGGGGCCCCATGCAGACTCCGCGACAGGGAGCCTGAGCTGCAGCCAACCCGGCCCTCGAGAGCTCCGCCCCTTCCGTCCCGCTGACGCTGCCTGGCCCTCGAGAGCTCCGCCCCTTCCGTCCCGCTGACGCTGCCGGGATCCCCACACAGCAGCCCCGCCCACAGCCCTCGGGGGAGCGCACGCTCTCACCTCTCCCCGTTCTCTGATCAGAATCTAAAGTTTCCTTTGCTTCTGAACCAAACTCAGTCTCGTTCTCTTGGCTCTAATGACACGGGGCAGGGGACCCTTGTTGGGGCCCACTCTGCAGGATCAGTGACAGAAATTGAGAACATTGTAACTTCAATGAACAGATGTGTGAGCCAAACTGTAATTAACCTAGAGCCGTGTATAAGGCTCGGGTAAAATATGATGTTTCCAACACTTCCATTTGATATTTCCATCACTTTACTATAGGCAAGTTCAGTGGAGGGTTTTTGTCTTATTTGTCAGGTCAAGTTTAGAGAAATCAAGTGATTTTTTCCAAGGATGTACATCTAATAATCTTGGTTGAAGCTTCAATCTTCTTTTGAATGCTTTTCCATTGAAAATGATACCTCTCTTTCAGCGCCCCCATTTCTGAGAAGCATAAAATCTTATAACGTATTATTACCAAAGGGGAAATACGGGAGAAGGGATAAATTAAGTTTGGGATTAACACGTACACACTGCTATGTATAAAATAGATAATCAACGAGGACCTACTGTATAGCACAGGGAACTACACTCAATATTTTGTAATAACCTATAAGGGGAAAGAATCTGAAAAAAGAATAGATATCTATATCTACGTCATCTATCAACTCCAGATAAAATGTAACCTAAGGGAGGCCGATGGTGAGCGCTTCTGACCCTCAAGACTTCAATCATCTAAAGCTTGGACTCTGCCTACCGCCCAAGGTCCTCCATGAACATGCATGTACCCATAGCTTAAAACTTCCCCAGTTTGGGGGTTTGGGGAGACACTGTTCTGGCAAGATCCCTGGTGTTCTCCTTACTTGCTGCAAGCAATAAATCCCTCCTTCTCCCAGTCTTTGGCTGGGTTGTGTCATTTGGCTCGACACCCACCAAGAGGCAAACCCACTTTTCTGGTAACATCTCTCCATCCAGACCGCCAACCAGCACTCGTGGTCCCACCTTGACAATCATTCTACAGTCAGTTGTCTTGCTTCCAATACATGGAAATCATGTTATGTTTCTGTGACCAAAGCTAGGCAAGGGGCAGAAACACTCTCCCCTGTTTATCTTGGGAAGCCCCCTCTGCAGATCCATTGTCCTCGAATTTGACGCCTCATTTTAATGGAAAACACTTGCAGGGCTTTTTGGTTTTATTTATAGCTCATTTCCGAAGACTTTTTAGACCTACATTGCTTAAACATACAGATTACTCCTAAATGCCACTTCTACTTTGAGATTTTAAATTCTCCCAGTGTTTTTTCTAATATACTTATTATTCCATTTGTTGCTTTTAAATCTTTGACCGTATGTTGTTTATTAGGGGTCTCATCAGATTTTAGTTAATTACCTAGTTTTCCCCTGAATAAAGCAATACTCATCCCATACAGTTCTTGCCAAAACTGGATTTTACAAGGAAGGGAACAGGTGGGCCTAGGAGAAAGTGCGGGAGCACGACTACAGTCCGGTGGAGCAAAGACTCTCGTTCAGGGCACTGGATGGCCACGTCCACCCTAAAGACCCACCGCCCGCTTGAGGCTCCAGAATGAACACGGGCTGCCTGACGACGAGCGGAAAAAACAATCAATGAAAACCGCTAAGCTGCTCCTGCGCACTGGAGGCTTCCTTTTAGACACGCGCGGGACCCAGAGCAGCCAATCCCCGAGCGGTGGGGCGGGACCTCCTGAGTGCTCCGCCCCCTCCCTGCCGCCTATTGGCGGGGCCAATAGGTCGCAGCGCCGATTGGTGGCTTGTGCCTGACAGGGCTTTATAAGCCGGCTCCGCGCCCTTCGCTTCGCCTCAGCTCAGGAGGACGCGAAGCTGCGGTAGCTGGAGCGCGCGCCGGGCCGGGGTGGGCCACGCGAGGGGACAGCGGGGAGACTGACGGGAACACGCCCCGCAAAACCCTTATAAACCCTCAACGCGAGGCCTTCAAATTCCAGGCTGGGAGGCCCCAGATCCCCTCACCCTGAGGGGCTCCAAATCCTGTCAGGTTGGAGGGACCCCGGGTCCTAACCTGAGGGACCTCACATCTCCTCAGCTTCAGGGACCCAAAGTCCCTTCACCCACAGAAACACCAAATCCCCTAATGCTTAGACCCCCCGCCAAATACCTGGAGTAACCCCTAGAGGTTAGGCGCCCTAAAAATAGCACCCGCGGAGAGACCAAATTTCCCTAACCTCAGAGGCACTGCCTACCCTCAGCCCGGGAACTCTTAACCCCGCGTCCTCCTCAAAGACCCCAGCTACGCTCAATGTGGGAGAACCTAAAGCCCCTTAGTGAGAGACCCCCGATTTCCTCAGGCTCAAAGGTCCCAAGTTCTCTCAACCTGCGCCTTCCACACCCCTTCAGCCAAAAGACGCCAAATACCATCAGCCTAGGGGACCCCGAATCCCCTCGGGTCTGCGGAACCCCAATTCCCTCAGCCGAGTGACCCAAATCTCCTCAGGCTGAGCGATCTGTCCCTTAGACACAGAACGCACGTTATGCCCAGCTTTTTCCGGAGTCCCCAGGTGGAGACCCCAAAACCCTTCTCGGAGAAACAGGCCCTGTCCCCCGCTGGAAGAGAGCCCTGCCTGTCAACCGGAGCCCAGTCCAGCGGCCCGGGGCTTCCAGGGCTGCTCGGGACGCCCTCCGACGCCCCCCCACACACACGCCCCGCCCCCAGTGCGCCTTTCCGCCGCCGAGGGCCCGAGGCGCAGGGGGGCCAGAGACGCCGAATGTAGCTCACACGGGGCGGGACTGTCGTGGCTGCTGAGGGCCCGTCCACCCCGTCAGCACCCTCCTCATCCTCCAATCCTTGCTGGGGTCCGCGCACCGTCCTGCTCGGGACGGCCCCCCCGCGGAGCACGGCCCCGGCTCTGGGCAGGGGCCTGGCCACCTCAGCACCTTCTCCTTCCACAGGCTCCTCGGCCTTGCGGCGGCCCCAGGCCCATGAGCACCGACAGGCGGCCGGAGGAGAGCCCGGGGGGGGGCGCCGGGAGAGCGGGGCGCAAGCCCGCGGTGAGCGGTGGAGGAGGCACAGCCGGCTCTGTACGAGGGACGAGGAGCTGGTCCCTGGAGGGCCACAGGCTCCTGGGCTGCCCCGCGGGTGACCTGCTCTGTGCAGTTGCGCAGGATGGGGGCGCCTGGTCCTGGCTAAGACGGGGGGGCGGGGCCGGCGGGGTGGGACAGGACACTAGCATCGTCCACTGCTCTGTGGCCAGGGAGAGTCAGGAAAACGCCCAGGGTTTGCTCAGTGAAGCAGGACACAGTCAGGAAGGAAAGTCTTCATCCTTGCCTCACAGAGACCACGCAGCGGCGTCAGGCTACACCCTGCACGCGGGGGAGGAGAAGGCCCAGCTCTGGGTTCTGGCTTAGATTAGTGCGTCACTGAGGAAATCTATTATTTTCTCCAGGCCAAAGATGCTTTCAAAGACGTTTCCATATACTTCTCCAAGGAAGAGTGGGCAGAGATGGGAGAATGGGAAAAAATCCGATACAGGAACGTGAAAAAGAACTATGAAGCGCTGATTACTATAGGTAACGGGAAGTGCTGGGTGCCCGTGAGCCTGGGAAACGTGAACCAGGTCTTCGGGCGCAGTGTTAGCTTGGCTCTCTCTCAGGTGGCTTCATCGGCCCACAGTTCCCTTCTGTGTGGAGACCAACCTGCAGGAAATGGATGTCCTTTTGTATTCAGTGTGGGCCTGGCCCTGGCCACGCAGAGCTCACTTCCCGCCTTGTTCTAGACTCTCCCCGCCCATCCTACCAAGTCACACTGACTTTGTGGCACTTTCCATTGCCTCTGGGCTTTGCTCCTCCCTCCAGCTCTTCCCTTTTAGAACAAAGATCTTGCTTCTTTTCAGGTCTCAGAGCCCCTCGGCCAGCTTTCATGTGTCACCGCAGGCAGGCCATCAAACCCCAGGTGGGTGACCCTGAGGATTCTGATGAAGAATGGACTCCAAGGCATCAAGGTGAGGGGCCAGGAAGACTTAGAGGTGTCTTCCTGAAACCACCCTGGGTTTACGTCTCAGCTGCATCTCAGACATTAGCCAAAAAAACGCCATAATTTTTCACCAAACACGCAAGATGCAAAACAGAATATTATACAGTAAGAGACTATCCATATAAAGTTTTAAAATATGTAAAATAATTAGCCTCCCCTTCTCTGCTGTCCGATGTGCGGTTGACCCCGCTCCTCACCGTGTCTTCTCACAAGACTTTCACGATCAACCGATTCCTGGGCAAGAAACAAAAGGAGAATCGTCCCATTCCCCCAGTGGATTCATATGAAAACTGGGAATAAAACCAGGTACAACTCCGACACTGGAGAAGAACCAAGCTGGGTCTCTGAGGAGCCACACATGAGGTGGCAAACGTATTTATGCTGTGGAAGGTCACTTGCATCTTTACCGTATCACTCTGAAAACATCACTACTATCTGGACAAATGCACCCATTTGTCTTATTGGAAAAAAATTTTTTTTCTCCTTGTGTCAGTGTTTCTGCATTAGTGCTTTGGCTCAGTAATAAATATGTGACCTTTTGCTGGAAAAAATATATATATTGTTTATAGGTACATTAAATGGCCGTAAATGTATAAAAATTTGAATGTAAATAAGAAGTACCAAATTCATCACCACAGGAGTAAGGGCTGGCCGGTGGGTTCACTGTGTCTTGGTTAGTTTGTTGTTTATTTTTATTTTGTTTTTGAATTTTGAAATAGAAATTAAAAGACCCGCAGTGGTTGTGGCAGAATGGTGACATAAGACTGAATGGAGGTGGATGTATAGGTTTTCCAGTATAATTCTCAATAGTTTTCTCTCTTTTTTTGTTGGCTGCGTTGGGTCTTCGTTGCTGTGCGTGGGGTTTCTCTAATTGCGGCGAGCGGGGGCTACTCTTTGCTGCGGTGCGTGGGCTCCTTGTTGCAGTGGCTTCTCTTGTTATGGAACACGGGCTCTAGGCGCGCGGGCTTCGGTAGTTTCAGCATGCGGGCTCAGTAGTTGTGGCGCACGGGCTTAGTTGCTCCGCGGCACGTGGGATCTTCCCGGACCGGGGCACGAACCTGTGTCCCCTGCATCGGCAGGCGGACTCTCAACCACTGGGCCACCAGGTAAGTCCCGAGCACATAGGAAGATTTTTGAGTGTTGACTTTGTATCCTGCAACTTTGCTAAATTCTTTTATTAGTTCTAACAGCGTTTTCTGTGGAATTTTAAAGATTTTCTACGCATAAAATCATGTCATCTGTGAACAAACCTAATTTTACTTCTTTCTTTCCAAATTGGAAAACTTCTGATTCCTTTTCTTATCTAATACCCTGGCTAGGACTTCTAGTACTATGTTGAATAGAAGTGGTGAGAGTGGGCATCCTTGCCTTTTTTCTTGATCTTAGAAGAGATCACTTTTTCCACCAATGAGTATGATGTTAGAGGTGGACTCTTCATATATAACCTTTATTATATTGAGGTAATTTCCTTCTATTCCTACTTTGTTGAGTACTTTTGTCATGAAGTAAATTTATTAGATACTTTATGAACATAGGATGAAGCACAGATGAGGTTTTGTCTATTTTTTTTTTAATTTTAAGAAAACCATGTGATGCTCCCAGTGGAAGCATAGGCGTAGATGATACAGAAATCATTTTCCATTTCCCCCTTTGCTAATCCTTGTACTTGTTACTCTCTGGTTCAGAATTCTGTGTCCTTAATTCTGATGCCCAGAGTGTGGAAACATTTACCAACCAAAACACTGATTTCTCATCATCTTTTAGTTAAACCTTCTTGGGTGGCCTTCAGAGTGGAACACAGTAAACACCAGAAGGTAAGTATTTCCCAAATCCTGCTGACAAGAAAATCTTCCTCATGGATCCAATCACAGGTAAGAATAGGAGAAGACACAGAGTATCCTAGAAACTGCTGCTTCCTTTCATGATTCTTTAGCACAATGTCTGATATCATCATCATTTTTATAGTCAATAAGAATAGCAACAATAGTAGGTTGTTCTATTTTCACATTATTTTCATAATATTTCAGACTCTATTTTAAGCATTTTACATGAATAAACTCACTTTAAACCTTAAAACAATCCTATAGTACCTATAGGTAGTGTAACTATCACCATTTATATTGAAAAGATCCAGAAACTGAGGTAAAGAAATGTTTGATTATATGCCTGAGATCACAGTATCACTGGTAGTGCAATCTCATCCAAAGCTCCTTCTCTAAAGTACTTACAAGCTGAGTAGAACTTCCATAGTTTTATAAAGTTTACAGTGTCTTATTCATACATCTTTATATCATTCATCTGACGGATGATTTCAACCTCAGTTCTTTTCTGCTACGCCAAAGTGAGTGACATGCTAAGACCATCTGCCTAAGGGAAGCGTAGAGATCTGTAGGCAATTTGTAGAGTGGATGGTCCGAGATGAAGAAGGAGACTTGTCCCCAACCTCAGAGCCTCCTACTCTAATATGAGGAAGCGTCTCCCAGCCCTGACTAGCTTCATGTTTGATCATTGAAAACAACAAAGAAGAAAATAACTTAAGGACTTCATATAGGTTCATATAGGTTCATATAGGTCATATAGGTCATATAGGTTCATATAGGTCGCCCGCGTTTCAACAGAAACTCATCCCTCTGGAACTGATTTCAAATGCTCATTCTTGCAGGAGGAAGTAACAGCGCCTTCCTCTGAGCTCTAATTAGGCAACTCTCATGTTTGGAATCACTTGTTTATTCTGCCCGTGCGCTGCAAGCTTTGAGAGGCTGGTCCATACCCATTTCTTCTCAGAAGTCCCAAGCCCAGCTTAAGGCCCCTGAGGGCCCCATGGATGTTTTCTGAATGAGTG
This sequence comes from Kogia breviceps, assembly GCF_026419965.1. Lineage (NCBI taxonomy): Eukaryota > Metazoa > Chordata > Mammalia > Artiodactyla > Physeteridae > Kogia > Kogia breviceps. Next base: position 58,529,941 of record NC_081327.1, on the reverse strand, counting down.
ACTCCACATTTAAACATTCACCTAGAAGTAAGAGGGTCAAGGAGTGCTGAAGATAGTATCTGTGAGCTAGATTTCAAATAGGGAGACAGTTGAGGGGGTAAATGGATAGCAGGGCTGGACTCTCACATTCACACTGTATTAAATATCAATAGCTCACAGAACAATTTGGTGAACGTTATTAAATTTCATGTCCACTGTAACGTTAAGAATTAGCATGTATACCAATTTATGGATCAGGAAACAGGAGAACTAGCTAATCGTACAGCCTTATTCAAGCAGAATTGATGGGAACCAGCTACTCTAATTCCACACATTCTCTCTAGGATATGGCAACCTACAACTTTCAGCATCATTTTCTTTATTGTCTAGATATATTCCTGCCATACCATTTCTTTGTTCTCTTCCCAATCTCACTGCTCTGTCACCTCATTTTCCGGAAGTGTTTTGCCCCCTCTGTACTTTTCCACATTTCCTCATCCATCAGAGGTCCACCAATTAATAGAAGACCCCCTCTGGTTTCCTATAAGCCCTTACCCCCCGCTTCCTTCCCAGACTTTGTTGATTCTTCCCATTTATTCTCCCTGCCTCGCTCTCACTTTTACGGAGAAATTTGAGAGAAAGTTGAAGGGAAGGAACCTTAAGATATGGGTTCTAGTCTTGCTTCACTACCCGCTTAGGCCCTTTATTTACGCTCTAGTGTTCAGACTCCACCCACCCCGGGTATTTCCAAGGGTTGTTGAAGTATTAACTAAAGTCATGCATGTGAAAACACTTCAGAAGCCCCAAAGAACTAAAGAAATGCACGTTGTCTTTTACTATGTGACTCTCGCGTTGAAGGGAGTGCCCCCGGTGCCACTAAGTAATGAATCTAGTTTTAAGAAATTGCCGGGAGCCGCGCAACTGCAGAAGGCAAGGGGCCCCGCGCAGGCCCAGAGCCCAGCACCCCCTCCCGGAGCAACAAGCACCTCTGCACGGCACGCTAGACAAAAGCTGGGTAAGAGAAAATAAGTTGGGGGCTTCAGTCCCTCTGATTCCTCTAGAAAGGCTGATTAGTACGGCCTAGGTGTGGGGGGTGGACTTGGGGTAGGCGTGGCTTTACGCTGGACTGATCCGAGACCTGAAGTTAGCACTGGGACCTTGGGAAAGTCTTACACGTTTTCTGAGGTCCTGGTTGCTAATCTCTACAGTGAACATAAGGATACATAACTCGTATAGTGTTTGAAAGCATTACATTAAATATAAAAGTACTGACACGTACACATTGTTCAAAAATCCATCTGTGATAATAGGGACCACGCTTTCTTAGTTAAGGCCTCTGCTCAATGCCTAACAGGTAATGTGCCTTAACAAATATTTTCTGAATGAGTAAATGTGTCAATGAACCATTTTCTAAGTAGAAAGGCTGGGAAGTTAAACCTAATAATGGGAAGAACGGGAAGCTAACATTGAACTGGGCGTCTGGAGTCAGTGTGGCGCCTCGGTCTCTCTGAACCAGTAGTTAAAGGGGGAGAAAACAAAGTATACAGAAGGACATGTGATCACTTGATGGGAGGGGATTTCACACTTTCTGATAAAACAGGGACCAACACTCCAGACCCCAACCACCTTTGCTTACCTACTCTTCTCCAACTTAGAACGCAGAACAAAGCAGATTGAAGTGAAGATGTATAGCCTACGAGAAAGAAAGGGCCACGTGTACCGGGAGATCAGCGAGCCCCAGGACGACGATTACCTCTGTGAGTGACCCCACCGGCCCAGTACAGAGAAGGCTGTTACGTGTTGCTACAATAATCTCACCTTAGCGTTGGGTCTAGTGACCCAACTAGCGTTGTCTAGTGACTTGGGGTACAGGATTGAGGGCAAATGACACGAGCGCCCCGGTTCTTTCTGAAGGTCTTCACGACCAGGAACACGCACTGTATCTTCCCTAATCCTGTTACTCTCGCCTCCAGATTGTGAGAAGTGTCAGAACTTCTTCATCGACAGCTGTGCTGCTCACGGGGCCCCTACCTTTGTAAAGGACAGTGCAGTGGAGAAGGGGCACCCCAACCGCTCAGCCCTCACTCTGCCCCCTGGATTAAGTATCAGACCGTCAGGCATCCCCGAGGCTGGGCTTGGAGTATGGAACGAGGCTTCCGATCTGCCGCTGGGTCTGCACTTTGGCCCCTATGAGGGCCAGATCACAGAAGATGAAGAGGCCGCCAACAGTGGATACTCCTGGCTGGTGAGAAACACCCACCTCTTCCCCTGTCCTCTGGCCTCCACATCCCTTCTGTGGATGGGGGGGGGCCTCACCTTCAACATGCTAGGACATGGATGGGGACAACACGGTCAGCTCTGTGTACTGAGTGCACTTTGCATGAACACGGAACTTCTACGTAAAGATCAGAGGACGGGTGGGAGCACGGTGGTACAGGCACCAAGAAGCGGCTCCTCCCGTGTGGGGCCCTTGACCTGAGTGGACAAATAGACTCAGACATAAGGATGGTGATTAAGGAGCTTATTGTGTGGTCACGATTGGCAGTTGCATCCATGCGGGCTGAACAGCATTGATGACAGCAGAGTGAAGTAATTCTTCTATTACCTCCCACCACCACCAACAAAGAAGCCTTTAACTTCTTTTTCTGACACTCAGATCACCAAAGGAAGAAACTGCTACGAGTATGTGGACGGAAAGGACAAGTCCTGGGCCAACTGGATGAGGTAAGTCCAGCAGGTTTCCAGGTTCCAGAGAGGACACTCGTCTCTCTCAAGCCCGTGTCCCTTTCCTTCTCAAACTGCCCGCCTCAATGGTTTTTACATCTTCTGTCCCTCTTTTTTCTCCATACAATGCTCTTTCATTTCAAGAGACGTCAGAAAAAAAGGAAATAAAAGTATAGTATGTGTCCTCAAGATATGTCTCTGTGCTCAAGAAAATTGGGGTACTTGAAAACAACTTGAGGAGTCTAGATTCACCAGGGACACTTATTTACCTAATTAACACTTATCAAGCACTTACTATTATGCTCCAGTTTAGAAAACGGAGTCCATTACTTAAACAGATCCCATAACCCGTGTCCTTACGGAGGACACACTGCAGACAGACATTAAGCAATTGATTTTAGGAATATTTAATCATAATTTTCCTATTTTTCAAGAAGTGCACAGCACCAGCATAACCTAACATGAGGGACCTTTGGTCTGTGAGGGCGGCCACCTTCCCAGCCTTGGTTCCAATGAGAACTGGGTTCTGAAGCCAGGGAACAAATGGACTGCAGGATGGTTGTGAGCAGCCGCTTTCTCTAAGGTCCCCTGCTTTCATCAGGGGAGGCAGAAAGTGAATCAACTACTATTGTTCTGTGTTTCGAGCTAAGTCAGAGAGCTCTCCAAGTTTCTACAGGAACCTGGGGGAGGCAAGTGAATGGGGGGCCCTGGATACACGTGGGGAGGCTGGAGACAGACCTCTGGAGAGAAAGTAGGCTGGGGCTGAGTGCTGAGGGATGTGTGCTAAACTAGAAGCACCAAGTTCTGTGGAATAAAAACAGAACTTCATGGAGAGTTTAGAGAGGCCAGGGGTCACCAGTTTTATGGCCAATCCAGGTAGACACAAGTCTGGAATTGGGCTTTGGAAAACAGATAATCAGGCAAGGAGAGAAAAGCAGTCCGGCCTGGATGCGCACCGGAAACAGCCTCTGGAGATAGGGACTCACAGGACAGGGTCGGAGGCGCAGGCAGCCGGGGCAGCAGCGGAGCGCGAAGGCCAGGAGCTGGCTTGGGTCTGACAGATGGAGGGAGCTCACCGCTGTGGTTTCTTCCCCTTTCCCGGCCCCGCCCCCAGGTATGTGAACTGTGCCCGGGATGACGAGGAACAGAACCTGGTGGCCTTCCAGTATCACAGGCAGATCTTCTACCGGACCTGCCGGGTGGTCAGGCCGGGCTGCGAGCTGCTGGTCTGGTACGGGGAGGAGTACAGCGAGGAGCTCGGCATCAAGTGGGGCAGCAGGGCGCAGAGCGAGCTCGCGGCGGGCAGAGGTAGGCACCGCTGCTCTCGCAACGCCGAGGAAGAAGCACTCCCGGGGAGCTTTCACGGGCCGGCTCTTGAACACGGTAAACTCCAGTCTGGAGTCAGGAACATTTCAATTAAGATGCTTCAGAAATTGATTCATAAGCCTTTGACTCTTAGGGAAACTTTATATTAAAAGTTTTTTCTTCTAATTTCTTTAATCCTTCATGCAAAAAATATATAACATCATATAGGGCTGAAAGGCTTAGAGAAAAAAAACAAGCTTTCAAGCACCTACCAGCTCTCTCACCTTTCGCTGTTTCTTCTTAATCTCCTCCATATTTCTAGATGATGTGTGTACACGTTGATTTGCATTCAGTCACCGTTTCGGTTTGTTGTCACACAAGTTCATACACTGTGCCAGACACAGGGCTGCGACGAACTGGAAACAGAGACTGAACAGGACGGTCGCAATCACTGCCCGAGCGCAGCGCATGCCTCATACCAGACAGCAGTTAGTGCTTTGCGGAAAAGTAGCCTCGCAGCCATGTGAGCGGGGGGTGCTGGGGGGCGCTCTCCAGAGACAGCATTTGTGAGCCAAGTGTTCCAGGCAGGGGAGCGGCCAGCGCCACAGCACCAGGGCAGGAAAGAGAGGCCATGCAGGTGGTCAAAGAAGGAAGCACAGAGGGAGAGGAAGGAGGCTGGACACAACACGGAGGCCTCGGGGCCTGTGCTCCATGCACAGACGTGGGGGTCCTCCTGGGTGACGTGAAACAACCGTGCGGTCTTCAGCCGCAAGGCGCATGTGCTCTGCTCTAAGATGATGCTTTGGCTCGTTTTTCGGAAAGAGATAGCAGTGGGGAATCCGCTCGGAGGTCAGTTCGTCACCAGGTGAGAGGAGAGCGGGCTGGCTGAAGAAGGGCAGGAGCTGGGGTGTATTTTTAAACGGGACTCTTCCTACTGCATTTTAAACGGACTAAGCCTGACTGAAATCGATGAGGTGCTAATACTCGTGAGGCTTTCTGAGGAAGGATGTACTTTCATTTTCCGCTTTATGGAAAACTGAGAGAGAAGCAATTCATGACCTAATTGGGGCATCAGGAGCCAGAGTCCTTTAGTCAGTGGGACCTGGACCACTCAGTCTTGTCCAATCTGAATCCCACTTCCTCACAGAGATTCAGACACAATGGCGGCTCAACTGACATGTCTCTGTGAATGAGCAGCCTCAAATCCAGCTTTACTCACAGGTGCTCTAACCACTACCCTACCCTGCCTTCCACATCTGGAGATCTCCAGGATGAGTGCCCCTAACTTAATAAATTCCTTCCCCTTGTAGGAAGTCACTCGGGGTGATTCCACCTGTCATCAAGAGTGTTCTCTCCCAACAGGATAAAATACCTGTGGCCCCTCTGTCACAAAGTGATAGGACTTGTCAGATACTCGTACATGGGCAAAGGTCACTGCAGTTCCACCTCCTATAAGGAGTGACGCTGCCTCTGATGTTACTTGAAGGTCCCTAGTCAGGGCCATAGGTATAAAAGGGCCTTGATACGGGCTTTCTGGATTTCTGAAGAAGACAGAGTGAGTAAAAATGGAATGGAAAATAGACTGTAAAGGCACACTTGCTGGGAGACAGAGCTTACGCTGTCAACACTGAGATGATTAGTGGTTCAGGCCTTACCGGAGACAAACCATCTACCTGACCAAAAGCTTCCTCCTTCAGCAGACCCAAAGCCCAAGATCCATCCGTGTGGCTCCTGCTCTCTGGCCTTCTCCAGTCAGAAAATCCTCAGCCAACATGTGGAACGCAATCACCCGTCTCAGGTCCTCCCGAGAACATCTGCCAGAGACCACGTCCAACCAGAGGATCCCTGTCCAGGCTATCAAAATCGGCAGCAGCAATACTCTGATCCACACAGCTGGAGTGACAAACCTGAAGGTCAAGAGGTCAAGGGAAGGTCCAAACCTTTGCTGAAAAGGATAAGGCTGAGGAGGATTTCAAGGGCCTTTTCCTACTCTCCCAAAGGACAAATGGGGAGTTCTAGGGTACATGAGACAATGATGGAGGAAGGGCCCAGCACAGGCCAGAAAGTGAATCCAGAGGACACAGGCAAATTACTCATGGGGGCAGGAGTATCAAGAATTGTAAAAGTCAAGTACAGAGGCTGCGGGCAAGGCTCCAAGGATAGGTCTAGTCTCATCAAGCATCAGAGGACACACACAGGGGAGAAGCCCTATGTTTGCGGGGAGTGTGGGCGAGATTTCAGTCTTAAGTCAAATCTCATCAGACACCAGAGGACACACACAGGGGAGAAGCCCTATGTTTGCGGGGAGTGTGGGCGAGATTTCAGTCGTAAGTCAAGTCTCATCGGACACCAGAGGACACACACAGGGGAGAAGCCCTATGTTTGCGGGGAGTGTGGGCGAGACTTCAGTCATAAGTCAAGTCTCATCGGACACCAGAGGACACACACAGGGGAGAAGCCCTATGTTTGCGGGGAGTGTGGGCGAGATTTCAGTCTTAAGTCAAATCTCATCAGACACCAGAGGACACACACAGGGGAGAAGCCCTATGTTTGCGAGGAGTGTGGGCGAGACTTCAGTCTTAAGTCAAATCTCATCGGACACCAGAGGACACACACAGGGGAGAAGCCCTATGTTTGCGAGGAGTGTGGGCGAGACTTCAGTCTTAAGTCAAATCTCATCGGACACCAGAGGACACACACAGGGGAGAAGCCCTATGTTTGCGGGGAGTGTGGGCGAGACTTCAGTCGTAAGTCACGTCTCATCGGACACCAGAGGACACACACAGGGGAGAAGCCCTATGTTTGCGGGGAGTGTGGGCGAGACTTCAGTCTTAAGTCAAGTCTCATCAGACACCAGAGGGGACACACAGGGGAGAAGCCCTATGTTTGCGGGGAGTGTGGGCGAGACTTCAGTCTTAAGTCAAATCTCATCACACACCAGAGGACACACACAGGTGAGAAGCCCTATGTTTGCAGAGAGGGTGAGGGAGTCATTACCAATAAACCACATCTTAGCCACAGGAGGATAAATGTAGCCACCACATACCTCAGCTCTGAGGGAGCTTCAAAGGAAGTCTATGACCCCTTACATTCCCTAAGAATGTGATGAGCACAGAAATAACTGGTTAAATAGATCCTCCGCTTTCATGATAAGAGAGAAGGTAGATAAACAGCAGAGGGTTTCTTAATTGCCCTGGAGGTGTTCACACCAATCCCCTTCATGGTTTTTTGGACTCCTGTTTTAATAAATTTTGTCTCCATACAAATCTGAAGCCCAGACTGTGTACCTCATTCCCCCCTTATCACTCAAAGCAGTGGGGTCCAAGAGGGCCACAGAGAACTCATACTCGCAGCCCCGGTCTCCATAGGAACTGAACCCCTGGAAGGGCATTCTCCCTTGGCCTCTCCTTGTTCCTCTCTGATTTCCTCTGACTTCTGTAGCCTCAAAGATGAAGAAGGCCTCATGCATGTGCGTGTGCATGCCTGTGTGCCTGGCTCAGTCTGGGGTATCTGGTGTCCCTCGCTCTCTCTGTGCTGTCCCCTCAGGGTGAGCACAGCATGTGGACTCCAGATCCATCCACAGTGGGTCAGTTCTCAGCTCTGCCCTCACCAGCTGTGTGACCGAGGGCAAGGTGCTCAACCTCTCTGTGCCTCTTTACTAATCTATAAAATGGGCTGGGAGCGCCAGCCTTTTGGTTTGGTGGATAAGCACAGGCAGAATCTGGCACAGAGGCTGGCTGAGAGTGCAAGCCCCACCCTTTGTTATTCTCTCCCTGCCCACGTCTTCCAGGTCTTTAGAGCTGGACAAAGAAAGGGCCACTCGGGCACTGGTCAGACACAGCTGCTGCACCTGCAGACTCAGCTGCCCCGACGAGGAGACGAGAGGTCAGGAGGCTAAGTGCGGGCAACCTCCCTGCCCACCGCCGCCCTTCCCGCTGCGCCTGGGCATCCCCGGAGCCCCTCCACACAGTCACCTGGGAAAGGCGGCCCTCGCCCACACCTGCTGAGAACGGAGTCTGGAGCCGCGTCTTCAGGAACCGGACCACCCTTGAGTCTCGGAACCTCTCCTGCCCCCCTGCACACAGCGTCCTCGAAGCCCACAGCGCAGCTTCTCTAACGCACGTGCCGTGTACCTGGGCCTGTGTGCTTCAGTGCAACGGTGTCGCCACCTTGAAATCCTTAACTGTTGAAAATTTTATCCTTCAACTCACTTTTTCTAAGAGAAGTCTGATGGGGAATGGGGCACGCTGTGAGCAGAGCAGGCCCGCGCAGCGTGGGCTCACGGCTAACGGCCCCAGGGCCCCGGGGCCCCGGCAGCTCAGGGCTCCCGCGGAGCCAGCGGCGCAGGTGCACAGGCCGCACGTGAGGACGCGGGGGCGCGAAGCCTCTCCCGCTGGGTAGGTGAGGGTGCTGACAGCCCCAGGGGGCCACGCTGTGCTTAGACCCAGAACTGAGTTCTGGTTCAGAAAGGAGGCCCCATCCTCTCCTAACTGAACAACCTCCCTGCCACTGAGGGAGCCCTAACTTGGCCCAGTCCTGTTCCCACCAGAATGGGTTCAGGAAGGCCGAAGGGGGGAGCCCAGACCCCATGACCGCGAACAACGGTCCTTAGTCCCCGCCCCTCCCCGTGCAGGCTTGGGAAGCATCTTTACTGGACCATGTGCATGTCAATAACAAACATCCACTACGACTGTCTCCTTTCCTTCATGCTGTTTGAAGGGAACGTGTGTGTCTGTGGCTTTCTTTCCCTATGGGAAGAGAAGCGCCATAAACTTTCCATCTTCTGCAGCTCTCAGCAGGGGCCACAGGAGGGACGGAGTTGGGGGCGATGCCGGCAGGGGGGCTTCGACTGAAATGCTGTGGGGGAGGGGCCCCAGAAACTTCCAGGGGCTTCTCACCTGCACCTCCCACCAGAGGTGGCCCTAGAATCCCGTGCAAGGCTGAGCAGTTCAAGGCCTGCCCCCTCCCCTCCCCTCCCCTCTGGCAACAAACCTCACTCCTGGTGAGGCCGCCAGCCCCCAAGACGCCCCGCGTCCCTGGCCCCCATCATCCGCGGCCCGCACAGAAGATGGATGACCTGTGTGGTGTGCGACCCCACAGTTCAGGCACAAAAAGGCACTCCGGCCTCTCACCCAGTCTCGGCTCACCTCTAGCAAGGGGGCTGGCGGTTTATACACCCTCCCGCCACCGGCAGCTGCTGGCAGCCACGATCCGCGTGCTGAAGGGGGGCTCGGAGGAATGTGCGCCGCCTGACACGCGCTGGGCTCGGCTGAGGCGCCTGTCCTGCCCCCGGGACGCCTGCCGGGCCTCCACCTGACACTGCGGGTGCCCTGGACGGGCACACAGGACACCAGCAGCCCCCATCACACGTGCCGCTCTGACCGCAGTGGCCCCATGGCTGTGCCAGCCCCACCTGCCTGCCGCTCTACCGGGGCCCTAGCTGAGCAGGTGAGCGCGGTGCACAAGGGGGTAAACTGGTCTTCGGCTGCCGGACTCCGCGTGGTTGGCCGCTAGCCCAGCCAGTACCTGAGGCAGAGCTGCCTGTTGCGAGGCTGCCACCCACAGACGCTGTCCTCAAAGCTCAGGCCCCTGAAAACTTACCAAAGAGGTTTTCCTAAGTTTGTTTTAAAAGTAGGAGGCCATTCATCTATCACCCAGGGAAAACTCCTGTAACATTCTGAAATATGTACTTTAAGATCTTATTTTGCAAGCTCTCATGCTTGATGTCAACAGCTTTGTTGTTTTTTTTTCTCGTAATATGCAGTTGTTTAGAAAAAAAAGAAATTTAGAAAGTACAGAAAATAAAAGCCACCCATAATCGTATAGGGAACACCAATTAATACAGCGTCTGGTGACCACACACAGACACAGGAGCACACACACAGGAACACACGTGCATGTTTTTCTTCTACAAAATCTTTTCAGCCCCCGTCTTACCTTGTCACCAGCCTCTGATTTTGCTCACCAAGACGAGCCCGGTTTGGCCTCGTGACCGGTAGGTTTCCATCCAACTCAGAAGCAGGCGGAGGGCCAGGGGCTGTGAGGGGTGGGCGGCGCCTGGCCCGAGGTGAGGAGAGAAGACCGAGTGCTTCTCCTCCGGGTCCAGTACCTTCAGGGGCCATTAGGGGAGACACCGAGAAAGAAGCCTCTCAAACGCCTTCCCTTCGGTTTCCATGGTTACAACATGCTCCACGTCCCTGGGTCGGACCGGGGTTTAACAGACCTTCTCTTGTTGGACATGAAAAGTGTTTCCAGAGAGAATCTGTCCAGATCTTGGCCTGGTTTGCTGCAGGTTTACCCATGTGGTGCGTTCGCGGCTCAAGGAAGTTCTGCAGCGTCCCCAGTTTAGAGCTAAAGCACACCCCGCCCTCACCCCTCCCGCGGTCACTGCGGCTTCCCCTCCAGAGTTAGGTGTCTGGGGCTGTTGACTGCAAAGACACTACCGAAGAGGACAAAGGCCATGGCTGGCCCGGGGCTGGGGTGCCCCCTGGGGAGCAGAGGGGACATGGGACACTCAGTGCTGGTCTCACCTGTCCTGCGTGCATATCCTCCTTCTCGGGGGTTGTGCGACCTTCTGCCCCCGGGAGGCCTGCCAGCGAGGGGCTCCCAAGACGCTGCGGGCTGGGGTTGGTGGTGGGAGTGCTGGAGGCCAGGAAACCCAAGACCCTCCAGCAGGTCAGTGCGGTGTGGACAACACCTGGCCTCACTGGACGGCTAGGCCCTGTCGTTTTGGGACACCCTCTCTGGAGCCTCATCGGAGGCGTGGCCGTTCCCCCGATGCCCACCTTGGTCTCAGGAGGCAGAAGAGAGCCTGGGTTAACCCTCCCCACTGCTGCCCGGACAGTCACAAGGGCCCCTTCCCAAACAGTAGGAGTGGGCTTAGCAGACGGGGTGCTTGGGTCTCACAGGGTCACTATGGAGAGGGATTTACTCCTGACCAGGATCCTTCTTTGCTGGTTCTGTTTGTGTGTTGTCTTCAGACCACATCTCACAAGGACAAGGCCGGGTTTTTACAGGCCCAGCGGCCCAGGGGCCAGCGAGCCTCCTTATGGTGTGTTTGTTACAGGCAGGGAGACAGGGCAGCTGGTGTGGCGCTTCCCCGGGCGAGAGAAGGGGCCACACTAGGTTGTGTCTCCTGCGGGGTTTCAGGGGTGCTGGCAATAGGGGCGGCCACTCCTTTTCTAAATATGTCAGACAGCCACTGCGTTCTGAAGTTATTCATGAAACATTTTTTGAGCACCTGTTCTATTGCACGTACCACACAGGAGGGCTGCAGAGGTGGAGGTGGGCAGAGCTGGGTGTCAGGAACCAGCTCTATGGTCGTGGAAGAGGCTGAGGATTCCACGAGATGCCGGTTTCTGATGGCGGAGTAGACATTTTCTACCGCAAATATTAGCTGCAAAGATACATAGTAAAGAGAGAGGCATGACTCTTGCAGCAAGAAAAAGGGTGTGGGGTGGAGGAGAAGGTGGCAAGAAGGGCTGGGCAGCGACAACAAGCAGGTGCTGCCACTCCAGTGTTAAGCGTGCAGGATCCAAGCCGCCAGCTCAGCTCCGTCAAGTCCCTGCCCTGCGCGCACTTACCAGGAAGCCCTGGAGCCTCCACTTCGCCTGCTGTTGGGGTGGGACAGGAAGTTCTCAGCACAGCCACTGCTGTCATCAGTATGAGGCTGAGGGCCCTCTACACGTGGTGTCCTGTCCAGCAGACCCTCGGCCATACCCTCCGAGGCCAACCGAGGCCCAGACGAAGCCTCACTTCGCTGGGTGGCCTCACTGGGGACCCAGGTCCCCCTCCCTGCTCTCCCTCCAGGACGCCCTCACCCACAGTCAAAGCGAGTTCGTGGCCAGGCCCCCACTCCAGCCCCGAGTGGGGAGAAGGGAGGGGCTGGGGGGCAAAGGGCCTTCAGGCAAGCGCTGCAGGAGCTCACCCATCACCCCTCGGGGTCCGTCCCTGGGAGCGCGGTCACGGGTCACGTGCAGCCGCAGGGACGCGGGTGCCCGGCTGAAGCGCGTCCTGTGAGGACGCAAGCTCTCTGCCGTGGGCACTGAAGCAGGAAACCCTGAGCGAAGACTCCCCGGTCGTTGGGACGAGAGATGAAGCCAGCAAGTGGGTTCTCGCTGGGACGCGCCTTCGCTAGACCCAGCCTGGGCACAGCAAGAGGGGGACAAGGGGCCCGGTGGAGACTGTGCGGCCGAGCGACAAGCCCGCGCTCCCCCGGCGGGAGGCCTTTGAGGGCTCTGTGACGGAGAAAGCCCACCCCGTGAGACAACAGAGGGTTTCAGGGACACGGCAGAAAATCGGGCAAAACATGAAGCCCCTGGGAAACGAACGTACGAATATAAAGAAACTCTTACTGCCCTGAAGCTTCCCCCTGACATGAGCAGAGACACCTCCAAGACCGCAAAGGCTGCTGTGTTTCAAGCAGCAGGGACCCTGCTCCACAGCACTGGGGCCGGGGCGCTGGGGGGCCCACAGGCAGAATCTCACAGAGGTGGGGCCACAGGCGCCACAAAGCACGGGGGCCGTCGGGGATTGCGGGGCTGCTGTTGTCCGGGGTCGCCCGCTGGCGGCCGTGTCCCTCCTGCTCGCAGACCCTCCGCCCTGGCTGCTTTGGCCCCATTCCCTTCGTGCTCCCAATCCGCGCCCCTGAGAGCAGCAACCCGCGTGGCTGGCGGCTGATTCCGGGCCCAGCAGCACTCCTCCCGGCTCTCCCTCCCCAGGCGCCAGCCAGCCTGCCCGCAGACTCGGCGGCGCCCCGGGAAGCTGCTTCTCCGGAAGCTTCTGTCGGTCTCACGAACCACCACGGGCAGCGCTGCCATGTCCATATAGCCATCGTGGCGATGGACACTGGGGTTCACGGGAGGTACCAGGCATTTCGTAGCCAAGGGAGCTGCGAGAGGATGGGCTCTGTGCGCCCCTGGCCTGCCACCCGCAGCCACGAACGCTTCCTTCTGGGCCTCCACGCCACTCACCAGGCAGCACAGGCTGTGCTCGGATCGCCCCCTGAGGCGCAAAGCCGTTTCGGGTCCTCTCGGTGGACCGGACACCAGAGGCTTGGTTCTAGCGACCAGGACACACCACCCCCAAGCCCTCGGCCCAGCCTCACGACACCTCTCTCCCTCTGGTCTGTGTGCTCGGCCCCAGCTCCTGCAGCGTGGCCAGGGTCTAGACAGGACTCCCCTGACAACGGTAGGGGAAAGGGGAGGACAGAAGGGACCCGAGAGCAGCGGGACAGATGGAAAGCTGGGATACGGAAGACCGCCCTCCCCTCAGCCACCTAACAGTTTCTCAGCCCCTGAAGTTAATGGTGCACAGGGCTCCTCCAGTGACAGTCACGTCAAAGGATGACGTGAAGATTTCTGAGAAAGTAAACAAACCATTTGGAAATAATTATAAGACTTGGGTGAAGTATTTGAGCTGGCACTTACATCACCTGATGCAGTTTTGTTATCTGCACAGTGAGCAGACTAAAAAGCAAAGACATTTAATTTTAGCGTTTTTTTAAAATACATTTATTTCCTATTTATTTATTTATTTTTGGCTGCATCGGGTCTTCGTTGCTGTGCGCGGCCTTTCTCTAGCTGCAGCGAGCGGAGGCTGCTCTTTCTTGCGGTGCGCGGGCTCTAGGCACACGAGCTTCAGTAGTTGTGGCCCGCGGGCTCAGCAGTTGTGGCTCACGGGCTGTAGAGCGCAGGCTCAGTAGTTGTGGCGCACGGGCTTAGTTGCTCCGCGGCGTGTGGGATCTTCCCAGACCAGGGCTCCAACCCGTGTCCCCTGCACTGGCAGGTGGATTCTTAACCACTGCGCCACCAGGGAAGTCCTTAATTTTAGATTTTATATTAATTTGTTTGGTCGTACTGGTTGTTAACTGTTGACACCATCAACTCCTCTCCCCTTTGTCCCCACAGGAACCTCCGCAGATGGCGATAAGGATACGAACAAGTGGCCACCGCCTACACCCTCAGGCAAGCCCCTCAGTGCCACATCACAGCACGTTCACCATCAACCAGCACAGGGGAACCATCAGAGTGCCCACTGCTGGGCTGGAGTGACAGGTCAGGGGTCAGGAGAGGGCCACCCAGTGATGCAATCAAATCTACATTTGTGCCAGTGGGTGAGGCACAGACACCACCCAATCAGAACAGGCACCAGCGGTAAAGACGTAAACCTAAGACATGACACCATAAAACTCCTAGAAGAGAATGTAGGCAAAGCATTCTGTGACATAAGTCAGAGCAATGTTTTCTTAGGTCCATCTCCCAGGGCAACAGAAACAAACATACAAACAAAAACCGGAATAGGACCTAATCAAACTGACAAGCTTTTGCACAGCAAAGGAAACCATAAACAAAACAAAAAGACAACCTACACAATGGGAGAAAATATTTGCAAATGATGCGACCTACAAGGGCTCAACTTCCAAAATATACAAACAGCTCATACAACTCAGCAACAAAAAAACAAAACAAATAACCCAATCAAAAAATGGGCAGAGGGGCTTCCCTGGTGGCGCAGTGGTTGGGAGTCCGCCTGCCGATGCAGGGGACGCGGGTTCGTGCCCGGTCCGGGAGGATCGCACGTGCCGCGGAGCGGCTGGGTCCGTGAGCCGTGGCCGCTGAGCCTGCGCGTCTGGAGCCTGCGCTCCGCAAAGGGAAAGAGGCCACAGCAGTGAGAGGCCCGCGTACCACAAAAAAAAGGGGGGGAAGATTCTAATAGCTGCACCCTGAGCTTGTGATGGTGATAAGCGAGCTTGCCCTTGTAACGGGCTGAAAGCTACTGTGGATTTAAAACCATGAAGCTATACACGCCTCTCGCCCCAAGACCATTCAGCTTACACACAAATGGGCCTCACTCTCTTCACTGGGCTGCACAGTTGCTGTGTGTGGCGGAGTTCATGTATTTGACCCCCGTGGGGACAGTCTGGTTGTGTCTGGTCCCGTCCCCACGCCCCCCGGGGGGACAGTCTGGTTGTTTCTGGTCCCGTCCCCACGGGCATTTACCAAAACAGCTGTGCGTCTCTTTGGGGCCACGTCCTAAAAACATGAAACCTGCCAAACCATTCAAATCTCAGACAGACATTTCCTGATTGCCTGCAAAGCACTGTAACCAACACCCAAGTGTCGCTAGAAAGGTCCCCTTCCCACCTCAGAGGGGTCTGATCCTTAACCTACAAATCAGCCACACTCACTATCCAAATAACTAGAAAAGACTCTTTAGCAACAAGAGAAGTGACTCCACATCCAGAGCAATCCAACCCGTCAGGCCACGTCACCCAGACTGTAAATACAGAATGCCCTTATCTTTACTTATACATCATATAAAGTCCGTTCCGTGTGTACATCATGGACTATTGTGAAACAATGATGGACTCGTGCGCGTCGGCTCAGCTTTGTCTCTCGTCTCCTCATTTCTGAATAGCCCAGACCCTCCCCTGTCAGTGTGCAGGGCCCCTGCTCCTTGGGGGTCGAGGGCCACAGGGGGCCGGAGGAGGGGCTGGCAGTGCGACCACACGGGCCATCGGTCCCGCCTGAGTCACCACCACGTGGCCTGTCGGGCTTTCCATCAAATCCCAACCTTCCCAGGGAAGAAAACAAGCTACACCGGTTCAGGGGCTCCCGAGCGTCGTCAGGCTCGCCCTGCGCTGCCCAGCAGCCGAAGTGGACCTTGGCTGGACCTACCCGCCCCGCCAGAGCCCCACCCCCTTCCCCGCGCCCCTCCTGTCCGGTCCCGCCCAGCACTCCACCCAACGCCCCGCCCCCGCCCCCCCCCCCCAGGGCCGCTCCACTTCCAGGCGGGCCCTGGGAGGAGCCTCCACGCGAACCAGGCCAGCCCCGCCCCTCCCTGTGGCTCCGCCCCGAGTTTGATCAGACACGTGGCCCCCAGGGCCTGGGCGGGGCCCGGGGAGGTTCTGGGGGTGGCGGCAGTGGTGTGGCCGTGTCGCCAGTCCCCAGGCCGGCCTGGCATGAGCTCCGGGGTCGCCCTGCGGCTGCGGACACTCCAGCAACACCTGGGCTCCCCGGAGGTAGGGGGACAGGCCCGGACTCGGAGCCCCTGACCTCTCCTCCACCTGGGGCTAAAGGGGACACAGCCGCGTTCCAGGAGAAGAACCCCGTGTGGCCACCCACAGCCGGCACTGACTGAGGGAGAGGCCCCTGGGTGTGGAGACCCCTTCAGTGCTGTGGGGAGGGGGCTGCTGGGGGAGGAGGGTGACAAGTCAGCGACCTGCATGGCAGTGTGCCTCACGCAGGGCCCAGGGGCAGTTTGGGACTTTGTCCCCCGGGCTGTTGACACCGACTCCGCTGCCTCATAGCAGCGGGTGTGGACACAAGACAGCATGGCTGCGCCTCTTGCGGCCCAGGGCAGAGGTACGGAGCTGGGCAGCAGCCCGCTGACCACACACACGCACTGGACGCTGCCTCAGGGCTTCCGGCCCGGGGCCTCCGCCTCCGCCCGTCCAGGCTCGAGGACCATGGCCAGCAGTGGACCGAGCTGCGGAAAAGGTAGGAGAGCGGTCTGGGGCAGGATTCGGGTGCAGACCAGCTTCCCGCCCCACGCCAGGGCAAGGGGTGCAGGCCTGGAGGGCAGGGAGCGGGGCTCACCACAGCCGGACGGTCCCCCTGCAGACTCTCAGGGCTGCTCTTTCAACGGGCTGTGTGGTCCTGGTCAGGGCCACAGGACGTGCTGGGACAGCTCACAGCCCAAGTGCCCGCTGCACCGGGAAAGAGGGGTGTGTCTCTTCCTGCAGGCTGGGCCGGCTGAGGCCTGAGGTGGAACCTGAAAGGCCTGGCTGTCACTGACTGACGGGTGACCTGTGCGGGGCAGCAGGCGAGCACTGGGCGTTCTTTATATTCTCACTACACCCTGTGTGCAGACCCCACAGGCACCCCTTTCCTAGACTGGGGGGCGAGGGGGACGGCTGGGGCAGCGGGAGGTGTCCGCTGCCTGGCAGCGCTACCCCTGGCCCAGGCCCAGGCTCTGCCGTCGGACGCCCAGCCCAGCCTGGCAGGTGCCATGGGTCAGCCTGTGAGCAGTCTCCCCCGGCCCTCCCGCTGGTGTGGCCTGGTAGGCTGGACCCCAAAGGCTCCAGGCCTGAGGGTATGGAGCCCTTCAGAAAAGCCGGGGATCCAGATCCCGCCTGAGCTTGGAGGGACACACAGAGTCCAGGGCGGGGGGCTGTACAGACCCACTCCCAACCACACCCCCTAAACTGCGCTGGTAAATGCCACCCTTTCTGATCACAGCACAGACGCTTGCGAGCACGGCTGGAGGTGACGGGGGCTCCTAGTGAGCAGAGGCCCTCAGAGCCTCCACTGGTGCAGCTGGAAACGGGCCACCACGCGGACGGCGATTTGGGTACAGCTACTGAACCAGAAAGCCACGCGCAGTATACGAAACAAAAAGTACACGTTACAAAACAGCGTGACTGGTACAACCCGTTTTTAAAGTTTGTAAATGAGCATATTGATATATAGAGAAAATCTGAAAAGTATACATGCCAGACATAAAGCGATTACTGCTCACGGGGTAGACTGTGGGAATTTTCTCCCTTCTGCTTCTCTGTGATTTCTTAAACAGTACGCAGTGTCCCTGGGCCGCTCCAGAGCCCCAGGTCCCGGAGGCTGTCCTGCTCCACCGCCGCCCAGGCCCGCTCACCCGAGTCCCGGTCAGGCTGCGGGGACATCTGAGGCCGGTGGGCACCCAGGCCGGAGGCTCCTCGGCCCCCTCTGCAGTGCCCCCCTCCCTCTCGCCAGCTACACAGACCCTGACGGCCGCTGCCCCGGGCTCCTGCTGCCAGGCCAGATGAAGGCGGGCACCGACAGGCTGTCCTTCGACACTGAGGGCTGCTGCCATTAGAGGGGCCAGCAGAGCTTCTACCCGTGCGTGGAGGTGAGGGCCACACATGGAGGTGAGGGAGGTGGAGGTGAGGGCCCGCGACGCACGCGACCTGCAGACCGGCCCTGCTCCTCCATCCACCTCGCACCTGCTTCGGGCTCCCAGAAGAAAGGGGTGCCGGACTTGACCGCATCACGCCCGTCCCTGCCCTGCTCCGGGGTCAGGCTGACCCAGCCCCTGCGGACAGGGTTCGCCCGAGCCCCGTCCAGCTCACTGTCCCCCTTCAATTGACCTGTTCGGGCGGGACCCCCTGGGAACCTGCAGGCCCAGGGCCCCTCAGATCCCGTGCCTTCTCTGGGGAGGACCCAGCCACACCCACCGCCCCTCAGCTGCCCCGGGGGCTCCTGCCCCACAACTGCAGCCCCAGGCCAGCCGTCTGGGCTGCTGAGCCCCCGGCAGCACCGGGCCCAGGCTGAGGGCGCTCCGTGCTGGCCCCTGGCTCTCCCGGCGTCCCCTCTGCCCGCAGGTCGTTTTCACCATCACAAACGAGACCCGCAAGTTCCACGTGCCACTGCTGCTGAGCCCGTGGTCTTACCCCACGTACCGAGGGAGCTAGCGGCTGACCGGCAGTCGGCCCGCGAGCCCGGACCCGTCACCACGGCAGGCTGAGCCGCCCCCGACCAGCAGCGCGGGCTTGTTGCTCACGGGCACCAGGGTCAGCCTTCCCGGGGACGTTCTGGCCCCGATTTCCCAGTGGCAGCTGTCACTCGGGCTTCAACAGAGTTGCTGCTGGCATCTGCGAGGCAGCTGCAGTCACTAGGCGCGCTCGGCTGGAGCCGCCCAGCCCCAGGTGGGAAGAGGGCGGGAGTGCGCACAGAGCTGGTCGGCTCGGGGAAGGAGCCAGACAGCACCGTGGGCCCTGGCGGCGCCTCTCCACACAGCCACCAACAGGACACGCAGCACTTGTAAAAAAACCTTCATTTGCTGACAATGCATGTCTACAGAACAATACCTGCTGTCCTCGGTGCGTGAGGGGGCTGTCGTCGGGCAGGGGCTACGTTGGGGTGCTCACGAGTCCTGCGGGGCCCTGGCCCAGGGTCTGCCCCATCACAGCCGTCTCCAGGGGCTTGAAGCCCACGTTGTCCAGGGGGACCCCAAAGGCCAGGAGCTTCGCCTCATAGGTACGCAGCAAGTCATTGTGGGCCTGTGGGGACGCAGAGGCCTCAGGGGAGGGGTAGCCGGGGCTGACCCTCGCTCCGGCCCGCTCAGCCCCGTGGAGAGCCGGCCTTTACCAGGTGCTCTCTACGCCAGACCCAGACCCTCACACGCTTCTTTAAATCTGAGGTTCTAATTGGCTTGACTCATGGCAGCATCCCATCTAGTAAGCGGAAGGGTGCTCCGAGGAGCTGTGCAAAGTGGAGGGTTTTACGGGCACAGGAGGGTGGGACAAGGAAGCTAAAAGGGTGGGCACCTCCCCTTACGGGATGCAGGGGTCTTAGGCAGATCACCTCCCACTGCTGATGGGTTTAAATTTCCACTCTAGGGAGAGGCTAAAACTTCAATTAGATTAGGTATTAAGTCTTGGTAGGGTTCACATAAGTGGCTCCGTTTAGGGCCTGTTGTTTCTTTTTAACAGTGCCCCCTTTTGATCAAACTCTTAGCCTGAGAGAGATGATCAAAATTTTCAGGCATTAGGGCCGCTCACAGCTACCACCTGTATCATCTCAGCTTTTGCTGATTCTGTTTGGGTTTTTGTTTTTGTTTTCCGGAATCTCTGGGATTCACAGGTCAAGACTTCGGGTTCACATTTTTTTAAGTCCGTCATTCCCCACGTCTTTTTCAATATTCCAGTCTTAAGGAGATCGTTCGCTTGGTGGTTAGTGGCTGCGAACATGCATTTAGAGCTTTTGGGAAAACATAATGCACCAGGGGTATGATTATGATTATTATAAGCAGGACAAACCCCAGTGTTTGGAGTCCTCAAGACCAAACCAATCAAAGGCTCCACGGAAGGGGGCCACCCTTGTAAGCCAAGTGACCTGCCCAGGGATCTTATGTAGCTGGGTTTCCACCACCCCAGAAGAGTGGGCCCAGATGAGCAGGTGGTGGCCACGCACAGACACCTCCTGGCTCAGCTACGAGACCACCAGGGGCTCTCCTTCTGTCGAGGACAACTCCGGCCCGAGTCTGAGGACTTTTATCGGGCACTAACCCAGCCACTTCATGTGCGGGGCCTCGGGTAACCCACAACGGAAGATGCCCCCACCATCCCTGTTTCACGGCTGGGAGGACTGAAGAGGGTGTGCACTCAGAGGAGGACTGTGCTTCGAGCTCCTGGTTCCCTGCAAGCTTTTCTCACTCAGGCTCAGCATCCCTTGCCTTCTCGGGGACGACCCTCCCTGCCTTGCCTACTGGCCTCTATTCCCTTCCCCCATCCCAGAAATGCCGAGATCTGGGCAACAGCGCGGGCAGGACCAACACAGACAGGGTTTCCGTTCCCCCAAACTTTAAAGCACATGTTTTTAAAAGGGCACATTTCACCCGACAGTTGTAAGCGTTTGAAGAGCTGATGCGTGTTAGATGCTTAGAGCCTGGCCTGACTCAGAGCAAAAGCTGAAAGGGGCTCCTTGGCCTCAGCACCTCCGAGACAAGGTGCTGGGAGCTGAGAGTACAGGGTGAGCCAGGGCCGGGCTCCAGGACGACTCAGGGGCTGGGCCCTTGCCCTCACCCATCCCTGGGGTTCAGCCCTCCCCACAATCAGATGTGGGTTACGGAAATTCCCCCGAGAATGCATATAAGTATCAGGGGTTCCCAGAGCCTCCGGGAAGGGCCCTATGGGCAGGGAAGGCCCAGGGGATCCGGTCACCACGGAGCCCAGTGCCCATGACGGGCAGTGCCTTCCTTCATCCTGGGCTCCACAGCCCAGGGCTCACATCGGCGCCACGCTCGCGGGGTGCTCACTCCCGGGAAGCGCGTCTGCAGACAGCACGGTGTCCGCGTCCCCTGCTTGGCAGGCCAAGCACTGCCAGAGCTGCGGGCTCAGCCACGGAGCTGGGGACGCTGGGTGCAGGGCACTGCACTCCCCAGCTGCAGGAGGCCTCTGTGTGGGGCTTTCGCCAGACTCATAAAGGACTTGGAAGACGTGGACGCTAACCTGAGGGAGCAGAGGGCCCACCCCCACCCCAAACCGCCCCAGAGGCCAGGCCAGCACCGTGGCGCCAGAGCAAGGGTCGGACAGGGACACGGGGACAGAGGCTGCTGGACAGGACACCAGACATGCACTGGGCAGGCCCCATCAGGGACACCAGGACAGCGCTGGCGCCATGCGGATGTGCTCCAGGCCACCTGCAGACCAAGTGACCCTGGTAGGCACAGATGGCCTCAGACTGTGTCAGCACCCAAAGGTAAAGATCAGGAGGGGTCCTGGGTGAGGAAGGGGCCTGAGGGAGGGGTGTGGAGCCCCGGGCCCCGGGCCGGACATGAGGGAGGGGCGGGGGGCTCCTCGCACCTTGCAGACCCGGGCCAGCTCGTACTGCAAGTCCCTGATGGTGCTGTTCTTCGATTCCAGAACGTCCTGAGGAAAGGAAGGTGTCAGGACGTCCACACGGGGAGCGGCTGGCGTGGTAAGGTCTCCAAGGGAGACAGATCTGCGTCTCTATAAGGAAACTGCCCAGATGGTGAGAAGGGGCAGCCTGGCCTGCTTCCGGGGCCACCCCCGGCTGCCAACACCATCCCAGGGAAACCCTGCTCAATCCCCCACCCGCCCTGCCCCGGTCCCCAGGTGCGGCCATGGACGGGCCGAGTTTTCATCCCCTCACCCCGGTCGCTGGCAGCACTGGGTCGCTGACCAGCTGCGAGACCGGCTGTCCTTCCCAAGAGGAGGGCAGGAAAGCCCTCCTCCCCTTTGTGATTCACACACCACACACAAGGGAAAGAACAGAGACAAGCCCCCAGACTCAGGACCGTGGTGCTGCCGGCCCGGACGAGGCCCCACCGTGAGGCTGCCACCAGCCCCGCCCCGAGAGCCGAGCCTGGGTAACCGGGGTCCTCCGGGCACTGCCACCCGCTGAGCCGGGGCCGTCGCGCCCCTGTGAGCAAACGCCTGGTCTCAGCCACAGCCGTGGGCACGACCTCGCCTCGGTCCCCAGCCCCCTCCCCCGCTGGTGACAAGTGGCCCTCTGTCAGCCCTGCCCGCCCTCGCCTGCCCTCCCGTTTCCATCTGAGGCCTGTAACCCAGAAGATCCGCTTCTGTGTGAATGAAGAGCAGGGGCACACAGGGCCCTCCAGCGTCGAAGGACCTTCCGTGGACTCATGGAGGCCAGCTGTGGTCTGTGTCCGTCTCCTAGACCCCCAAGGAAACCGTACCCGGGGCCACCTCAGGCCTGGAGGCTACAGGTCACCCAACTGGCCAGGACCCCCGAGCCAGTCCCCGCTTCCCTAGCAGCACCGAAGACCCCCTGTCCGTCGTCACCGTTTGTGTCTGTGGCACGTCCCACCCAGGTCGGGAGCAGAGGGACAAGGCCAGCTCCCGGTGAGGCCCACCGCCAGGGGCATCGGGGCTCCTGCCTGCTGAGCCAGCGGCGGTGGCAGCCGCCGTCCTGAGTCCTCGGCTCACCCCGCTGGCTTGTGGGCAGCGAGGCCTCGTCTGTCTTTTTCCTGCTGTGCCCCGTGCGCAGGACAGTCCCGGCACAGAGGAAAGCCACACAGCTGCAGACTCACGAGGGGACGGACAATCCAGCCTCTGCTCAGAGGTGACTCCCCCTGGGAAGCCGTGCCAGCAGCCATCACAAGCGCCACCCACGGCCCTGCACTGCCCCTGCCGCGGCCTCAACCAGCACACCTCAGGGTCCCAGGCGGCCGTGGCCTCGGCGGAGAGACGAAGCTGGAATGGGCAGCGGACTGGGGCTCGAAGGTGCCGGGAGGCTCAGGGGGGCCTGGGGAGGACCTCAGAGACACTAGGGCAGAGCCCGGGAACCTGGGGGGCCCGATGGCACACACAGGCCTGGGCGCTCGGGCCGGGAAACCACAACAGCCCCTCCCCGAGGTGAACTGAGCCTCTCCACTGAGGAACGGAGGCTGGAGCGCAAGACGGGAGCCCCGCCCGGAGCCGGGGCCGCCGGAAGCCCCTCCCCAGGAGCCCGCGGGACTGACCTCCAGCTTGCGGGACACGAGGGTCAGGGCGGCAGGGTCCAGGCTGGAGGCCGCCAGCGCCTCGTCGAGCTGCACCTCCTTCCTCTCCACCGCGGCGAGCAGGGCCTGCACCTTGCGCTCCAGGACGAGGCTCCGGAAGCCCGCCTTCTGCTGCACCTCCAGGACGGCCGCGGTGAACTTCCGGTACAGCTCGTCACGCTCGTGCTGCACCTGCGCGGCGGGCCCGGGCACCTCAGTGGCCGGAGGCCCCTCCGGCTCTGCCCCGGGGCCACGACACGCCGCCTTCACCCGCACGCGGCCACGGGAAGGGGGGTCTGCATCGCCCACACTGCCTGAGCCCTGCTCTCCGTGACCGAATTAGAGGTGTGCTGCCGTCCACACCATGGAAGGCAGGAGGAAACACCTCTGGGAAGGTGTCTCAGGAAGCCACGGGGACCCCAGTATGAGTTGCACAGACCCCCAGAGGGGCTGGGCCAGCCCTGCCCTGGGTCTGGGCAGCAAGCTCGGGACCACATCCCTGATCATCCCCGTAAGGTCCAGGGCCTCAGACTCAGCAACGCTGGGGGGCGGGGTCGCCCTTGGAGGTCCACTCCCTCCACCAGCCCCAGACCCTGGAACCTAGGTCTAGAGCGAACACTGGAGCCACCCGCCTGCCCAAGGACAGTGTCCTTTTCATCTCCTTTAACTTTTAACTGTGCACCA
The DNA here is from genome assembly GCF_026419965.1 of Kogia breviceps. Taxonomy (NCBI): domain Eukaryota; kingdom Metazoa; phylum Chordata; class Mammalia; order Artiodactyla; family Physeteridae; genus Kogia; species Kogia breviceps. Next base: position 58,506,247 of record NC_081327.1, on the reverse strand, counting down.
TTAAACAATCAAGACTGAGTAGGGGTGTAAAAAGGAAACAGTAAACACTCCTCAACCCCACTTCCCAGAGGCCACCATCTGAGCATTTGCTGGGACTCCTTCCAGAATGTTCTGCCCTGCCGTAAAAACACACATCACTGCTAGGAAGAGGAGAGAGCTGTGCTGAAACCCTGTAGCACCGTGTCTTTCTAACTACAGGACCGTAGCCTCAAGGTGGGCTTCAATCCAGCCCCCATCCCTCTGCTCTTTAAAACGTGGCGGGTCTGGCTTCTTAGGGGGCGCTGCCGGCCTCCCCCGCCGCAGACGCCACGCAGACGAAACAGAAGGTGGCGGAGTCCCCTCCCCACTCACGCCACCTTGCGGCGGGGAGCCGCGTCTCGCTGCTTGCCTACAGCCCCTCCCCTCGGCCGCCCCCAGCCTCCGGGACGTCGGAGGCTCCTCGAGGGTGACTCTCGCTCTGACCACTTCCGCGATGTCCTTTCCACTGTCACAGTCTGCGGCGGTAGCTGTGCTAACGGCTCACACAGAGGGGGCGGCTCTGCCCTCGGCCAGACCCCAGACCCCGGGACCTGCAGGCAGGGAGGGCCATCTCTGCAGAAAAGCCCGTGCAGTGAGACACCTGCCACCCAGTCACGTCAGTGCAGACCTGGCACCGGCGGAAGTGGCCCCTTGGGCACTGCGGGTGGGGTCACAACTCTGAACATCCCTCCCGGCGGACAACCTGCACCCTGAACGCGAACCTTCTCGCCCAGCGGTTCCCCTGCTAGGAATCGACTTCCCTGAAAGGGATACGCGGTCGCACAAAGACCAACTTAAAAGGATGCTTTGCTTGTAACAGCAAAGGACTGAAACAGAGATTTCAAGTGTGACCCGATCGGAGAGACGGCACACAGGCTAAGACGAGAACGCGGGCGCTCCGGACGCCCTCGCTTCTGGGAAGCGGTGTCCCTACGGCGGGACGCACGAGAGTCTGGGAGGGGAGTCAGGAAGCTCTTGGCCACTCGAGAGGACCAGCGCGCGGCCCCAAGTCCCTCCTGTCTGCACCCAGAGGCTTTCTTACAATGCAGACATAAAGGCTTGTGACTTGGAGACACACACACCCCGATGAAAACAGCCCTTCCTTCAAGGGGCCAGGCCACGTCCACGCTTCAGAGGAGAGCCCCAGCGGGCAGCAGCGGGCACCGCCCGCTCCCCACCAGGAACTGCCCTCCGAGAGCCGGCCGTCCACAGAGAGCTGCGCAGAGCGAGGAGGGCGCGGCGCCCAGGCGTCCCCGGAGCTCACCCTGGTGAAGCGCTGCTCCAGCACCTCGTGCTCCCACCGCAGGCTCTTCAGCTCCTTCTCAGCGACTTTCAGACGGGCTTTCGTAAGCTGGGGAGAAAGGCGGCGGGGGTTAGAAAGCACTCCCGACTCAGGCACCCACACGATGCAGCTCCTGAGCAACAGCCAGGCCAGATGAGCGTCAGACGGAACCTGCGCCCAGACCTGCGGGGCGGGGCCGCCCATCTCCCAGAACAGGGCCCAGCCTCACGTGCCCCAGGGCCACCAGGCCCAGGAAGGAGGGGCGCAGCACCCACGCCCTTCCCGCCCCGAGGGCCAGGCTCCACTCTGGTGCTCAGGAGATGCCTCCCTGCCCTTCCACGCCCCGGAGGAGGTGCCAGGGAGGGCCGGGGATCGGGCGGAAACCCACCAGCAGGGTCTCCTTGTCCTTCTCGTAGCCTCTGAGTTGCTGCTGCATCTCAGTCAGCTCGTCCTGAGCCTTCTGCAGGGGGTCCGCCAGGCGCCTGTTCTCCGTGGACATCTCCGTCATCTCCTTCTCCAGGTGCTCCTCCCTCTTCCGCATGTCCTGCACCTGCTCCTGCGGGCACGAGGGGCGAGGGGTCGGCAGGCAGGACCCGGGGCCGCGGCCCGCAGGGAGAGTGCCGCGAGCTCTCCCGCCTACAGAGGACGGTCCTGCTGGCACCGTGAGGACTACATCTGTTCTATACGTAAACACACAATAGTTTTTCACAGTTTCAACTTATTCTGAATTTTCTAGTAATTCAGCCCCGGTGCAAACTGAGAGATTACACTTTGCTCATGACCCCCAGAGGGCGTCCTCCACGGCTGCCAGCCCTTGGGTGACGACGAGGCCCCTGTGGTTCCACCTGACCTTTGACATATCCCAGTGCACACAGGTGTATCACTTCCCTGCCACATGAGGGTTAGGGCAAGAGCCGGACCGCAGCCACGGCTGTAGTGGGCGACACAACTTGTAAGCTTCGATCAAGGGCAGCTGAAGGGCAGGGTCAAATGTTTCTACAAGCAGGGGTGTCGGCCCAAGGGGGCTGGGCACCCCGGCGGCACCTTGAGGGAGCTGATGAGATCCAGGTTGTTGGAGGTGATTTCGTTGTAATAGTCCCTGATGTCCGTGAAGGCCTCCTCGTGGCGCTGCACAAGCATGCTGATCTGGCTATTCTTCCTCTCCTCCACCTCGTGGATCTCTGTCTTCCTGCGCAGGTCAAGCTCATCCCTCAGCATCCTGACCTTCTTATCGTACTTGGCCTCGATTCCTGAAAGGCAGCAGCACACAGAGCAGCTGAGCAGAATGCTGGCCCTGCGGCTACGAGAAGAGATGCTGTGCCCAGGGCCGAGGGCACCCACCAGGACGAAGGCCTCACCAACGAGCTCTGCGGACAGCAGCACGGGGCGGGGAGCTCCTCCTGCTCTGCGGCACCAGCACGCACCCCAGCCTGCCCTCCGTGCCCGTCGCAGGCATTGCTAATCAATCCCTGCCTCAGGGATCCCAACAGCCGAGGGGCACGCAGTCCCAATGGGCTCTAACCACGGCCAGCCAGCCAGACCACGGGCTCTATTAGTAAACCAAACAGACTTCCGAGGTTGGAGCCTCCGCAGGCCGGGAGACCTGGGCGCTGCCCACGAGGCTGGATGACTACCGCCTGCTTCTAGGTGCCGCTCTGTGCCTGAGGGTGTGGGCGGGTAGTGGGTGGTCCTCGCAGCCTCCCACCTCTCATGGAAATAGGGTGTTCTGGGACCCTGAAGAGTCCCCCGGCCTCGCTTTGCACGTCTGAGCCGGTTTAGCTGGTCTGTGTGCCCGGTTAGCAAGCGCGGTTGGGCAGCTCCTTCCTGACGGGAGGGGCTCTGGGGCCGTCTTACATGGGGCGCGGGAGACGCTGACCTCGCACCTGCCGCTCAAAGTCCTTGCGTATCTTGGTGATCTCCTCGGCGTGTTTCTGCAGAGGCGGAAGAGGCCGGTCACTGGAGGTCAGACGGGGCGGGACAGACACCGGCCCCTCAGCCCGGCCCCTTGCCTCACTGGCAAGGAAAGCCCGGCTCAGTAAACCTGTGCTGCTTCTGTTGGGCCCCCCACCTCCGAGCTCACGGACCCAGCCCGGAATAACCAGGTCTGGTAAACTCCATGGTTCCCAATGGACTTCCCTCAGCGCAGGTAACCTCAGAGCTGCAGAGAATGCTGACCCCTGGCCGCGCCCAGCCCTTCCCGCCCTGCCCAGAGGCTGGACCGCGGGGGCCAGACCCACACAGAGCTGCCGGCTCCGCGCTGTCTGCTAACCTGCCTGGGCTTGGAACACTGTTACAAATCATTTTCACAGGCGGTTATCAATGCTGAAGAAAGACTTCAGAGCAGTGTCTTCGCCCAGAGCAGCGCTCCGGCCCTGTACCTACTCCACGCCCAAGGCCTCGCACAAGCAGAGAGCCCGCCCCGCTGAACTTGCTGGAAGGCAGCCCACTCTGTGCTGCTGTCAGAAAGACCAGACCGCCCTCAAGCTTCACGGCGAAGTCTGCAGTGTTACTGATTTATTTCCAGATTCAGTTGAGGCTGAGCTGCCTCCAGACGGACACAGAGGCAAGTGCACTGACAAAGCCTTTCAACCCACGGCCAGGAGCAACCTTTGAAAACCAAAGTTGGATACACCCTCCCTTCGCCCATGCCCTCCAGAGGTCCCCGACTCAGTCCTGTCCCCCAGGCCCCTCATTCCTCACTCCTGGGGGCCGTGGCACTGGCCCATGCCCAGCTCTTCTCAGGGCCTGCTCTCCCCCAGCGCTGCCTTCCCCCAGCCCTTGCCCAGGTATCACCTTCTCAATGAATTCCCAGAACGCGTAGAAAAATGCAACCACCCTCGTTCCCAGAACCGTCCTGTAGCACTAATGCCCGCAGACCTGTGACACAGGTTTGACGGTTTATTTGGCCTTCTGTCTCAGAGGCAGCCTCTCCATCCGAGACCATCGGCCGCGCGGGGGCAGGCATTTTGTCAGCCCCATCCTCTGTGTCCCCAGAGATCAGAACCGGGCCCGGCGCTTAAGAAGGAATTCCAACCTCCACCTGGAACCCCGCAGCCTCCCTCAGAAAGGACCAAAGAGTCTCAAAGGTCAGCGAGGCGCTGGAGGGCACGGCTCACAGGACCAACTGCTATGGCTGCTGAAGGGCTGGAGGGCTGCTCACTTCCGGGGCCGCGCGCACGCCTCTGGGGTCAGGGGTCAGGGGTCAGGGGTCAGCGGTATGCGGAGAGGGACCCTGAGCTGGATTTCCCTCTTGGGAAGCCAACCGGTTGCTCAAGCCTGAGACAGAATTCTGTGTCTGGACCCCAAACAGGGCTCGTGTGGCCGCATGCCGCTGCTGCTGCTGTTGTTTAATATTTAAATGCCAAAATGCAGGAGTTACTGTACAGAAATATGAATTCCCAGTTCGAGTGAATCCCGAGGTGCTCACGGCACGCCCGCACCTACCAGCTTCAGGTGCTTCACCGCCACTTCGCTGGCCAGCTCCTGCTCCTTCAGCCGCACCTGCAGCGCCCGCGTGTCCCTGTACAGGGTCCCCTCCTGCGCGCAGCGCTCCTTCTGCGCCAGCTTCATGGCCACAGCGCCCTCCACCTTCATCTCCATCAGGCTGTTCTGATGCTCGTACAGCAAGTGCTTCACCTTCTGCTTGTAGACCTGCGGGCGCGGGGAGCACCGCCGCTCACCTGCACGCACCTGCCCACCTGCACGCACATGCCCACCTGCACGCACACGCCTCACCTGCACAGGCTCACCTGCACGCACCTGCCCACCTGCACACACAGGCTCACCTGCACACAGAGGCTCACCTGCACACACATGCCCACCTACACACACATAAAAAATCCCCTCAGGTTCCCCACGTCAAGGACACAAAGGGCTGTGACTCCCAAAAGCAAGGCGAGGCAACGTCCCTGGCCCCCGGTCCAGCTCCTCTGCCCACGTGGCAGCTCCTATGGGCACAGGCCAGCCCCACTCACCTTGATCTCCACCTGGTGCCTCTCCTCGGCCTCCTCCATCTCCCGGTCTTTGTTCCTCAGTTCAGCCTTCTTCTCCTCCAGCTGCTTCCGCGTGATCTCCCAGAAACTGTGCATCTTGTCCCGCTCCAGCTGGAAGTAATTGCGCTCCTTGCGCTCAAGCTCCAGCTCCTCCCGGATGCGGCCAATGTGTCCCTCCACCTGGCAGGCAGAACAGGGCCGGTGAGGCGCCCGGGGCCGGGTGGGGGGGGGCAGGGGGGCCACCTGCCGCCAGGGGAGGGCAGACGGAGAAAGGCCAGGCAGAAGGAGGGAGGGGCTGCTCTCACCTCAAAGTAAATCAGAGCTAAAAGGGAGAAGTTAAAGTAGGGGACAGGGAACGTTCAGCAAACAGCAGAAGTCTCTTGTATTTGACCAAGACTCATAAAATGATTCTATGCTTTTATTCCTTCTTGGGGGTTTACACTAAAGAAATTTCTCAAAAGAACACAGGAGCTTTCCGCGTAAAGATATTAGCTACAGCATTATTACGACAGCAAAAGAATTCAAAAGGAAATGATCTCAGATGCTTTTCAGTAGGAGGATGGTTTGGAGCTCCCTGGTGGTCCCGCGATAAGGACTTTGCGCCCTCACCGCCGGGGCCCGGGTTCAATCCCTGGTCCGGGAACTAAGATCCCACATGCCACACAGCGCGGCCAATAAATAGGAGAATGGTTGAGAAATTAGAGTATATCAGCTAGAAGGTTATATGGCCCAACAACACAAAGATATGAGAATGATGTAAATATGTTCACAAAACAATGCAAAATGTGAAAAACCTTTCACCTTTAAAGATATACGTTAAGCAAAAAATATACAAAACCAGTAGACCCGAAACAGTCAAGATGGTTTGGTCCAGAGCCAAATGCAAATCTGCAAATAGGTTAAAGGAAAAAAAAAAAAAAAAAAAAAACAGGGGCACCAGGCCGGGCGGGGCTGGGCTCCCCAGGAAGGAGGTCTACAGTGGGGTCTACTGTGTCAATCGAAGGCTCTAAGCCGGGCACCTCCCAACTCTGACTGGCTCACGCTGGACGTTCCATCACTCGATATCTAGATTTCTTATAAACATCTAGATTTCAAGCTTCTCTTCAAAAATCAGCAAACAGACAGCTCTGGAGCCCAGGGCCCACAGGTTAACATGCAGCGAACTGGCCGCAGCTACCCCGAGTCTCTCACTCCTGCCTGGGCCCTGGAAGATTCCGAGGTGTCCACGCCTGGAACACCGGACAGCAAGGCTCTGCTCTGCAGACTGGACACTGCCGTGTCACAGTTCTGTCCCCACCGGACACGAGGAAATGGGGAGCCAAGAGTGAGCCTTACGGCTGGGGCGGCGCGGTGGGTAAGCCGGTCACGCCGCAGCCCGGGGACCTTTCCAAAGCGCAACCTGACCCACCACCCTCTGCGGACGCTGCCGACGGGCTCCCTGCCTGTGACGCAAAGCCTCTCCACTTGCTGGGCCTCGGCCCAGCTCTCGGGCCTCTTTCAGTCACCTTTCATTTCCTTATCTTAAAACCATCAAAAGTAAGTCAGGGTCATTGACGCTCACAGGAGTGCATGTCAGACGCCCCCAGACCACACCTGCTCTCACAGTTTGCACACGTTACAGGTCTCAGGAGCCTTGTAATTGAAACTGTAATTATATAACCATGTTCCCTAGCCCTTAAGTTCATCAAAATGAACAAGTGGCCAAAAATAATTCAGTGTTTAATGGTAAATAAAACAAATGAGAATGCTACGGGTGTGTGTACTATAATAACAGCTCTGTAAACATCAGGTGCCTAAAAAAGATAAGAATGAAAGAAAACGCAGAAAACTTAAAACAGCCTTTATATCAGAAAGACATTTCCTTCCAAATTCCTACTACCCTATAAAACAGTTCACCCACGTGCCTGTACTGTGCTGTTTTACAACACGTGCTGTGCTCGTGCGCGCAGGCGTGGGAGGGGCGTATCCTCGAGTGGGCAGGGCAGCAGGAGCCCGGCTGAGGGGAGGTGCGCGCGGAGGCGCGGGCAGCGGTCGGAAAGAGGCTCCTAGGAGAAGCGCGGAGCAGCAAAGCCATCCCACCCCAACCCAGCGCTGGTCCGCGGCTCAGGCCAGCCCGCTCACCTGTTCCTTGCTCATGTCCTCTGGAGCGAGACCACCAACAATCGGGGTACCCTTGGCTTTCCCTTTCTTCCCTTTCTTTTTGGGCGCCTTTGGTTGAAGAACAGATGGGTGGGTTAGAGTTCACCTTCTGGCTGGCCGATTCCCTCCTGGGGCCGCTTGGGAGAGGGATTCCTGCTCTGGAACGTCCATCGGACTGCCCACTGTCTCCGGTTCCTACCCACACCATATCACTCTGCCCTAACGTTTCCCACCGATGGCCACGGGCACATTCTGTTGATGCCTTTGGAGCAGCAAGGAGAAATCTGCCTTCTCAGAAGAGAATATTGTTCTCCCTCAGAAAGGAAGGGAGGGAAACTTGCTCCTTAGTATATAGCAGAGGCCTCCTTGGTGTGGATGCAAAATCTACTCGGCCTCAAAAAGGAAGATTCCCCAGTACCGCACTGTCACATGTTACCACGCTGGCTATAAGGCCTGGCAGGCACCATAAAGAAACCTGCAATAAACCGTTCAGCGAGCGTAGGGAGAAGTGCCTCACAGCAGCAGTCAGAGCTGGCAAGATGAGGGCTCCTGCCTTCAAAACACAAACCGCCAGAGAACCCCGGTGGGGGGAGTGGGGGCCGCCTGGGCCGCTCACCGCGGACCTGTCAGTGCGGCGAGGCTACTTTAGCAACTTCAGCAACGCGCCAGAGGAGCCCTTCCACCCTCACCCCCTTCCCGAGGGCCGCTCAGCAGACGGCGAATTTCCTTAGCCTTCGGCCTTTACTGCTCCCAAGTTTCTGTGGCCCCTGCTTGTGTGTACGCGCACCTACGTGACTCGGTAACATTTTTACTACAAAAAAAGTTTCTGTGGAAATCTTACAAAACGTAAAGAAAAAAAGGAAAATCACCCTATAGTCCCACAAGCTAGTAAAAGTAGATGTATTTTGGTGGTCTTTTTCCAGCTGACTTTCAAAAGACCCATCCACGGAAATCTCCCCTCCTAATACAATGCCCTCTTTGCACTCCCTCTCCTCCAATAAGTCCACCGCAGGAGAAGAGCCTGAAGGTTTGTCGTCACCGGCCGCCTCCTGGTAGAGCCCCTGGGGCTGCCTCCCACAGCTGATGGCCACACCTGCCTGGAAACTGACTTACCGACAACCCCTACACCATGGCCGGGGGGGGGGGGGGGGGGGCGCAGCTCTGAGCCCTACCACAGAGGGGCCGGGATGGAGAGCCGAGGAGGCAGCAAGCTCCCGCCTTGCTCTGCTCAGTACCGGCCTCCTCCTCGCGGGCTCTCCAAGGAGGTCCTCTACCCTGAAGCTCTGCTCCGAAGGACTCCACGGGCACTGGACCCGCTGTCAGGACCCTCCGGTGTAGAGGGTCCTCTGACCACCCTGGTATGCCCCGGGCTCTCGACCCCAGAGACTGGAGGACCTGTGTGTCCCAAGCCCCTGCCAAGTGAGACCCTAGGTCCCAAGGATCTCATCAATGAGCCTTCCATTCCGGAAAGCCCCTCGACCCAAGTTCTCTGTTCTGGACGCCGTGCACACCGGGCCCTGGGTCTGGAGGGCGGGGGAGGCGGGTGCTCTCTGACCACCCACCCCTGTGAGCACAGGATCCTGGAGAGCCCAGGTCTCTCAGCTCCAGGTGTGTGCGGGGTCCGGGGTCCGGGGTCCAGGGTCCGGGGTCCAGGGTCCGCAGCACCCTGGGCCCTCCCCGCGAGGGCTCCACGAGAGCGCCAAGCCCTCAGTTCCGGGATCCCAGAGCTCCAGGCCTCCCGTCCCGGGGTCTCCCTGCGCGCAAGGCCGGCCCCCGAGCCCCAGGCACCCGGCGCGGACCCTACCAGACCCCCAGCCCTCCTCACCATGGCTCCGGAGTCCCGCAGGCCACGACCCGCAGACCAACGCGCTAGCCCAGCCCAGGCTGCGCGGTCTCCAGGCAACCGCTGCTAGGTTCCGCGCGAAGTCTCGAGGACCCTCGCGAGAGTCCGCCCGAGGGGTCAGGGCCTGGCAACGGCGGGAGCGCGTCCCTAGCAACGCTCTGGGCTGAGTCACTGGGTTTGGGCCGCAGCTGGGCGTCATCCACAAGCTAGATTTCCACGACGCCCGTGAACGCGTTCGTTGCGGGACGTGTCTTGTTTATTGCGGGTCTTCCCCACTAGAACTTAAGCTCCATGGAGGTGGGAGGAACTGTTTCCACCCACTTCTTACTTACTGTACGTCCCTACGGGTCCTACAGTGCATAACTTCAGTGGGTGAGTGACGGGAGGGGCCGGAAAGAGATGCACCGCGACGTTTTCCAAATTAGATTCAAATTCAGGCTGAGACTCTGCCCCCTGGGCCCACCCCACCCCCACCCCCACCCCACCCATCTTTGAAGATTCCTCCCACCTGAGGCTGGAAGATAGCTGGGTTTCCACAAACCCTCAGAAGAAACAAAAGTAGGGAAGAGAACATGTTCCAGCTGGGTCCAAAGTTTTGAAATCAGCAAGTCTCCCCTTCAGAAAAACTAACTGGTCTGTCTGAAGAGGACTTGTCCTTGTGATGAGGAAAAACTAGAAACCTTTGCCAGAGGTTTCCAGACACGCACTGCAGAAAAAAAAGTCATCAGGTTCCTTTCCTAAGCTCTTGCTCTGAAAACTGCTAACGGCTTTAAAATTTCCAAAGCGAATTTCCAATCCCTCCTACCACCCAATTACCTACATGCAAGGTGCTGTCTTTACACACCATTTCTTGTCTTTTTTCTGCACTCTCAACTTTAGCATCTTCTTAAATAGTGGTTTTGCAGGAGGCCATGTTTTTCCATCAGTTTTGGGATGGAGAAGAATCTTCTCTCTCTGGAGAGCTTCCTTGGGAGCAGGGTGTGAATGATGAAACAAGGCTCAGGTAGGAGACAAAGGTGCCTCCGTAGCTGGCCTTGCTGAGGCTCAGGCACTCACATAGGGGCATGCACGTGAGAGCCACAGCGACGAGCCTGGGGGGCTTCCTGTTTGCCTACCCAAGCCCTGATCGTGGCTGGAAAGGAACAGCCCTTTGGAGGGACTGTATTGCACACAGCCGTGATTTATTTATAGCAGCCCTGAGGCCTTTGTGAGGTCTGGTGGTGTCACTCTGCCTGGGCTGACAAGAGCCTGAGCCTCTGTGTCAGAAACCTCTGGCCTGATAGGGGTCTTCTCCCCTAAGGTGGGGTCCTCCCACAGGGGTTTTGGCAGGTGAGACAGTGCAGCTGGGTAGCACGTGGAGTAATGATAATTATTTAACACTGACTTTGCAGACCCAATACGCTAGGTGCCTCACGCTGACCGGCTTTTTGCTTTAGAAGTCTGGCCGGGAGTCCTGCATTAAATAAATGCATTTACAATAATTCCTTTCAACAAAAAGGGCAAAAATAGGAGGGTTAGCTCAGGATAATGAGACAGGGTATTCACCTGTCACAAATCAACAGCACAGCGTGCTTTATCAGTGCGCGCTGCAGACACGAATAGTTCAGGGAGGCCTTGCCGCCAGCTCTCTGGGCTCCCAGTAAGACCCACAGCGACCTGCGCTTTCCATATTTGAGTTCAGATTTTTAGAAAAGAGCCTTTTCTTCACATGGGTGGCTTGAGATACTTTTATTCAGCATCAAGCTGTGCATCTCGGAAATCCAGATAAATGGCATCTGAGTTTCCTGTAAAATCAAAGACCAAATGTTAATACATACAAACCCACTGACCTCTGTCTAATACCTGGCTCTTCCTAACACCCACGCACCTGGTCATCCAGGTAAACTGCCTCAGACCACAGCAGCAACTCGATGGAGGCCTGGATGTTAGGATAACACAGTGCTTAAGACTAGACTCCCTTTTAGAGATAAACAGTGAAGTATTTCCAAATGAAATGACATAATATATATATAGGATTTGCTTCAAAACAACCCAGCAATGGAGGGAGGCATTGAAAGTAAAGAAAACTCAGGATCAGCCATGAGTCGGTAATCGCTGAATCTGGATGATGGTTCATGTAGGTTAACTGTGCTATTCTCTCTACTTTTGTTTGAAAATGGATTTTTTCCTTTTTTATTTTAGTTTAATTTGATTTTTTAATTGAAGTATAGTTGATTTACATGAAAATGCTTTTAATAAAAAGTTAAAAATAAGCGCTGACCTCTGGAGTCAGATCACCTGCTGTTTACCAGCTAGGATGCCCGTGGCAAGACTCCACCTGTATCCATTTATTCATATGTCAAATGGGGAGAATTAATAAACACCAATACTGTTACAGTCACTATGGCTGTGTGACAGCTTGCCCCCAAATGAAATACGATGACATCTGTTTTGCCCGTGAATCTGCAACTTGGCTGGGACTCGGTGGGGACAGCCCACCTTGGTTCCACCTATTACCCCCTGGGGATGGCTCAAAGGCAGGCTCTCATGCCTGGCTACTGGCTGAGACCTTTTGTCTGGTTCATTGGCTACTGTGGGCCAGAAAACACTCAAGTGGCCCCTCACATGGCCTGGGCTTTCTCACACAGAGTGGCCGGGTTCCAGGGGAGCCTTCGGAAAGAGGTGAATCCTACTTAAGACCCAGCCTTGGAAGTCACATGGCATCAACCTGCCACACTCCATTGGCCAGAGCAGCCACAGGCTTGCCCAGGTTCAAGCAGAAGGGGCACAGACAGGGAATGTCCTGACGGGAGCAGAAGGTTCTGGAAGACACGGGGAATCAGAAATACTGCTCTGACCATTTTGAGACAATACAAACTCCCACCCCAGCTGAGTCTGAGCAGCCAGTGCCCACCTACTGTCCTGACCTCCTTACGTCCCCACCAGCCACCCTGTAGCTCAGCTTTGTCCCCAAGGGGCTGGCCTGCCTCTTGGAATGGCACAGAGTGCAAACTGCAGCGGCTTGTCCTCGTGGGTCATGAGATCATTTTAGCAGTTTTTGGTTTTGTTTGTTTTGTAAACTAAAAAAAAAAAAGGGAACTATTGGCCTGCCTCACTGACCGACTGTTTCAAAGGCCATGGGCTCCATGTGACTGGAGCCGGACTAGGTGGTGAGGCCCTTCGTTGGCTGAAGCTGTATAGACAACGTGCCTTTGGGAGGGTGCCTTTCCTGCAGACACCGAGTTCATACTCACCTCCCTCCTCTGCGGATTTTTCCACTCCCAGCTGGGAACAAACTGTCTCCCCGATGCTTTTCTTTGGTTTGTTTTGTCTTTGTGCAGACCATGGGCTTGCATTTGGATCTTCTGGCTTCCAGCGACCGGTTGTGGCATCCTGGTCGGCTGCCTACCCTGTGTTCAGCTTCACCTGGAAAATCAGGACCCCGTCTTCTAAAGATTCCCCGGGAGAATTAATGCACCAAGGGCCTGGCACAAAGCCGCATTCCAAGGCCTCGTGCAGGGTCCAGCGTCTGGAAGTGGGGCTCCATCGAACAACGCGTTTGGTGCTCTCAGCACGCCCAGACCCTGCCTGTCTTCCTTCCGGGGCCCCCTCTCTGCCCGCCTCCTTCTCCTGACCTCCCTTCCCTCCGCCCCTGCCCCCAGCCTAGCCCTTAGACGCTCTCGCCGCCCCCCCCCCCCGCCCCCTCGCCGCGTCTCTCCATAGCATTTACCACAATCTGCAATTCTTGGCTTAAGGGCCCTAGTGTGTTAGGCCCGCCCCTCCATACCCCGCAGAGCGCCGGCACGTAGTTGGCGCCCCACAAATTTGCGGGGGTGAACAAACGGACGGAAGTCGGCGCGGCTGCTGAATGAGGGCGCGCGCAGGGGCCGCAGGGGCCGCAGGGGCCGGGCCAACGTTGCGGGACGCGGCCAGGTCGGGGTGGGTCTGCAGGAGGGGGTAGCCTCCGCGTGGGAGGGGTCCTCGGGGCCAGGGGCCGGCAGGGGGCGCGCGCGGGGCGGGGCGGGGCCGCACCTGTGCTGCGGGGCCAGGGAAGGAGAACGGGGCGGGGGGGACAGGGCCCCGGAGCAGCTGCGCGCCCCGCCCCGCGGGCTCCTCCCCGCCGCCGCGGCCCCCCGGCTGCTGCCCCAATGCGCTGCGCCGGGAGCCGGGGCCGAGTCGCCGCCACAGCTGCAGGGGCGCCCGGGCAGGGTGACGACGCCGCCGCGCGCGCCCCTCCCAGGCCCTGCCGGCCGCATGGAGCCCCCGGAGGGCGCCAGCCCGGGAGGTGAGTGCGGCCCCAGCCCCCGGGAGCCCACGAGCTGCGCCTCTCCCCGCAGCGGCTCGCAGCCCCTTCCCCCTGGGCCCACACATCGGCCACGCCCCGGGGCCGTGAAGACCCACCGGCAGCTCCGAGTCCCCCGGCGCCGGGCCGAAGCGGGGAGAGCGTGGTGCGCCGCGCCCGGGAAGACGAGCGGGGGCATCGCCCGGAACGGCCCCCGCGCTGGGCGGGGGGCGCACGGCCCGCGTCCCCGCCCCCTCGTCCTCCGCGCTCCCGACCCGGGCAGCGGTGCCTGGCGCGCTCCTGAGTGGTTGGCCCAGAGCTTGGTCCTGAGCCCCCTCCCAGCGGAGCCGGTGATCTGGAGGATGGGGCGTGCGAGGGCCAGAGTCGGGATCCAGGTCAGCGAGGCGTGGGGGGGATGCTGCCCTCTTAGCTGCGCGTCTGCTTTGTTCGGCCCAGCCGAGCCTCCCTGGGGGTAGGGGGAGGCCGCGGCCGGGATCCTCGGGGTACCAGGCTGAGATAGGGGCTCGGAGCGGGGGGTGCACCTGGCTCCCCCTGCGGGGGCTCCCACGCCGGCATGGGTTGCTGGCTGCCGGGCGAGGCCCAGGAGCTTACACATCTGGGAGGGCAGGTGTGCACGGAGCGACCCCTCCTCACGGCCCCTGCCGGCTGTCGGGACGGTAGCGGCGTACCAGGGGTCTCTCCTCTTGGAGTCTGGCCCTACCCTGGCCCTGGCCCGGTGGGAGGGAAACCTTTCCTAGGACGGGTTCCTAGGAACCTCCCAGGAACCTTTCAGGAGGGGTTTCCTGTGCCATCGGCCTCGGAACTTGGATGCAAACTGCCGGGCTCCTCCACCCACCCGGCCGGGCCCCAGATGCACCCGGGGTTTCCTGGAGGTCCCATCCCAGGGAGCCGCTCCCTGACCACATAGGGGTCCGCTGGGGGTCCCCTAGCCACACCAGTGGCCTGCTCTGGAGAGCGAAACGCTGTCCTGAAGCAGTGGGTCCACCTACTGCTCTGTCTGCAGGCCGAGTTGGGCAGGTGCATTCCAGACGGCTGTCTAGGGGCCCATGTCGCGCTCCCTCCGAGTGCCACCACAGACACTCAGGGGCCAGTGGGTGTGGGTTTTCTTTGTTTTGCCGTTTGTGGGAGGGATCCAGCCTTTTCTTCCCGTTGGCAGTACGAGGACCCCGGGGCTTCCGGGTGGCGGCTTTGTGAGGATTTGATGGGGCAGGTTTGGAGAGCAAGGGCTGGGGATGCCGGCAAAGCAGCCAGGCCCCTCTGAGCTCCGTGTCCCCTTCTCTCCGTGGAGAACCCCCCTCGCCTGCAGAGAGAGGGAGGAGAGGGCAGGCCTGAGGGACGGGAGCTTAACGACCCTTCAGTTTCTGAACGTCACTTACTGGGGCCCCAGAGACCTAACTCATTCAGTGCTCAGACATGTTATTTACCAGGAAGCGCCTCTGTGCACCGTGGTGAGGCTGGGCCACGCAGCCACGTCCTGCCCACATGGGGGCATCACGCGTGGGCAGCTGTGACTGTCATTTTCTGAGCTCGCTGACTTTTTGGAACTTACTCTGGAGAGAGGGGCACACACACAGTAGAGAGAACACTATGGTAAAACCCGCCCCCCACCCCTCACCCCGTGCCACCTGCCGGCTGCTCACCCGCCTGCACCCACCTTCCTTTAGTAATAATCTGTAGCCACTCTAGACATATTGTTTCATCCTTAAGTATCTCTGAAATTACCTCTAAAAGATAAGGTTTTTATAATTAAAACAGCATTTTTGCACCTAAACGAATTAACAGTAATTTCTTAATATCAAAGTGCACAGACATGGAGGGGAGAGGACGGGGTGTGCTTCTCGAAGGTGCCTTTGGGAGACCAAGTCTCTAGCCCACCTACCTCCAAGCCTGTCCGGCTGGGAGGGAGAGGCCTGGGCCCTGCCCTGCAGGGGCTGAGCCTAGATGGGACCCACCCGGCATCCTCAAAATGCCCCACGGAGGAGCGCTGACTCCAGGGACAGGGGCTGGGGAACTGGGGGACGATGCCCGTCCCTGCCTCCCTGCAGCCATGCTGGGTTCCATGCTATTCATTCATTTACTTCATTATTTCACTCGTTCGTGTTGGGTGTGTGCAGAGCACCTCCTCCATGCTTGGGGCCAACCCTGGGCACACAGCAGGGAACTTGAGATTTGGGCCAAGTTCTTGGCACGAATGTGCTGGAAAATAGGTCAGCAGCGTAGCACAGGGTAACACTATCATATGCGTTCCTACCAGGCCCTGGGTCCCCAGTTCCAGCCTCCCCACGCGGGCGCTGCCTCCACAGGGCAGGGCAGCAGGCCCCCTGCAGGGGCCACGGGCTTCACTCCCCCACTGGGGGCTCCGGAGTCCACTGCTGACCCTGGGGCATCAGAAACACCGCTCACCTTTGCCCTGGCCTGGGCAACCCCGGGGTCTGCTGAACCCACCCAGCCTACGGCTGGGCCGGGCTGCCAAGGACCCCTGCCCTGGTGCCTGCCTGTGTGAGCGGGCATTCCTCTGCTTCACACCCCAGGAAGAGCGGGGGGTCTCACTCGTGAAGAACTTCTCCCTTCTTCCTACAAGGGCTTATCAAGAGGGTATCAGACAGACCCAGGTGATTCCTAGCACAGACGCTTAGTGACTCTGGGGTGGGGTCTTGGGCTCATTCGTCCAACCAGCGCTTTCGGTGCACCTGCTGTGCACGAGGACCGAGCAAAGGCCCTGCTTCCTTCACATCCTTCCAGCCAAAAGATCAGTGTCCTTGATGCCAGAAGTTGCATCTTCTGCTTTTTCTTCCTCCCCCGCACAGCTTTGACACAGGCCAGGGCACCAGGATTTACAAACTAAAGACCAGACCACTGCCGAAGGGAGATGAAAAGAAAAAAAAAAATAGGCAGAAGGGGACTTTAAAAGTTCACCGTCACCATATTCCGTTGGCTCTGTGACACCATCCACTAGATGGTTTGCTGTTTCAGGGATGCTGAAATTTGATAAAACGTGCTTCTTACAATGAGTACGAAAGGCCACTGTGCCTGCAGGGGCTGCAGGTCTGTCCTGGGCTGTCTGGGACCCCTGGATCCTCGGATCTATAATGAGGCCATCTGCATACCCAGCCCCCTGACCCAAGTCCAGACGGGGAAGGAGATCCAGCTTGCTTGCCCTCCCCCCGTCTCAGCACCTGTGGACCGCCTCCTTCCCACCTGGACGGCCGCGCCCCATCCCATAAACACGCAGGTAGAGGCTGTCCCACTGAGCTCGGACCCCTCCCCGCTCACTCAGCAGCCAGAGGTGTCTCCCCACCGGTGTCCCCTACCCTCACCCACCCTGGCCATTCCTCAGAAGCAGCCACGCTCCCCTCAGGGCCTCTGATGGTGCTGTCTCCCCAGCTGTCACCCAGCTCCCACCCTCCTTCGGACCTGTCCCGAAAGCGGGACCACAGCCCCCAGGGCTCCCCAGCCCTGCCCCACCTCAAGAGGGCAGGAATCACCTATTCTGTTCACCCGAGTCCTGCTAAGGAATCTGCCGGATGCACAGGTGAATAGCGCTTTCTTTGCTAGATGAGGTGAGAGAGGGCCTTTATGAGCAGAGACCCCCGCCTCTGCCCCATCTTTTACGCTAAGTCCCTTCCACCTGGTCAGGGCCTAGCTTCCCCGTGGGCGCAGGGTCAGGGTCTCCTGTTTCTCTGCTGGCCGGCAGGCGGTGGCTGAGAGCTCCCGCGCAACAAGCTGACCCCCTCGGTGTTACTGGACGAGACTCACTGCCCCTTCCTCGTAGCGGGGTTGTGACATTAGCTGAAAAACATGTTGCCGGAACTCTGCCTGGCACAGAAAACCGTGAGCCTCTGTCATCCTTCTTGTTATTAACCCAGAGCCACCCGCCCCACTGGGAGGCTCCAGAGAAATGGCAGCACCTAGCCGGAGCCCCCAGCCAGCCGGTCACCCACCACGATGGGACACGGGTGGAAGCAGAGCAGGACACGGCAGGCACGCGTGCGCCCTTGGGGAGGGGGACCCGGGCCGCTGTGCCACCCCCCCCCCCGAGGAAGCAGAACACTCATGCAGAGCAAAGGTCCCCAAGGGCTTCCTGGGCCTTCGACCCTCAGCAGGGGTTCTGAGGCTCGGGAGAGGTTCCCCAATCACCCCAGCTCCCGTGCCCTCTGGTCGGGAAGGTGTCCTCGCTGGGCTGGGCGGGCCGGGACACCAGGGGCTGTAACCCTACCCTCCAAGGATGCTCAGACACCACGTTCCAAATGCGGCAGCGAGGCGGAAACCAGATCCCCAGCCCCAGTCCAGTGGACCGGCCCTGGGCCCTGAGTGATGACACAGCACAGGGCAGAGCCGGGCAGAGCCGGGCAGAGCCAGGCAGGCCCCGCCAGTCAGCAGGCCCACCTGCCCTCAGCCATGCTTCCCAGGATCCTAGAAGCCAGGGGCGACCCAGCCAGCTCTGCAGCTCCCACCCAGCCGGGGACCCTCCAGAGCCACGCGGCCCGCCAGGCTGCTGGCCACACAGGCCCACCCCTCACTGGCAGCTGTCGGCACTGGGCCCCCCTGCTGGGCCCCCCTCGGCAGCTGCTCCTGTGGCTTCGCCCACCCCCAGCTCTCGGCGCTGGACCCCTGGGATGGGCGGCCACAGTGCTGAGGGAGCGGGAGGGCATCACTCTCTCCTGAGCACCTGTCAGCTGGGGGTCCCCCAAATGACGGCAGCTGGGGTCTCTGTCGGGGGGGGGCTCAGGAGACAGCAGCAGTGGGGACGCCAGGGAGCCAAGGGGTCCTGTTGCCTCGGGGCACGTGCCTGCCAGATGACCGCGACCCCTGGCCGTGTGGGGCAGCGGGCCCGGGAGCACTCCGGAGGAGCTGGTAGGAGGTGTGGACGGAGCAGTGTCTGCCCTGGTGACAGCAAGCGTTCCGTGGGGTGGAGGGCCGCCGCTGAGGGGCACAGTCTCCACCAAGCAGGTCCCCGAGGGGCCTCGCCTCTCACCCGACAAAAAATTACATGAAATGAGCCATTACATAAAAACAAGCATTGCACGGAAAAAACCCTGGAGTAACATTCCCAGTCCGGAGGCGTGGTCGGTGGGGAGGGGTTGCTGCATCCACCGTCCGGGAATCGTTGTATGTGAGAACGTGTTATGTGGATTCAAACACAACACGGGACAGACAGGTGAGCCGGGGCCATTCTAGATTAAAGTGCGCCAAAGGGCAAGGAAACGCACAACCGCCCACCCGACCGTAGGGTGGACCAGAAAGTAGAGACAGGATCGTATTGGTGTCCTGGGGGCTCCAACAGGACCGGCAAGTGTCCCCGCGAGACCTGTGGTCATTCCTGCTCAAGTAATCAGGGCAAAGGGTCTGGAAGTCAGGGTTACGGGGAAGGGTAGCATCCTCGGAGAAGCCCTCTGCCCCTTGTCTGGCTTCCTGACCCAGGGTCACCCCTGGCCACTGCAGTCACTGCCCAGAGCCTCAGGGGAGGGGTCGATGGGCCAGGTGCTCAAGCCCTCTCAGCCTGCGTCCTGGGGTGGCGGTGGGAGGCCGCAGTCCCCTCGGGTAACGCCTTCTCTGCTGCAGGGGTAGTTAAGGAGGCCGAGGTGCCAAGGGCTGCCCTGGGCACCCCCATTCCTGGGACGGGGACCAGCAGCCACTCACCTGTGGCCGAGGAGGAGGTGGGCGTCCCAGTACCGGCACCGGGTCTCCTGCAGGTCACGGAGAGGCGGCGTAAGTACAGCCCACCTGTCCCCGCGTGCTCCCTGGGACCAGGGGCGGGTCCCTGGGCCTCGGGTGCGCCCCGGGGAGCAGGCGCCGGGGATGGGTCAGCCCCACCTCGTTCCCACTGCACTGGCCTTCACCTGGCCCCGCTGACACGCCCCTCTGCCCCCAGAGCCCCTGAGCAGCGTCTCCTCCCTGGAGGTGCACTTCGACCTCCTGGACCTCACCGAGCTGACTGACATGTCCGACCAGGAGCTGGCCGAGGTCTTTGCCGACTCAGATGACGAGAACCAGGCCAGCGACTCGCCCGCAGGTGGGGCTGCTGCTGGGCTCTGGAGGGGGTTGCGGGAGGTCCTGGGGCCTCAGGCCACCCAGCACCGTTCCCTGGAGACCCATTTTGGAAAATGATTTCCTTTCTGACGCGTGTTTAAGTGTTCGTCGACACGGCACCATTTCACTCACCATTTCTGCACTTCACACACCTATCTGCCGGCTCTAAGGGATCTTTCTACCCCTCCTTAATTTCACTTTTCAAATGCCAAAGTAAGGCAACAGCCACAGTCCCACTGAAAGCAGAATTCACTACTCGGGTTTAATCCCAAGCAGGCAGAGCACAAACGGGGGGTGGTGTTCACCAGTCCTGGCCCCTCCTCGGCTCAGTTCCCGGGAAGCGCCGGAGCCAGCAGGCTGCAGAAATGGCACGGGAGCCCCTGGGGGTATGGGGGCCCAGGGACCTTCCCCCCTCCCGGCTCACTGCCCATGCAGGCAGCGGGAAAGGGGGTGGCACCTGCTCCGGGCCAGGCGCACCCCCAGGGCGGGCGCCTCAGCTGCACGGGGACTGGCCGGGCTGCACCCAGACCCACATGTACACATTGCTGGTGCCCAGGGGACCCCAGCGTGTGGCCCGACCCCGTGCTGGAGGCACACACGGGCCCAGCCCAGGAGCTGAAAGAGTGACCTGGGACCCCAAGCCATACTCACCCCAGCCCGTGTTCCCACCAGGCCTGCACCCGCTGCCCAGGGCCAGCTGTCTGCGCTCCCCCTCCTGGACACGCACCAGGGCCGAGCCGGACGGGGAGAAGCAGCCCTTCGGCGCCCCTGAGCGGCAGCCTGCCGTTGTGGACACGTTTCTCACCGTGGAGAGGCCCAAGGAGGACTAGGCCGGCTGGCCCGGGGCCGAGGCGGGGCAGGTCCGGGCAGCCGTGGCCCTGTGGACGCTGCCCGCCCCACGTGGCGCCTCCGCATAAGCACAGCCCAGTGGCCTTACGTCCAGCTCTTCCTGGTCCCTGGATCAGGGACCAGGCCCACGGATGAGACGAGACTTCTGTCTGTAGGAATGGTGTTCTCATCTGTCACCAGACTCCTGGGCAGGGGTGCGGTGAGCAGGGATCTGCCCGTGAGAGGCGCTCTGCGACCCCCCGGGGGTCTCGGGTTCCGGTCTTGAACAGCAATGCCGAGCTCCAGCCCTCGGGACACCCCGCTGCCCCAACCGCCGTGACTCCAACCCCGCGCCCCTCCTGCCGCCCAGGAAGCGTCAGCACCAGAGCCCCCAGAGCCTACCACCCTGCTGGTCGCGGCCCCTGCCTGAGAGCCAGACCCGCCTCCCGAGCTGGGAACACCACATATGTCACGACTGCCTCAGACCGCCGGGCCGGGCAGGGCGGGGGCAGGCGAGGGTCGCCCTCCCCCGGTCCTCGCCGTGCCAGTCCCCGCGGCCCTCCAGACACAGGCACGCACACGCGTGCAGCAGCCCGAGGGGTGGGGGGACGTGAGGGGACCTGGGCACGGCGCCCGGCCCCCAATTCGGGGGCGCCAGGCTCGGCTGCTCCGGACGCTGCTTACGTACTAAGGGACGGAAGCGGCTTCCAGTCAGACAGCGAGTCCAAGGACAGTTTTAAAATAAACGTGTAAGCTTGCTTTTAGTCCCCAAGGCCACCTGCCCTGACCCCTTCTCCACTGACCGAAACATTTCTGGGGAAGGAAAACAGACCTGGGCACGTGCTGGGCCCACTGGGCGTGGCTACAGCGCGTCCCGCCAGGAAAGGGGTCACCTCATGCACCAGGAGGGGCACGTGAGGGGCAGCAACACGGTGTCGTCTTCCAGACACGACCAGGAATTTCACTTAAGAGGGGTCCTGTGAGGGCAGCCGCGCCCCCCGCCCCCCAGGCCTTCCCCCGCCGAGTTCCCGTCCTTCTTGCTACAGCTTCTGCAGATCTCATTTCCAAACAGCAGCATTAAAACGGCGCCCTGTCCTAAGTCTCGCAGGCCAGTCTCTTCCTTTCCAGCTGACGCGGCAGCTCAGGCGTGCGGGCCGGGGGTGGCTGCTCTAGGGGCCTCCGGGAGCTCCGTGCTCTGGTCCTCCCCCAGGTAAAGCCAGTGGGGGTTCCACTGTGACACAGCCTGGGCTCCTATGTGGGTCGCGTGCCCTGGCTCTCAAGGCGTTCAAGAAGCGAAGACCCTGCCCGTACCAACCCGGCTGGAAGAGGCAGACGGACTCCCGAGGGGCTCTTCCCAGCCTGGGGCAGGGTCCGCCTCTGAGCAGAGGACCAAGGATGAAGCCCGAACCCTGACCGTTCTAACCACCGTGAGATGCAGGCCGCGTGCCCTGTGCCGGGCAGCTCCTCCTGCGGGCCTGAGCCTCCCTAACCCGAGATCCTTGGCCAGGCCTCGGCCCAGGTGGTGCGATGGCCCAGACGGGGTGCGATGTGAAGGGGGGGCTGAGGAGACTGGAGGGGGTGCGGGCACGGGGGCACGCAGGCAGGGGCGCTGTCACCAGGGGAGTGCCCTGGACCCGGGGAGGGGCTGCACCGTCTCCCAAGGAACAGACCCCCAGGCTCGGGACAACGTGGGTCCTTCCTGGGGTCAAGGAGAGCACCCCACCTCCATCAGAAGGAGCCCCAGGACAGGCCCCTGGAGGACGCCAAGCAGCTCAACACGCGGAGGGTGAGTGTTCAAGGCTGCGTCACAGGGCGAGCCCCGGAGGCCTCAGAAATCCAGCAACACACATTTTACAAACAACAAAGTTGCAAGTGTTTGTCCCAAGTCGGAAACTCTATTTTTGAGGCAAACATACCAAACGATTTGGAAAATTTCATCCCCGAGGCCCAGTGTGTGGCCACGGCCAGGAGAGCAGCGGCGGGCACGTGGGGTGGTGCCCCTGCTCCCGCAGTCAGTCCGCGTCGCCCACCCCAAGGCAGCAGCTGCTGCTACTGTCCTGGCCGTGTTCTGGGGACCTGCGGGGCCATTTCCACTATACCCGACTTCCCGGGGGCTGGGCCCTGGCCTCGCTCCAGGACCAACTGGGGAAGGGAAGGCTCAGCCCTAGAGCTTAGCTATGACCCCTGGTGGCTGTCCTACCACGTGGAGCAACCCAGAGCGCCCTCTCCTGGACCCTAACAACACGGGCCACGAGGAACGCAGCTTCCCGGAGACGCGCGGCTGGAAAGGCCCCTACCCTGAGAACGGGGGTGGCTCCGCTGGGGTACCGCTCAGGCTTAGACCGCCCCCCAGACACCCCGCCTGTGGAAGTGGCGAGGCCCCCCCCTCCTTAAGGACTAGCTGGTCTTCCACCACCCTAACAGCTACTCGCTTGACGCCTGGCCAGTATTCCCCTCTCCTCAATTCTGAACCTCACCAAACCTCGAGGATTTCTGAACTGGGCCAAAAGCCCCCTGTCCGTCCCTCCCTGGGGCAGGTGAGGTGACCAGCACCAATGTCCCCCCGCTGGGCGGCTGTCCCCGGCAGATGAGCCCACCACCCACCTCGCGGGAGGCCCAAAGGGGTCCCACACGCAGGCCGCCAGGTGCGTTTCGGCCACTGCCCTCCCCTCTGACTCGGGAACAGGCTCCCAGCCCCCGCCTCGGTGGAAGGGCACGTTCTGGGAGCTGGAACCCCCCTGGGCTCAGAGGACCCTGGCCTGAAAACACCCATTTGTGATTACCACGTGTTTTAGTTTGCTCTCCGGAGATTCCGGAGGCCGTTCTCCAGGCAGGGGCGCTAGGCTGGGCTCTCCTGCATGCCGCCCTCCTCCGGCCGCCGGCGCCAGCCCTTCAGCCCCTGGGGAAAGGACGTGCCATCCTCCAGGCCCCCCGTGCCCTCCACGAGCTCCTCGTAGGTGGTCTTCTCCGCGAAGGATCGGGGCCCAAGCAGCTCCACCATGTCGGCCCGCTCCAGCACCTCCTTCTCCAGCAGCCGCCCGCCCACCTGCACACCAGGCCACGTCAGGCCGTCTGCTCCGCGCCCTGCAGAGCCCCCGCCCCGCCCCTGGGGACGGGCCGACCCCACTCACCTCGTCCACCTCTCCCGGCAGCACGTCAGCAGGTCCAAGGTGAGCGCGTGCCTAGAGCTGACCAGCCGCCAAGCCTCCTGGTCGATGAGCTGGGCCACGGCCTCGCTGCACGGCTTCTCCACCAGTGCCTCGCCAGGCCGGGGGAGGGCGAATGACACCTGGCCCAGCCTCTCGCTCATCCCGAACTGCACAATCTGGGGCAGGCGAGTGGCGGGCGTGAGCCTGGCAGACGGTGCCCTGAGCCCCCTTCCCAGCCCCCGCGGCCACCGCCCTACCTGGGCGTGGGCATTCTGGGTGGCCTTCCTCAGGTTGTCCTGGGCCCCCGTGGTGATCTGCCCAAAGAACAGCTGCTCGGCCACGCGGCCACCCAGCACCGCGCACATGCAGTCGAAGAGCTGCTTCCGTGTGTACAGGTACTGCTCCCTGGGCGGGCACTGGGTGTAGCCGAGCCCCTTGCCCCGGGGGATGATGGACGCCTGCCAGAGACGGCAGGCGCGCCCTGACACCCCCAGGGTCCCCGGGCATCCCGGAGGAGGAGAGGAAACCCTGGGCCCCAGCGCTGACAGGTCACCCCGAGGACGAACACAGAAACCCCCTCTGTCCCGCCATCCCAGGAAGCTGTGGAGGAGCCGTGCCGTCAGGGGAAAGTTTAGAGTGAGGTGAGTTTAACATGGAACCTCCAGGTGTCAGGTGGCCAGCACCCAGACCCCTCCGGGAACCAGCACCCCCCTCTCTGCCCACCCACCCCTCAAGGAATCTTCTAACAAATTCTAGACCATTACATCCTCAAAGAGCGAAGAGGGCCGCTACCTGGAAGGCACCGTGCCCACACAGCGCCCCCGGGAGGGGAGTGGGCCCTGAACCACACCGCCGACGCGCGGGGGGCTGGGCGCCCAGGAACCAGCCCACCACCGCGCGGCCAGCCTCACGGTAGGCCGCCGTCATCTTCTCGCTGGGCTGCAGAACCTGCGTCTTCTTCTCGAGACCTGCAAGTCAAGTTCATGGCAAGAGGCAGAGGACAAACGGACGGCTGAGAGGGGGGCGCCAAGGCCCCATTCTGCACTGCGGGCGTGCTGGGGGCTGGTCAGGGCCTCCGTCCGCCCAGGACAGACCCGCAGCCTGCACACCCCGCTCAGGCCTGCTGGGCGCCTGTCCCTCCGCACCAGACGCGCCGCTGCCCTGTGCTCTGCCGAAGCCCCGCCCCACCGCGCAAGCGGCAGGTGCCTTCGGGGGCCCGCTTGCAGCCAAGGGGGTTAGCCACTCTCCGTGGCTTGACTGGCAGTGAGGCCAGACGCAGGGAGCCCAGGAGCATTCTCTACGCCGCCTACACCCAGTCGCAGGCAGGGAACGGGGCACAGAGAAGGCACCACGATTCGCGTGACCTCAGCTTCAGGGCTGGTCAGCTCAGCAGCGCCAGCAGGACGGCGTCGAGCAGCTGTGGCGACTGCCTTGGGTTACTGACGCCTGTCTGTGCACACGCCACACTTCAAGAGAACAGGAAGCAAAGGCAAAGCAGCCCCGCCAACCTGCGGTCTGGAGACGGGCTGGTTCTCACAGCTGTGGGGCGGGATCATGAAGGACAGCTGCCGGCCACACGGACCCCTCCCTGACCTCCGTCCCCGGGAGGGCACTCGGGAGACCTCTACCCCACGCTGAAGCAAGCACGCAAAACACCTGCCTCTCAGCCACCGGCAGCACCCGAACCTGGGTCTGACGCAGCGCCCTGGAGCTTACATCTCTTTGAAATTCTAATGTTGCTCTAGTAAGAGCACGAAAGCCGCTGGCAGATCCCAAGTCCCAGATTTTGGTCTGGAAAACTGTCCACGGCTGCAGCTCACTGCAGTGACGCCGGGGCCCCGGGGTGGGCCTGCTGGGGGCCAGACCTGGACGCCGCCCCTCAGCGCTGCCCGGCGCGGCTCCAATGACCCTCTCAACCACCTGCTCCAAGCGCTTCTCCCGGACAAAAGCACTCAGGTGGCGGGCGGCGATCAGGGCCGCTTTGTTGCAAACATTAGAAATATCAGCACCTGACCCGGAAAAGGAGAAACAGTCCCATCAGTGCCCCAGGGCGGATTGTTAGAGGAAAATCCCCAGCAGAGGGACCAGAGCTAAACTAGGCCAAGGACTTGAAGGAAATGGGAACTGCTCTGTCAGTCACCGTTGCTTTCAGCCAGTATTTTGGTTGAACAATTTACTGAGGTATGATTTATTTACCATAAAACCTACCGGTTTTTCTTAAATTTTATTTATTTATTTTTGGCTGTGTTGGGTCTTCGTTTCTGTGCGAGGGCTTCCTCTAGTTGCGGCAAGCGGGGGCCACTCTTCATCGCGGTGCGCGGGCTTCTCAGTGTCGCGGCCTCTCTTGTTGCGGAGCACAGGCTCCAGACGCGCAGGCTCAGTAGTTGTGGCTCATGAGCCCAGCCGCTCCGCGGCATGTGGGATCCTCCCAGACCGGGGCACGAACCTGTGTCCCCTGCATCGGCAGGCGGACTCTCAACCACTGCGCCACCAGGGAAGTCCTTGGTCAGTTGTTTTTGTCAAGGATGTGAAGACCATTTGATGGGGAAAGAACAGTTTGTTCAATCAAATGCGCTGGGACAACGGTGTCCACAAGCAAAAGGATGAAACTAGACCTTAGACCACATGCAGCGGTCAAGTCAAAATGGATAAGAGACCTAAACTGTGGAGCTAGAACTATAAAGGTCTTAAAAGAAAATCTTCATGACCTTGGATTTGGCAATGGTTTCTTAAAAGCACAAGCAACAAGTGAAAAAACAAATCAGACTTTTTAAAAATCAAAATCTTTTGTGCGTCAAGGGACATAATTGAGGTGGTGAGAAGACAGCCCACAGAATGGAAGAAACTATTTGGAGATCATGCATGTGGTAGGGGTTTATAATTGAAAATACTTAAAGAACCCAATTTAAAAATGGGGAAAGGATTCGAACATTTTTCCCAAGAAGGTATGCAGGTGGCCAGAAAGCACATAAAAAGGTGCTCAGTGACATTAGGAAAACGCATATCCAAACCACAGTGTGATCACCTCACGCTCACCAGGACGGCCATAAAAGGCAGATGGATGAGTTGCCAGGGGTGCAGGGCGATGGCCGTGCTCGCGGGGTGCTGGTGGGGATGGATGTAAGGTGGCGTGGCCACGGGGGTCCGCCTGGCAGTTCTTCAAGAGTGAAACACAGTGACCGTATGACCCCAGTGTTCCACTCCTCGGTATCTAAGAGAATTGAAACATTTGTTCACACAGAGGCTTTACACAGATGTTCACAGCAGCAGAGTTCATAATAGCCGAGAGGTAGAGGCCACACCAGTGTCCAGCGGTGCGTGACCGGATAGGTGTGTATAGAGTGGGTACAGAGGGCCAGCTGTACTGGCCGTGTTATATCAGGGACTTGAGCGTCTGTGGAGTTTGCTGTCTCCTGTGGAGGCCTCGGGGTGGCTGTGCATGTGATGGAACCTTATTCAGCTGTGAAAAGGAATGAAATACCAATACACGCTACGATAGCGAATGAATGTGAAAACACTGTGTCGAGTGAAAGAAGCACACACAAAAGACCACCTATCGTCGTGTGATTCCATTTATGTGAAACGTCCAGAACAGACAAATCCATAGAGACAGAAAGTAGGTTAGTAGTTGGCTGGACACGTGTACAGGAATCACCCACAGACGTCACATCCGTGATGGAAATGTCTGAAATGAGATCAGGGCAGTGGTCGCACATCTTGATAAATTTACTAAAAGTCTTTGAAATGTACACTTAAAACGGATAAATTTGGGCTTCCCTGGTGGCACAGTGGTTGAGAATCTGCCTGCTAATGCAGGGGACACGGGTTCGTGCCCCGGTCCGGGAAGATCCCACGTGCCGCGGAGCAGCTGGGCCCATGAGCCATGGCCGCTGGGCCTGCGCATCCGGAGCCTGTGCCCCGCAGCGGGGGAGGCCACAGCAGTGAGAGGCCTGCGTACCGCAAAAAAAAAAAAAAAAAAATCCGGAGGCTCCACATTAGTCCCTCAGAAAAGAATTCAATGTGATCACTGCTCCCTGGGATGTACAAAAACAAACCTTAAAATATCGTGTATTTAAGAGTATCTAACCCACGAGAAGGGGTACAATACAGGAGTATCTAAAAGCGAAGATGCTGACCAGCTGTGGCCTTACGTTTCCTCTCCTATAAAACAGAGTTAGAGGGCTTCCCTGGTGGTGCAGTGGTTGAGAGTCCGCCTGCCGATGTAGGGGACGCGGGTTCGTGCCTCGGTCCGGGAGGATCCCACATGCCGCGGAGCGACTGGGCCCGTGAGCCATGGCCGCTGAGCCTGCACGTCCGGAGTGCAGCTCCTACCTAAAGGACGGGTATAAGACTTAAAGGAGACAGTTCCCGTAAAACCCTTAGCACGGAAGCCCTCAAAAAATGTTAGCTATGATTACAGCAGCAGAACTGGACTCGACAAATGCTGTTCGAATAAAAACCACATAACACTTGACAAAACTCTTTCACATCCGTCATCATAACGGAGAGCAACCCTGCGAGACAAGGCAGAAGTCCTATCACCGCTGAGCCCAGGAGAAAACCGCCTCACGTTCGGAGCGAGTGGCCCGAGAAGACACGGTAGGTTCGCAGCGGAGCGAGGCCTGAACGCAATTCGCTACACGCGGCTCTTGGGAGAGCGAACGAGGACGCGCGGGCAGTGGGCAGGGCGCTGGGAGGCAGCGGGAACTTTCGAAGAAAAGGGCGGGGACTTGGAGGACAGACGGAGACCGGTTCGTTCGGGCGAGCGTCTGCCTGCTCAGCCGCGGGGATGGGCTGGAGCCCCGGGGCCAGCCGGCCGGGGGGTGTGAGAGCCGCCGCCGCGACCCCGCTTCTCGGTGCCCCGGTTCCCACACCAAGTCCCCGCGCCGGCCGGCGCACCTGGATGGCGTCACCGCGGCGTCGAGCGCAGCCACCGCCCCTGCCGCCCGGAACCGGCGGGCAACGCCTCCCCGCTCACCTGCTGGGCGGTTCCGAGGGCCCTCACGCCTGCCCCGGCCGTCCTGCCGCTTCGTGGGCCACCGCCGCATTGCCACACCACGGGCGAGCGGCCCTGCCACCGCCCTGCTGCCGGCCGCCGCCACCAGCCACTACAACATCCCCCCTCCCCGGACCTCGCGCCGCTGGGGCGCGCGCACGCCCAGTACAGCGGCGAATAGGTCATAGGGCGCCACACCCCCAGCCGACCTCCGGGTGCCTGACGCATGCGCGGTGAGGCCAAGGCGAC
Organism: Kogia breviceps; assembly: GCF_026419965.1. NCBI lineage: Eukaryota > Metazoa > Chordata > Mammalia > Artiodactyla > Physeteridae > Kogia > Kogia breviceps. The sequence continues at coordinate 58,477,439 of NC_081327.1, read as the reverse complement.
GACGCGGGGACCTCTCGTTAGGTGTCTACTCTACGGCCTGACTCGGATCTCAACCTGCGCGGCGCCGTGGCCCGCGGTGACGGACGCGGGCGAGGTGCTGAGGGGACAGCCAGCGCCTTTAGATTTATTTTAAATCCGGCGTCTCCAAGGACAGGTATTTCCGGGGTCCTCCATGGGAAGCGGCTCACAAGAGCGAACGCCGCCCCGCCAGGCCCAGACCGCGGGCTCCTGGTGGCCGCGGCCCCGCGCTGGGAACCGGTTCCGGCGGGAAGCACAGCCCTGGGGCTGCGTGTGCTGTGCAGCCTACTGCCGCTCACGGGGTTGTTTCTGCATCACGGAAACCCACGCGTGCCGTCCGGGGATGTGGACGCTCTGATCAACGCCGGAGGCCCACGCTGGCCGCCCTGGAGCCCAGAATGAACCGGCCTGAGCCTGGGCAGTGTCGTGGGCCGGCCTGTGCTGACCCTTGCACGTCCCCAGGGACGGCAGCCTGCGCCTCCTCGAAGCCCCACTTTCTCTTCCCCAAGTTCTGCAAGGAGGCATAGAATAACCACTGGCTTTCTCGCACCTGGGACTGCTGTTCTTTTAGTACATTCCGGAGGCAAACATGCCTGGGAAAAGGCCCCGAAATGCGACGGCCATCCCGAGTGCCAGAAGGGAACGGAAAGCAATTACCCTCGACGTGAAATTAGAAGTGTTAAGACGGTTTGAAGTGGGTGAAAAGCTCAGCCAGGTCGCAAAGGCCTTAGGCCTTGCTGTCTCTACAGTGGCGACAATCCGAGATAACAAAGAAAAAATCAAAGCGAGTTCACAAATAGCTACTCCGTTGAGAGCCTCCCGGTTGACTCGCCACCGAAGTGCAGTCATGGAGACCATGGAGCGGTTGTTGCGTGTGTGGCTTGAAGACCAGAGCCAGCGAAACGTGCCTCTGAGCGTCACCGTTATTCAGGAGAAGGCTAAGAGTTTGTTTGATGACTTACAGCGTGAACAAGGGGAAAGCTCTCAAGCAGCAAAGTTCAGTGCAAGTAAAGGGTGGTTTGTGAGATTCAAGGAACGCCACTGTTTGCCCCACTTCAAGCTGAGCAGCACAGCTCCTGGTAAGGAGGATGTATATCCAGAAATCCTGAAAAGCATCATCCAAGAAGGTGAGTACACCCCCCAGCAAGTTTTTAATGTAGATGAGACAGGGCTTTATTGGAAAAGAATGCCTGAAAGAACGTTTATTTCAATAGAAGAGAAAGCTGAGCCCGGGTTTAAATCATCCAAAGATCGGTTGATGCTGCTTCTTGGCGGCAATGCAGCTGGGGACTTTAAGTTGAAGCCCTTATTGGTGTACCACTCAGAAAGCCCCAAGGCTCTGGAGGGGTACTCCAAGCCCAATTTGCCTGTGATCTGGCGCTCAAGTAAAAAGGCCTGGGCAACCAGGAGCATCTTTCATGAGTGGTTCACATACTTTTTTTGCCCTGCCATTGAAAAATACTGTGCCCAAAATAATCTCACCAACAAAGCACTGCTCATCTTAGACAACGCACCATGCCACCCAGTCAATTTGAGTGATCTCTCTGATAATGTAAGAGTGGAATATCTTCATGACAATACAGCTGACTCGATCCAGCCCATGGGTCGAGGCGTGGCCTCTACCTTCAAAGCTCATTACCTGAGAAGGACTTTTGAACACATCCTAGAAGCAACAGATGGGGACGATCCAGCTGAGCTCAGGGAGTTTTGGAGAAGGTACAGCATCATGGATGCTGTGGACAACATTGCAGTAGCTTGGGAGGAGCTCAGGCCAGCAACAATGAACAGCGCGTGGAAGAAGATTTGGCCCGAGTGTGTTCAGTTCCACAGTGTTTCCCAAACAGACAACATTGCCCAGCTGCAACAAAATATTGTGACCCTTGCCAAGAGTGTGGCCCTCGGAGAGGTGGGAGAAGCTGATGTGGACCAGCTGCTGCAGTCCCACGAGGAGGGTCTCTCAAATGAGGAGCTAGTGCAGCTGGAGCAGGAACCGGCAGGAGAAGAGAAGGAGGAGGGTGAAGAGGCTGCACCTGCCCTGCGCCAACTAACCACACGGGAGCTGTCAGCAGCCTTCTCACATTTCGAGGCCGGCTTGCAGGTCCTCACCAGTAACAGCCCCGATGATGCATGGAACCTGAAAGTTTCGAGAGCAATCAACGATGCAATAAGCTGCTACAGGGACCTGTACAGTGAGAAGGAGCGGCGCTCAAAGCAGCTCTCCTAGGCGACCTCAGGGTGTGTGACCAGACGCGACAGGGTGACCTCCTGGGTGAGGCCCAACCAAGCCTCTGCTTTCAGGTGTTTAACATCCCTGGAAACCCTGCTTCTGGTATTTTCATTTTGCCACTAAAGAGCATCAGTTTTGGCATTAAAATTTTACTTAAATATGTGCTTTAAGAAGATTGAATGAGAGAAAACCCAGGAAAAGTTATTTAAAACAAACTACGAAGAGACTAGCCCTGGTAGACGTTAAAACACATTATAAAACCTCTGTGATTGAATCAGGGAGGTAGTCAGACCTGTAGAATACAATAGAAAGTCCAGAAATAGATACAGATAGGCTTTTTTTAAAAAAAATAGTGCAGGACAGCTGGTTAAAATTTGGCAAAAGATAGTTAATTCATAACTCAGAGCATACACAAGAATAAACAAACAGATGAGGGATCTAAATGTAAAAACGGAAACCATACAAGTACTACAAAACACATGGATGAATGTCTTTGACATGGCTGTTGGGGAAGATTTTCTAGGACTCAAAATCCAGAGGAGATTTCAGATTAATCAGTTTAACCACATGAAAAGGTAACACAACAGAACTTTTCTATGAGGATAAAACACTACAAATGAGGTCAAAGGCAAATGACACAGTGGAAGAAAATTTCTCACAGATAATGGGCTAATATCCCTGATATGCGAAGGACTGTTAAAGATTGAGAATACCAAATATCCAATAGAAAAGTGGGCAAAAGATAGAATTCATAAGTAAATTAGATCTTGAAACATAAGCTTGACCTCACTCAAGAGAAATGCAAATGAAAGCTACACAGATACCATTTCTCATCATTCAGCTCGGCAATAATCAAAGTGTGACTGCACGTTCTCTTGGTGTGGCTGTGGCATTGCGGGCACCCTCATTTGTTGCTGGTGAGAGTGCAGGTTTGCACATCCCTTACCGAGGGGCATTGAACACTAATAAAAAATATACTTCTTTTGATTTAGCAATCCCACTTTTAGGATTATACCCTAAAGATACACTGATGGGCTTCCCTGGTGGCGCAGTGGTTGAGAGTCTGCCTGCCGATGCAAGGGATACGGGTTCGTGCCCCGGTCCGGGAGGATCCCACATGCCGCGGAGCGGCTGGGCCCGTGAGCCATGGCCGCAGAGCCTGCGCGTCCGGAGCCTGTGCTCTGCAACTGGAGAGGCCACAGCAGTGAGAGGCCCGCGTACTGGGGAAGGAAAAAAAAAAAAAGATACACTGACAACAAAAGACAATATGTGTGCACGGAGTATTTGTTGCAGCCTCGTTTGTAACTGCAAAAGCTACAGGACAGCCTGAAGAGTCTCAAGTGAAATAGTCAAATATAAAATGACACTTGCACACGGTGGAATGTAAGACAGTTGTAAATGATGATAGCTACCATAATAGTAGAATAAGGAAGAACTCAGCTGATGCGGAGTGGTTTCCAGGATATATTATTAATGGAAAAACAACATGCAAGAGTACAGTGTGCTACCTTTTGTGGAAGAAAGAAGGGGAAATAAAATACACACGTATCTTACTCTTGTACGAAAAGAAACACAGGAAGGAGAAATCGGAGACTAAAGAGATTGGTCATGGGGGTGGAGAGGAGCTGTAACTTTTGTACCTTTTGGGAAGTTCTGATTGGGGAACCATGTTAACATATTGCACAAACAAAAGTAAACAAGGGTAGGGAAATAAAAGTGGAGTCTATGAACGGAACCGTATTGTGCATGAATTGCATATCCACAACGAAGGGGGAGAGACACCCAAGTAAATTTTAAACACCTTATTTTGACTGTATGCCCTCAGACTAGAGACAAAAAAGAATCTAAACAAATAAACGCTTGTTACTAGCCTTGTTTTTCACCAGCGTAGGTGAGCGATGCCGAAGGTGCTTTGTGTGTACTCTAGGATTGAGCAAATAAGCATATTATGGATAATGGAGCCAGGTTTCTGTCAAGCAAGGGAATTGCAAATATGAAAAAGGGAAAGAATGACTCTTGTGTTGTTTTGAAATTGGAAGTATCAGTGTAAACTCATGGATTTTAATATGTTTATAGACCAATAAGGAAATAGACATGGGGTACTATTTCCTACCCCAGCCATGAGAGTAACCAATGACCACATCTTGTTTCCTGAGTGCCATGCTCCACCAGAAGGTTCTGGGGCTCCCCAGAAACATGACTGGTTCCAGGGCTGGGACTGGGGAAATTACAGAATAAGCCTGGAACACCTTGCTATGCTGGAAAGGAAGCAAATGCCTAAAGAATGCTAGGAATGTGTCAAAAGAACACAGGAGACAGGGGGACCAAAGCATCTCCAGGAGTAGGACAGATGACACACTACAGACACAGCATCACTTCTGTGAAAATCCCACCAAAAGTGCAAAGCCCAAATCCAATCAGAAAAACCCACACTGGAGGAAAGTCTTCAGAATAATTAGCCTGTGCTTTTTTTAAAAAAATTTATTTATTTGGCTGCGTTGGGTCTTCGTTGCTGCACACGGGCTTTCTCTAGTTGGGGCGAGCGGGGGCTCTTCTTCCTTGCGGTGCGCGGCTTCTTGTTGCAGAGCAGGGGCGCTAGGCACACAGGCTTCAGTAGTTGTGCTGCCACAGTAGCAGCAGTTGTGGCTCTCAGGCTTAGTACTTGTGGCTTGCGGGCTCTAGAGCACGGGCTCAGTAGTTGTGGCACATGGGCTTCGTTGCTCCACGGCATGTGGGAGCTTCCCGGACCAGGGCTCAAGCCCATGTCCCCTGCATTGGCAGGCAGATTCTTAACCACTGCGCCACCAGGGATGTCCCTAGCCTGTGCTTTGCAATGTCAGCGTCATGAACCCTTCCAGATTAAAGGCTAAAATGACATGGCAACTGAATGGCAAAATCCGAATACGGTTTGTTGTAGGTTTTATGGTCCCAAATCAATGTCAACTTCCTGATGTTATGACTGCACTGCAGCCGTGTAAGGCAACGTCCTTGTTTGGGAGTAACACACGAGTTACTTAGAGGCGAAGGGGCAACTTAACTGCCAGATGGTTCACAAGAGTGTGGAGAAAGGCTGAAGCAAATGGGGCAAGATGTTAACATTTATGGAATCCAGGGAATGCGTATCTGGGAGTGTTTCTGCAACACTTCTGTAAACCTAAATTTATCAAAATTAAAAGGTTAAAAGAAAGTACTTTCATACCTGAGGGGCGCTGGATGGAGGCTGCATCCTCTGATGCCCACGTGCAGCCTTAGCTGTTTGAAGCTGGGGGCACCAGCACCAGGCCCACGGACCCCCTCACACGCCTTTCCCCCACCCTCCACCTGTGCCCCCTTCGAGGTCTCAGGTTTCCTCGGCCATAGGGCTGCTGTCTACCAGCCTGTCTGGATGCAGCTGGATAAAGGCACCTTCTCAAGCACATTCCTGATGTTTTCTTTGAGATCCTGGTCAAAACCAGGGCTCATATCTCTAGGGAAATGTACATACACAGAGGTTTGAATGTAATTTGGGAGACAGTGAGATCCTGGTCAAAACCAGGGCTCATATCTCTAGGGAAATGTACATACACAGAGGTTTGAATGTAATTTGGGAGGGGGTGTAGGGTTCTCCTGAAGTCCAAGGGCCCTGTCAGTGGGTCCTGCTTGTGAAGATGCGAGAGGCTCCCAGGAGCTAGACCTGAGACCTGCACTACTTACGGTGCATTAACGAGACAGTCTATCCACCGGGAGGGTTATGCAGTGAAGACGTGGCTTCTACTCACTGAGCATTCTCCGTGTGCCAGGCTGTGCCCAGTGCTTCCTGGCACCCAAACAGCCCCACCAGGGATGTGTTTTAGTGCCTCTTAGAGGGGTCAACACACTGAGGCCTAGGCACCATGCCCAGATTACAGTTGACCCCGTTGGATGGGTAGGGCTGTGGGCTGTGACTAAACCTGTGTTTGATTCGTATGTCAAGCAAACCCTGCCCTGTCCCCAGCTCAGCACACACACCACGGTCTGGAGAACACAGATTTAGTGAGACAGGGGCTGCAGCCCATTCCACAGCTCTCCTGGGAGGGCCTGCCCATGCTAACTGGTTCCTTGGTGGGTTCTTGGTACCATGAGGTGGACTCGGAAAGACCCGCACGTGATTCTGTTTAAAGAATTTGTCATCCAGAAGGGGGAGATGGGGCAGAGGTAATGGGGGTAGTTTTAAAAAAAGAGCCAACTTCGCCCAACAAATGGCAGTCTACTAACGTTTCTTGTGGACACAGTGATTGTAACTGGAATAATGTGCTGATCACACGGTAAATTCGGGGATAGCCAATATCCCTATGACAGAAATGCGACGCTGCGGTGACACGTGTGCAGATCTGGGGTGTAAGAAGAGGGCATTTAGCCTTTAACCCCCGCTCAACCCCGGGAAGAAAGGGGTCCCCGTGGGGGCCAGCCTCCCACTGTGCTCAGCACAGACGGAGGGGATCGCCTAAAGCCACCGGACAGGGCTTCCCTGGGGTGCAGAGGGGTGAGGAGGGGGTGGCGCTGCCTTTACCCACCGCCCGCGTCGGCCCACCAGGTAGCTAAGCTGGCCTTTGTGCTGGCCGAGCCTGTGCTCGGCTTCCCAGTCAAAGGTGATGGAAGCCCAGGTGGCCGTATCCCCTGCCCCACGGCCCACCGCCTTCGCAGCAACAGCCAGCGTGGTCCAGGGCGGGGAGGAGGGCGGGAAGAACTGCGCAGCCGCGTCCTGAGACGTCCTCTTCCCACGGGCCTTGCCCTGGACGCCAGGGCCTCCCAAGGGCCCCCGCAAACACAGCTCCCCCACTGGACAGCTGGGGGCCAGTCCTGCATCCCAGGCTCCCTCCGCGGGAGCAAAGATTTCCGGCGCCTGACCTCAGGCCCCCAAACAGAAGGGCCCCGGTCGGGGTCTCCGGGGCCTCTTCAGGCAGGCACCGCGGTGGCAGGGCGCGGCTCCTCGGTACACTGGGTCCTGGGCCACTGTCACCAGCCTTCTCACCTAACCCTGACCTCCTCCGGCCACACAAGTCCCTGCTCCACACCTGGAAGCAGGGCAGCCTCTTTGGGTGGGGCCCCCAGCCCCCCAGCTCGGACCACCAGGGTAAGCTGGGCTGGGCCAAGGCAGGAGCGGCGGCCAGTCCACCCAGGGGTGACAGCTAGATGGCCCCTTCCTTCCAAACTGGGTAGGAAAAGCCAGTAACCCTTGGACTGGCCCGCCAGAGCAGGACCCAGCGAGAGAACCCTGGTGGGAGGCAGGGGCAGGGCCCTTGGGCGATAGTTATGAACAGCCCCAGCCAGGGACAACCAGAGGTCCCCAGAGAGACAAGGGGCTGGGGAAGGGAGCTCCACGCAGAACCCAAACCATCCACCGCAGATAAAACGCAGGCCGAGGCTGAGTGGGTGCCGCCGGCATCCTCAGTCCTGTCGGCCACTCCCCGGAAGCCCTCCAGGATTTCCCGGGTGGCCCGGGCCCAGCAGCCTTGGTCCCAAGGGTGTGGGGGGCTCTTGGCCAAGGGGAAATGAGAAGAATCCCTCCTCCCTCCCCTCCCCTTAGAGCTCTGCAGTTCGGGGAGGGGGTGCACACCCTGGCCCCCACAGCAGCCGGAAAACAGCCAGGCACGGCTGCCCCAAGCCCCGGTAAGCGCCGGGGGATGATGGCCCTTGTGGTGCCCCAGGACGCCAGGCATCCCGCGGCGCTTACCATCAGCCCCGAGGTGCTGGGGAGAGGTCCAGGGGCTGTGGCCTAGGGTCTCCAGAGCACAAGAAACATCTTGACTTTGGCAACGACCGGCAGGGCGGGCCCCAGACAGGCCCACGAGGGGTTCCGTTGCTCTAGGCGTCCACGTCTGGACCAGGCTCCTGGCGGAGTGACTGCTTCCGCAAGGTGAGGCGGGCACACCTAGGGCACGTGGTGGAATTGTCGTAGTAGCAGTCCCTGGGGGCAGGGAGACAGGGTCAGCCCGGGAAGGGGCACGGCTCTCTGCAGGTAGGCTGCTACCACCGAGTCTTCACAAGCTCCTCAAGTCAGGTCCCGGCAGCCCCCCGGACGGACGGGGACCGTGAAGCGGAGTTTCCCCCGAAGGGTCAGCGCCGACGGCTGCGCCCAGGCGTGCCTGCCAGGCCTGCTACCCCGTCCCACTGTGCGGGCCCTTCCTGATGCCTGCACACCTACTGCCTGTCGCCCTCTGGCGGGGAGGGTTCTGCTCAGAGCTCGGGGACCCCCAACCGGTCCCCACTGCCGTGCAGAGCCTCCACTCAAGCCTCTGTGGAGGTGCACACGGGCCCCACAGCAGTTTAAATGTTTGACGGGGGCGTAGCAGTATCTGACAGGACAGACAGCATGCAAACTGTTAGCTCGAGGGAGCTCACGGTTTTAACAACAGCTTCTACTACAGCCACTGCAACCGCAATCCCAGCTCTGCAGATCTGTGAGGTCGGCGGTGGCTCTGAGGCACGCCAAGTGCCAGGAAAAGCCAGTGTGGACTGAAGCAGGGGTGGCGGGGTCCCATCTGAGCCCAGTGTGAGAAGCTGAGTGGGCCCAGCAGGCGCACGCCTGTTGGTAACCGTGCTTAACGAATTCAAGTATCTTTCTTCCGATTTAAGTGCATCGTTCTTCCAAACATCCACAAGTCTTTAGGACATAAATGCTTAAGTTGTGTGAGCCTAAGTGCTTAATAAACAAAAATGTTAGGTATTTCTTGTGGCCTAGGGAATGTTTGAAAAAAAATCCCAAGAGCTAAGGAGTTTCGGAAGCCCTGGCCTCAGCTAAACCTCAGTCCCGGTGGAGGGGGGAAGCCAGCTGGATACGAGCACACCCGGGGTGCGCTCGGGGTCTGGGCAGGGGTCTGGGCTGCGCACCCCTCCCCAGCCCACGGGGGCTTCTTCCCAGCGGAACTTCAGCTGAAGTTCACCATCAGGGTCTAAGTCCACATCTCAGGATCAAAGCAAAGAGATCTGAAACCAGGCGGCGAAGATCAAGCCCGGTGTCTCCCTCCCTCCCGCCCCCCGCGTCTGTCGGAGGGGCTCGGGGGTCAGGGTCTCGAGCACCGACCTGTGGAAGACGGCGGAGCAGTCGGCGCACACTGACGTGTGGCTGTCGAAGGGGAAGAGCACGTCACCCTCTCTGCAGAGCTCACACACAAAGCCCTTGGCCTGGCACCGCTGACGGCGAGGCGGGACGGTCAGTGCCCGCTGCCAGGCTGGGGGGCACATCCGCCAGAGCCCCCCTCCCGCCCTCCCCAGCTGGCCCGCGGGGGGGGCCCACCTCACAGTCCAGCTTGATGTGCTTGGCAAACAGCGTGTGGGTCTCGGCCAGCGAGCAGCCCAGGCGGCCCGTGTGTGCGTCCAGCAGGTCCTGCACGGAGTACATCTCGTCGTTCTCCACAAAGTGCTGCCGGTCCTGGAGCTGCGGGCCCAGCCACCGTGACCCCTGGTGGCGGGCCAGGGCCTTGATACTGCCCACACCCCGGCTCGCCAGCAGCTGGGCCCCCTTCCCCACTTTACCTCGTCTACACACCTCGCCACCGCCCGACACGCTGCTTCCTACTTTTCTTGTCTGCCCAACCCGAAGGGCACGGCTCCGCTCCCTGCCCCCCAGGACCCAGACACGGTCTGCCTGCAGCAGGCACCCAGTGAGTATTTGCAGAACAAATAAATAGGTGAGCCTTGAAAAGTGTTTTGTGGTCAGCCCTTCCTGGGCTGGCCCGTGCCTGGTCCGCTCCATGGAGACTCCCATGAAGGCTGCAGGATGAGACCCGCTCCTCTCAGCGCTTCTCACGTGGATGGAATCAGAGAAGGTTTTTGTGGGTACAATGCCTGTTTGCTTACGGCAGACCCAGTGCTCCCGGGGACAGTGTGGAGACCTTCTGCTAACAGCACAACACACACAAGGTATCGAGCCATCCCCTCACGGCCCTGGTCTGCTTCCCACCCACCCTCCCCGACAGATCCCCTTCCCCCCACCCCCCGGGGCAGGTGGGCTGACCTGCAGGAGCAGGCGTGCTGCCATGGCCTCCCTGCAGGTGATGAAATACGGCTTCATGAGCAAGATATCCTGGCGCAGCTTCTGTGGACAAGAGGGGCAGGTGGGCGTCCCTGGTGGGGGCAGGGGCTGTGCCTGGTGTGTCTGTGGGGGCGGGGCTGGCCCTGCTCTGGCTTTGTAGGAAGTTATGTCACCTTACGCTCTGGGTCAGTAGGGGACAGGAGGTACCTTCCCGTCCCCCAGCACAGCCCCAGGTCTGAGCGCTCCAGCCAAGCTCAAGTTCAAGCCACAGCTTCCCGGCCAGGCAGGACCCTGAAGTTCCTTGGTCCGCAGTCTCTCCCCCGAGCCCAGCTCACACGTGCCCCTTGGGCGCATCTGAGCTTGCCTCCATCGATGGAGACCGACCAGTCAAACCCCGCCTCGGCCCGGGATCTGGGCAGCTCAGCCTGCCATGCCTCAGCCGGCTCCCCTTCAAGCCCCACCCCTCTCAGCAGCAGCCTGAGGCACCCTCACCTGCCCGAGCCCCACCCCGGCCTCCTGCCGAGCGGCAGAGAGCGGCCCCCACCACTCCCACCTGAGCACACAGACGTGCTGAAGTGGAGGATGCACACTGGGGACACAAAGACAAGTGCAAGAAAGAGAAACAGTGCGGTGTACACCGATAGGTGGGGTTAGATAAACTCCATCGCTGAAATGAACTTCATCTGCTTCTTATTTTTCTAGTGCGGCTACTAGACAAATTCAAATTGCCTCTGATCCTTGCGTTGTATTTCATATTGCGGCTGGACAGTTGCTTTAGCGACTTTAACGTAAAGGACAGGGGCGGGGCCCAGCTAAGCAGGCGGCACCTCTCCGCTCCACCACACCCCGGGGGGGAGCAGGGCCGCCCCCCGCCCGCCCCCTCCCCAGCCTCACCCGGATCTCCACCAGCTCCTCCACGTAGTTGAACAGCAGAGGGTTGATCTCCCGGAGCCGGAGCACGGGCCTCGACACCATCAGCGCCAGGTAGCGCATGCTGCCGCGGGACACCTGCCGGGGACGGGAAGACAGACGGCACCTCCGGCGCCCCGCCCCCCACGCCCCCACCGCGCGGCGCGCGGGCCTGAGCCCCGCCTCTCCCCCAGGCCACGCCCCCTCCGCCGCCCAATCCCCAGCCGACGAGGGCTGTACCCCAGGGCCGCGCCCCTAGCTCCACCGCGCGGCGCTCGCCGCCCACCTTGCGCGGCTCGAAGTCCCAGTTGTGCACCACACGCGCTGGGATGACGGCCAGGTCGTTCCAGTGGCAGTGGCTGCAGTAGTACTGGCCGGTGTAGTCGCACTGCCGGGCCTCGCTGGGCACACCCCCTGTGCAGAGGGAAAGCGTTGCGAAGCCTGGGAGACCTGCGAGGTCCCTCCCGCAGCTGCGCCCACGGCACACAGGACGAGAACCAGCGGGGCCAAGGGTTCCACCCTCCACACCCGACTCATCGCCTTCTAGGCCACCCTGCTTCCCACCAGTAAAATGGGACAATAGTAGGACTCCCGCCAGGCGACTGCCAGAAGCAGAGTATTTCTAGGAAGGCCTGATACACAGCCTGTGAGTGACTGTTGCAGGATTTCCCCATCGAGGTGGGTTTTCTGTGACAATGGGGCGGCCACACATGGGAGGCTGGGTGCAGTCCGGCCCTGCAGGGACTCCTAGGGGACCCACGTTGCAACCTCACTCTGCCCGGGGGGGAAGTGAAAAGGCACCCATAGCAGCCCCTTGTCACTTCCCCAGGAAAGGAGCAGGACTCCCTCCACCGGAGTCACGCTACCCTTAGCCATCGCACACGCCCAAGCTTCTCACACAGCTGTTGGCAGGGCTCCTGGCCCAGGCGGCTCCCCTCGGCCCTGTGCCCTGCTCTCCCCGGGGCACTCACGCAGAGAGATGGGTGCCCGGCACTCAGCACAGCGATAATCCTGGCTGTCCAGCCCTGCCTCGGGGCAGATGTTCAGCTCATACTCGGCCTGGTGGCTGACTTTGGACCGCACGCAGGGCTTGGAGATGAGGTTCAAACACTTGCTGTGACAGCGGTAATAACACCCTGGTTGGGGGCCCGACAACGTGCCTCTTAGAAGGGTGGTCACGCTGCAGCCCAGGCCGACCTTCAGCTGCAGGGACCCCCAGGGGCCTCTACTCCGATTCCCAGACCAATGCAAGGGCCTCTCCAGGCAAGGGAGACCAACGCAAGGGAACCTCTCCAGGTTCCCAAATGTCAAAGGTCCCTTCATTCCCCACCCAAGTCTTGCCCTGAAGGTACGTGCAGACCTTTCCCCCCCAACTCCATATTCAAAGGGCCAGGGGCCTACCTGCCATTCCCATCTGAGTGCCTAAAGGGCTCAAACCCAAGCTAAGTGGAATCCAGCTCTTCCTTACCAACCTCGCCCCAGTCTTCCCAGCTCAGGTTTCAGTGCCTCCATCTTTCCACCTACTGAGACGTGATCCCAGTCCTTCAGCTAGTGCTGCACTCGGCCCCTTCTCATCCGAATGCCCCACCCTGGTCGCAGTCCATCACTTTCCCTCCTTCAGGCCATGCTCAGCTCAGCAGCCGGAGTTAAAACCTAAGTACGTCCTGCACTCACCCGTGGCCCCAGTGCACTTACGCCAAAGGCTCTAGCCACCTCTGAGCCCACCTCTACCACGCCCCCTCCCAGACACAGTGCTCTCTGCTCCTCCTCGAAGACACGGGACACACACTGACCACAGGGCCTTTGCACAGACAGCTCCCCTGAAGAAATGTTCCTTCCTAGATATACTCCTGGTTTGCCCCCAACCTCCAAGTTTTTTATTAAACGTCACATGCTGCCTTTTCATTTCACCCTAACGTAGCACCCATCCCCCCCAACACATGCTAGTCCCTTTCCTTATTCTTTTTCACTATATGTCTAACATACCACTTCATTTATTTATTTGCTTTTTCATCCAGAACAGCACCTCCAATGGAATTTTCTGCAATGATGGAAACATCCTGTCTGCACTGTCCAATGGGTGGCCACCAGCCTCATGTGGCTATTGTGTACTTGGAATGTGCATGGTACAACTGAGGAACTAGCTATTTACTTTAATTAATTGAAATTTAAATAGCCACGCATGGCTAGTGGATGCGAGCCTGGTGAAGGCAGGTATCTGGGTCTTTCATCCCTTGCTCTACCTCCCATCCCCGCCCCACGCCGCAGGGCTCAGTAAATACCGAAAACACAGCAGAGAATTCCCCCTCCCCTGGGGCCTGGAGTGCCAGGCCAGAAGCAGTCTGGCCTCGGCCCACCTGTGCAGGTGTACCAGGTCTGAATGAGCCCCCAGATGACGGTGTGACACTTGTCACAGGTTTGCTTCACACTCTTGCTCTTCTCCTTGTAGAAGCGATGCTCCAGAAGGACTCGGATGTTGGGCTCATCCTCACTGGGGTCCTGGGGAGGGGGCCAGGGAGGGGTCACAGGTGAGCCAGGCGGCAGCTCTTTTCCCGTCACACGAGCCCCTTGACTGCGTCTTCTCCCAGGTACCACATGTAGCAGAGGTTGTGAAATTCACCCCAGTGCCACAGCCCTTCCCTTACAATAGAACACAGCGATTGGTCAGGCCGGACCACCCAGATTGCAGACCACCTTTGTGCCTAGGTGCTGCCCCGGGGACACGTGAGCAGGCGTGAAAGGGCCTTCGCTGCCCTTCCCACACTTTTTGCTGGCTGGGTGCAGACCCAGAGGCAGCGGGGGGCTGTCGTGGACTTGCCAGGGGCTGGCAGAGCACCGAGAAAGGAGGACCTGAGGTCTCGACACCAATAGCTGCCAGGTGGGCCCTGGGCCACCTGCAACATTTCCACATGAGTAAAACTACACAACCCATTCCTTTAAGCCACTGTGTTTTGGGGTGTCTTAGCTCGTGCCATAGCCTTACCTATATTCGAATGAACATTCCACTTTCTGTATTCCCAGGGACCCAGGAACCAGTGCAGGGATGCGGTGGGGCCCCAGCCAAACAGGGCACAGGCTCAAGGGCTACACGATGGACCCCTGTGGCGTCTGGCTTCCAGGATCCACGAGCCCTTCCGTTGTCACCTTGGGCAAACCACCCCCTACTCCGGGTCACGGGGCTCAAGGTGGGAGTAACTCACCCGCTTGCTCCAGGGGGCGGACACATGACCCAGGACCGCGGTCCCCGTCAGACTAGCAGAGAAACAGGCTGCCCCGGGGGTGAGGGCCCATCTCTCCCCCCCCCCCGCCCGCCTGGGTGGCTTCAGCCAGTCAGGTGCGGAGGGTGGAGCCCCGGCCCCCGTGCCCCGGCCCGGCTGCCTGGTGGGGGGCAGCCGGCACCCACCTTCAGCTCCTGGAGCTTCAGGCGCAGGTGAATGAGCCTCAGCACGGCGTCCTCCTGCTCCTCCGAGCGCTCCGGCAGCTCCAGGATCGCCTGCTTGCACTCCTGGATGGCCCGCCGCAGCTGCTGCGTGTCAGAGGCCGGGAACAGGCCCTGCTCGGGCGGAGGTGGGAGGTGGCGGGCTGGGGGACCACGGCGGCCGGATGCCCCCGGCACGCCCTCCTTTGTGGCCAGGCCCAGCCTCACGGGCAGTTGGGCCCCGAGAAGACCTCCCTGGCCCTGCTCGCCCAGGTGGCCGAGGACTTGCTCAGGACCCGGGAACCCGGGCAGCAGAGGCAGGAGCCACACCACACCACCTGCCCCCTCCCTGGACCTGTCCGCCCACGGGCCTCTGGAGACCTAATTCAGGATGTTGTTCAAAACACAACTTCCCGGGCTTCCCTGGTGGCGCAGCGGTTGAGAGTCCGCCTGCCGATGCAGGGGACGCGGGTTCGCGGGTTCGTGCCCCGGTCCGGGAAGATCCCACGTGCCACGGAGCGGCCGGGCCCGTGAGGCAACGGGAGAGGCCCAAGTACGGGAAATAAAAACAAAAAAAACCACAGCTTCCCTCTTTTAGAAATCCAATTGCTTTTCTGGCTATGCTATTTTGCTTACTTCTACAGAACTTCCTCTTGGATGAAAGCAGGGAAATGACACTCGTCTGTCGACAAGGAGAGGAAGTGGCCTCTGGTTCGGTCACCAAGCTCAGAGACACCCCGGGCACCCACCCGCCCCTGGCCCCAGCACCTCACAGGTGGACCGGGGGCGGGGCCCAACAAAGCCCCCAGACTCAGGGGCACGGAGACAGGCCAGGTCTCAGAGCTGGGGCTGAGCTTGCCTCAGGAAGGAGCGTCACTGCCCCCAGGAGCGACGCTCCTCCCCCCAGTACACTGAGCCTCCGGGCAAAGAGGAGGTGCCACCTCTCTTGGAAACCAGTGTGTGGCCCATAGGCGGGGCTCAGAAATGTTATAATCAAGATGCAAAACACATGAATGAAAGAGGTATGTGTACCAGCAAAGCGCAAAGCTTAAAGGCCACATGAGCAGCAAAAATGAACAGCAAAAGTGAACTGGGGTCTCCAGGTGAATTTTTTACAAATCATATTTGAATGTTACTATGACGTTTCTCTCAAAAGTTGGAGATGGTTTGCATAAAATGGGAAGATTTTCAAACTTAAAAAAAAATTATTAGAGCCCTTTTATTAAAAAACAAACAAACAAACAAACAAACAAACAAGAACCAGCAAGGTTTCCATGGAACAAAATATAGCACAGACAAGAGCGGCCCTGCCTAGCTGAGTGGGCAGTACTCAGGGTGTGGTCAGGGGCCTTCCCCTCTCCCACCCTCTCCCTCAGCCTACAGCATGACTACAGGATTCCCCGGGACCCCAGATGGAATTAACTCTCACATTTGCTTCACAGGAGCCGGGTGCGGAGGGGAGGGAACGGCGCTCAGGAGAACAGCAGCCCAGGCTCCTAATCCCAGGCCCAGCCCATCCCCACAGGCCCGCAAACACGTTTTGGGGGTGGGAGCCAGGTGTCACATGGGCCTCAGATTCCAGGCCCAGGAGCCCCTGCTGAGGTGGACATGGCCGGCTCCTCGTGCTTTGGGGGCTCACCTTGTCCCCCTCCCCGCCTGCAGACCCTGAACCTTACCACAGGGCGGGCAAAGTGGTCCTCGGACAGGCCTAGATCCATCACGCGCTCAGGACAGCGGAACTCTGGCTCTCCCGGGGGCAGCTCGGGCAGGGCCTCTGGGGAGGGCGGCAGAGAGACGAGTCAGCCCGCCACCCCCGGGAGGAGGCTGTGGAGCCCACGGGAGGCGAGGGAAGCAGGGCCCTGCCCCGGCATCGGCCCTGTTTGCGCTTGCAAAGGAACCCGTAGCCTTGTGCAGACAGGAGAGTGCCGTGCAAGAACAGTAAATATTACAGAAACATGCCGATTTCTAAGGCCCACGCCTCGTGTGTACATCTGCGGGCTCGAGAAGGGCCGATGGAGCGCTGCACACCAGAACACATGAAACCCTGTGTGGACACCGGCCAGCTCTGCACACACGCCCCCGGGGCCCCCGGCACCCCGTCGGCTCCATCCGCGGTCTCGGGGCTCACATCCTGCTGACCTCTCACCCTCCAGATCTTGGCGCTAAGTTCACGCCCCAAGCGTCCTCCGAGTGAGCACCCGCTGTGCGCTGGGCCCTGGGACACGGCAGTGACAAGACAGGCACACATCCCTGCCCTGGGGAGTGTTCATTCCCCAGGGGATGCAACAGGGGGAGAGCGGGTTGTGCTGCAGAGAAGAGGGGGCCCCCGCGTGTCCACGGGAGGAACCCTGTAGAGGGGGGCCCGGTGTGATGGGGTCAGACCACCCGCACGGCAGCCCCCAGCACCCACCTTCAGAAGCGACCTGCAGGGCCTCCTTGCCAGGCCCCTGCTCATGCTGCCAGGGCCCGAGCTGCTTGTTGAAAGGATTGACGTGGACCTGCCGGAACCGGGCGAGCTTCTCGTCATATTCCATAGCACCCCACCTGCGGGCGGGCGGACCAGGTGGGGCAGAGGTGGGCGTCCGGCTCCCAGGCTCGCCGTGGTCCCCTCCCCTTTCTGAGTGCCTGAGGCTTCGGAGGGGAGGCCTGGCCCCTCTCCCTGCCCCAGGAGGGTCCGGGTCGAACACCCCCACACCACGGCCACCCCCTTCAGACCCTCCCCAAGCCAGCCGAGCCCCCTCACCCCAGCGCCCACTGCTGGAGCCCGCTCAGAAAGAGCGGTGATGTCCAGGCCGCGGATGGGGCAGGCAGGGCCAGGAGGGCGTGCCCAGTCAGACCTCCAGCACGGGGCCCTGCGATCCCACCTGCCTCACTTGCCCTGGTAGAGCCATGCCCTCCCCGTCCACCGAGGGGCCCAAGCTGTGCTGCTCCCAGGATCGCACCTGCCGAGACTCAGTCCCCCTCCCTTCTGGCCCTGGACCCAAGGTGCTACTTTCCCGTCAGAGCATCCAGAACCCGCCCTCCCTGCCCCCCCACCCCCCGCAGAGGGCTCACTGCTTGGATGCCAGGGCTCAGGCCTGCTCTGCCACCTGCAGGGTGGCCTTGGGCAGGGCCCACCTCCCGGCGCCCCATGGGGAGGGCCCACGAACGCTGTGTGGGCCAGGCTGGCGCTGCACCGATGTCCCATGCGGCCAGAAGCCACGCCCAGCCCCACACCTCGGGACCCAAGGAAACAAGCAGGAAGTGCCTGGTTCACAGCCTGGCACTGCTTTCCCCTGCCCAGAGCTCAGCAAACCGCGAACACGCGGGGCTGACGCTCCTGAGACAGAGGAAGGGACTTTGGTGGGGTTTGCCTCCCAGGTCCCCCCGCCCCACACGTAACTAGCGGGTCCACATCCCTTAGCCTCTCTCTGCTTCAGGGCCAAATGAGTTCACAGAAGGTTGGACAGATGTTTGTTAAAACTTTGTAGTAACGGCATGGATGTTGGATATGCTTTCCTTGTACCTGGTTACTGTCTGAAATAATTTGTTATTATACAAGGCAGTCCTATGACTCCTGTCTGCCCTCCATCCCAGGAAAGGAGAAATGAGCCAGAGTGGACGGCCCAGGGCCACCCCACCCCACGCAGTGCTGCCCTGCACCTGGGCAGGGACTCTCACACACACACACACCCCGAGACCTCGCCTGCCTCTCTGGTCTCTGTGGTGGGATGTGGGTTGGAAGTTCCAGCCTGGTAGAACCTGGCACCCACTGACTAGCTGCCCCTAGGTCAAAACAGGGTAGGACACAGATGCCATGGGCCAAAGTCACAGTCTCCCTTATGACCTGATATCTCTGGGCAGCTCACACAGGGTCGTCAGGCCCTGATGCCCAGCACCAGCCCAGAGGGCAAGGGCCACAGTGCCCTAGGAAGCCCCCAGGGCGCAGGGGAGATCCAGTTGTCACTAACAAGTGAGATCCATACTCACTAACCCCTTCTTCTGCAGCGGTGAGGAAGCCCCGAGCTGCTCACCTCCAGGCTTCATTCGGGTGAGACAGAAATAAACTTCTGTTTCAACTACGGTTACTGGGAGGAGGAGGTCTGCCTCTTGCAGCCCAAACAGATCCTGACCGATCACCCTAACAGCCTGTGGTCAGCAGACAAATTGGCCTTATTCAAATCCCAGCTCTGTCAGCTCAGGCTGTGTGGCCTTGGGCAAATGCCTAAAGCTTTCTGTGCTTTTTGAGTGCTCACGTTTCAAGTGGGGATAATAATAGTGCCCACTGTGTGGAGGTACAGATTAAATTAGTCAATACAAAGTTCTGACCACTTTGGCCAGAAATAAACACCAGCTGAAACTTATCGTTATCACTGTTACTATTAAGAATCAGACAGGCCTGATTTAACGCTGCCTCTCCCGGGGATGAGCATTTTCTTGCCCATAAATAAGGGAGCATGCCTGCCTCCTGGGGCGGGGTGGCGGCGGAGGGCTGGGGGGTGAGGATTAAGCACTTGTGCGTGGCAGTAAAGCCTGTAACCCAGAGTCGCTGCAGAGCAAACCGTCTCTGACATCACTTGATGATCAGCCCACCCCCAAGAGACTGGAGGGTCAGGAGCCCCCCCCCCAGGGGTCTCTCCCCGGAAACCTCCCAGCGTTTTAAAAGATGGCCAGAGGCACTATGGTGAACAGCATGGAGGCTCCTCAAAAAACTAGAAATAGAGTTGCCATATGATCCTGCAATCCCACTCCTGGGCACGTATCTGGAGGAAACCGTAATTCCAAAAGATACAGGCACCCCTATGTTCACAGCAGCACTATTCACAGTAGCCAACACACGGAAACCACCTACATATCCACTGACAGAGGAATGGATGAAGAAGATGTAGTACACATATACAATGGAATACTACTCAGCCATAAAAAGGAATGACATTGGGTCATTTGTGGAGATGTGGATGGTCCTAGAGTCTGTCACACAGAGCAAAGTAAGCCAGAAAGAGAAAAACAAATATCGTATATTAACGCATATATGTGGAATCTAGAAAAATGGTACAGATGAACGTATTTGTAGGGCAGGAATAGAGACGCAGACATACAGAATGGATGTGTGGACACGGGGAGGGGAAGGGAATGGTAGGATGAATTGGGAGATTAAGTTTGACACAAATACACTACCATGTGTAACACAGATAGCTAGTGGGAACCTGCAGCACAGGAGATCAGCTCGGTGCTCTGTGACGGCCTAGAGGGGTGGGGTGGGGGGGGGAGGTGGAAGAGAGGTCCGAGAAGGAGGGGATATAGGTATACATAGAGCTGATTCATGTCATTGTACAGCAGAAACTAGCACACTGTAAAGCAATTTTACTCCAATTAAAAAAAAAAAAAAGTCTGAAAGTGGAGACTCCCTCCCTCAGGAGGTACTTCCTGTAATCCCTTCACCTCATCTCTCCGGTTTCTGACATCCCACCCAACCCCACTCTTTCTCTCTTTCCCTGTGCAGCCTGGATGCTGTGGCTCAACCAGTATATTACCCTGTCCTGTCCCCAGGGAACTGCAAAAGTTTTTTTTTCCACCCATCTACTGGACCACAGGGTGATATTTTACTTTTTTAGATTCAACCGGAATTTGTCCAGTGAGGCCTGAGCATGGGAAACAAACAGCACTTGACAAGTGGCTGCGATGACGTGGGTGTGTGTGTTGTAAACACTGCTGTGTCTTTATTAATGTACTTTGATTTCCTACTTTGTCCTTTATTTCTTAAAGAGTGTGTGTGAGAAATGAAATCAGTAAGAACTGGAAAGAAAGAAATCACTTTTAAATCTCAAAAAAAAAAAAAAAAGAATGAAATAATGCCATTTGTAGCAACATGGATGGACCTAGAGATGATCATACTAAGGGAAATAAGTCAGAAAGAGAAAGACAAATACCATATGAAATCACTCATATGTGGAATCTAAAATACGACACAAATGAACTTCTCCACGAAACAGAAACAGACTCACAAACAGAGAACAGACTTGTGGCTGCCAAGGACGAGCGGGAGGGGGTTGGATCAGGCGTTTGGGGTCAGCAGGTGCCAACCATTATATATAGAACAGATAAACAACAAGGTCCTACTGTAGAGCACAGGGAACTCTATTCCACATCCTGTAATAAACCATAATGGACAAGCATATGAAGAAGAATCTATCTATCCATGTCTATATATTTAACTGAATCGCTTTGCTGCACACCAGAAACTAACAGAACGCTGTAAATCAACTCTACTTCAATTTAAAAAAGAAAGAAAGAAAAAAAGCACAGGTTCTCAGGTCCTCCCTAGAAAAATAAATAAATAAAATAAAATATGGCCGGAGGAGCTCAAAGGCAGGAACACCTCCGCTCTTCTCAGCAGAGCCCTCCTTGGGCTACAGGCTCTCCTGGAAAAAGCATCTCTCATTAACCCCCTTAGGGGCAGTGTCAGTCTCGGGCCTGGCGGAGAGGCTGCAGGGGAGTGAATGAGTGGGGTCACGTGGCTTCTCTCAGCCCCAGTTTCTCTCCGGCCAAGTTGGAGAATCGTACCTGGGGGTGTGGGAGGGGAGCTGCCGAGGGCAGACAGGTGATGTCCCGACACAGGGGCCTGGCAGATGCAGTGCGCGGCAGCTGACTTCGAGGAAAGCGACAGCAACCCTCACCACCCCACCAGGTTCACCCCCCCAGAGAGCTCTGCACCCGGAATTCTGGCTTGGCCTCCGAGAGGAGCACGCAGGAAGGTGGGCACTGAGGCATGCGGGAAACCCGCTACTCCACTGTCTACCCTCCTCCAGAGACCTCCGCTCTCGGGGGCTGCGGACTCCACGGCTTCGCGATGGAAGCAAAGCTCAGAACAAAGCCCAAGACCTCTCAGGGCCCCGAGGAACACGGGGCTGAAGCTCAGATGTGCCCGAACCAGCCTCCCCTATTCTCCGGGAGGCACGGCCACCAAGAGGACCTGTTATCACCCCGGCTGCCACCAGAGGCCCCTGGACTTCTCCCCGGAGCGGGCAGGGCCGAGGGTACATCCTAACTGCTCACACCTGGAAGGAGGCCCGCCAGGACCCCGCAGGAGCAGAGTTACTGCTCCTTGGAGGACGATTTGCGGCTGAAGCTTAGCAGCAGCCACCCCGGCGTCTGCGAGACGCCGCCCCCAAACGGGCCTCCCCCACCTTCACCCACAACAACAACAACAAACCACATACACTCTGGGGACCCTTGCTAACTGGCTCCGCACAGGGCTAGGTCTCTCCCACCGCGCCCGCCCGTTCCATAGCTGAGGAAACTGCGGCTCAGAGTGGTCCAGCCCCGGCGCAGGGCGGCACCGCCACGGCCACCCCTCGGGCCTCACGGACCCTACAGACAGCGAGTGTCGACAGCCGGAAGCAGTGACAGTGTCACCTGCCGGGGGGCGCCTTCCCCGCTGAGCCCTGCTCGATGGGTGGGGCGGCTGCGGTCTGCAAAGCCCTCTGCCCCCAGGTGAGGACCCGCGGGTCTGAATCCTGCTCTGCGCCCGGGCCGGGGCCTCGGGCGGGTCGCTCGCCCCCTGCGCCCCGGGGAGAGGGGGCTCTCCGAGCTCCGGGGCGCGGCGGCCCGGGCGTCACCGTCTCCTCCACCCAGACCCCCGCCCGCGCCCGCGCCCTCGCCCGCTCCGCCGCTCACCTGACCGCCGCAGCGCTCGCTACATTGTGTGCGCCCGGCCGGCCTCGTTACATCGTATCCACCGCCGCCCTCGATACATTGTATCCGCCCCGCCCGCTGCTGCCCCCTGCGGCCCGGAGGCTCACAGCACAGGCGGCGTCTGCGCGCCCCGCCCCCGGCCCGGAGGCCTCCACCTCCCGCTCCCGGAAGAGGGTGACACTTCATCCCAGCTCTTCAAGGTGGTGTGACATTAAAATTCATGTTTTATGGCAAGACAAGAAAACTTTAAACATAAACATTTTCTCTGCCCTCTGGCCTCCTCTCTCCCCGCTGTGCATCTGTATCTGCATTTATGCATCCATCAAACCTCCGCATCGGCAGAGATGCGTGCGCAACCACAAAGGGCAACATTCTCCTGGCATCCACGACAGCTGCTTAAAAAGATAGGGTTCCGAGATTTCCGTGGTGGCCCAGTGGGTAAGACTCTGCGCTCCCAATGCAGGGGGCTCCAGTTCCATCCCTGGTCAGGGAACTAGATCCCACATGCCTCAAGTAACAGTCCGCATATCACAGCAAAGACCACGCACAACCAAAATAAATAAATAAATATTTGTAAATCTATTTTTAAAAGAAGATAAGGGGGCTTCCCTGGTGGCGCAGTGGTTGAGAATCCTCCTGACGATGCAGGGGACGTGGGTTCGTGCCCCGGTCCGGGAGGATCCCGCGTGCCGCGGAGCGGCTGGGCCCGTGAGCCATGGCCGCTGAGCCTGCGCGTCCGGAGCCTGTGCTCCGCAACGGGGGAGGCCACGGCAGTGAGAGGCCCGCGTACCGCAAAAAAAAAAAAAAAAAAAAAAAAAAAAAAAAAAAAAAGATAAGGTTCCTTCCTGATCTTGTAAGCGGGCCAGGATGAACTTAGATCTAGATTGTTTAAACGGTCAATAATATGTCATTTGATGTCCAGCCCTCTGTCTCAAAAAACCTGTATAACTGTGACTCGACATCTAATGGCAGAACAGTCCTTAGAGCTTTACTGAGATGGTGTTCCTGGGTTATAATCCTCAAATTTGGCTCGAATAAAATTTTCCATTTCTTCCTTAGATCAGCTGATTGATTTTCTGTCGACAATGGTATAGGCAGGGGACAGCATTACCTAGATTTTCCATAATCACAAAAGTCCTGGTTTAAGTCGAAACCAAACACTCTTCTAAACGTTGGTATTTAATTTTCTTTTTTTTTTTTTTTTTGTAACTTATTTATTTTTGGCTGCGTTGGGTCTTCGTTGCTGTGCGCGGTCTTTTCTCTAGTTGCAGCGAGCGGGGGCTACTCTTCGTTGCAGTGCGTGGGCTTCTCATTGCGGTGGCTTCTCTTGTTGTGGAGCACGGGCTCTAGGCGTGCGGGCTCAGTAGTTGTGGCTCGCGGGCTCTAGAGCGCAGGCTCAGTAGCTGTGGCGCGCGGGCTTAGTTGCTCCATGGCATGTGGGATCCTCCCGGACCAGGGCTCGAACACGTGTCCCCTGCATTGGCAGGTGGATCCTTAACCACTGTGCCACTAGGGAAGCCCCCTAATGTTCTTTGAAACCCCAGTGGTTGAGGGGGAAAAAGGAAGAGGGAACCCCTGCAGGCAGCAGATGCTTGTGCTTCCTTCCACGCGTGTTCACAGCTGGTGAGGGAGGGAAGCACTGCACTTCTGCCGCATTTCACAGAGGATGAAACTGAGGCACAGTGAGGCTAGGGGCTGCTCGGTGGAGATGGGGGCGGGAGCTGGAGAAGTCTGTGTCTGTGGGAACCAGTATAATTACTGCTCTCCAGGGGCCCCTGCTGGGTTTCTCTCCATGACTAGTGTCACTGTCTGATGTCCTCTGACTTGTACATTTTCCCTTGATTTTTGTCTGTCTCCACCCCCTGCCCCGCACCAGACACTAAATGAAGGCTGTAGGCAAGGATTTTGTTTGCTTTCTTCGCTCTTTGGGGCCTAGAACAGTACCTAGACACGTAGGTGCTTACTTATAGGGACTGAGGAAGGGCCGGTCCTGAGTGAGACCGGCCCTGAGAGGAAGAATGTTCCACCTGGCGAGGGGCCCACTCCCCCCTGGGACAGAGCGGGGAGAAGACAGACACGGCCCCAGAACTCAAGGAGCCAGACAGACAATAAGCAAAGATGCAAATCAATAAGAGATGTGAAGCACAGTAAGAAAATAAACAGGATGACAAGGGGGCAAACAAGGTCTGCGAGGAGGGCACTGTGCTCCAGACCCACAGGGTATGAAGGAGAGAACCGCAGGGCAGCTGGGAAGCAGCGCTCCGGAGCTGCACCTGCGAAGGCTTCCGGGCGCCCGCGGAACAGACAGCAGGCTCCTGCGGCCAGAGTCAGGGGAACGGCGAAGGGCGAGGAGGGGGACGCAAGAGGCGGGGGGCTGCGGGTCCTTGTAAACACACTGCCTCTGATTTGCGGTGAGATGACAGCGTCGGAGGTTTCTTTTTTCTCAGCAGCTTCATGGAGCTGTGACTGACGTACATCGACAAAGCTTCATGTTTAAGTGCGTCACCTGAACGTTTTTGACAATTGCATATACGCCTAAGAAACCGTGGCGCTCATTAAGACCTTGACCCGGGCTTCCCTGGTGGCGCAGCGGTTGAGAGTCCGTCTGCCGATGCAGGGGACGCGGGTTCGTGCCCCGGTCCGGGAAGATCCCACATCCGGGAACCCGTGAGCCATGGCCGCTGCGCCTGCGCGTCCGGAGCCTGCGCTCCGCAACGGGAGAGGCCACAGCGGTGAGAGGCCCGCGTACCGCAAAAAAAAAAAAAAAAAAAAAAAAAAGACCGTAATGCTATCCACCCTCCTCCTGAAAGGCTTCCTCCCGCCCCCTGGCCATGCCCTCTCCCTGTCCCCACCTCTACCGCAGGCAGCCACTGACCTGGGACATGCTGGCTCGATTCTCGTGTTAGCACAGCCATGTGCATTGCATCTCTGTTCTCTCCCTTTCCTCTGACAATCGTGCCGTTGTGTTCCCCAGGGCTGCTGGAAGGAATGTTAGGTGAATGAGAGGTGCTGGAAAGTGGAGGAATCCCGGGGAGACTCTCCGCCGACCTTATAAATGGTTCCGGCTGGATGAGAATACAGTCCTCCTCCAAAACCCTCAGGGAAGAAGATAGAAAAACATACGGAAGCATCCATACCAATGTCCCACGTATAGTAATACTTGAACTCTGTAGTTCCCCGGGAAACGGGATTCCAGTCGGCTTCGAAGTCCTGGTCTGAGGTGGATGTCACCACACCCAGCCCACGGTGACCTGATTCCCTTCACTTTTGCTTGGCTCCATCCTTCCTCCAAAGCCCTGGTGCCCTGGCCCCTCCTCTCTCGGGGAGGACCCCACACCCCACACCTGTGCTGGCAGCAGCCCCTGCATCTGGTGGCCTCGACGTGCGGAGCTTTACTGCACTCGTATGTGTACCCACTCATTTATTGTTATCTAAGCAAGTCGTTTTTCAAAGAATTGTAAGAGGCTGAGTCTTTTCTTTCAATTGAATCTATGTGGAGTTCCAACTCCTAAAATATGAGCGGACGTGTTCTTTGCAGCTGGGGAAGGTGCCCTAGAGAGGGGAAGTGCCCTGCCACATGGAGAGGGGCAGAGGTGACGGTCGTCTCCATGCCACACTCACTGCCCCCCCGTCTCAAGCTGTCGCTGTCCCCCGGGGGTGGTGGGAACCATGAGGACTCAGCTCCAGCATCCTCTGTTCAAATTGTGTCCCTGCCCCTGGAGTCTGGGGTCCTGGGCAGCTTTGCCTGTCTCCAGGCCTCGGCCTCTTCCTCGGAAGCACCCACCTCACGACTGTGCCGGGACGTGTGACCTAGTGGATGAAGAGGTCAGGGCTGCCTGGCCCCCAGCACAGGCCCAGCTGTGGGGCTGCAGGGACCCCAGTCTCAGATTACCAGATTTTGTAACTGAGGAATAATTGCTTAGTATAAACATGTCCCCAGGTAGAATGTTATTAGTTCTTCATCTGAAATTCCAGTGTAACTGGGCGTCCAGTCCCTGAGGATGAGGCCATCTCCTGGCCCCTGGGCAGCCCTGCATGCCAGGCTGAGGGCGCAGGGCCAGGGCCGGGAGTGTGCCCAGGTCTGGATGCCCCTGGCCCATCACCCGGCCTGAAAGGGACAGACGGACCTGAAAGCAAAACAGCCAATGAGGTGGTAGGTGATCCCAAAGCCATCCAACAGTGGTGTCAATACTGGACGGCGCTGGGCCTGTCAGAGCCCTTCTGGGAGGTTCAGGTGAGACTGAGTAGCCCCCGGGCGGGCTTCTCCTGCCTCCCTCCTGTCCAGGCATCCCTGCAAATAATCTCGCCTCACCAATAATAACAGGCATGTAAGAGCTAACACTTAGGGCTTTTGTTACGGGCCATATGCCGTTCCAGCCACTTTCCACGTGTGTTCCTGATTTCAGATGCACAGAGAAGCACTCTGAAATGCACTGACAGAAAGCGCGGCCATTCGCCTCGCTCGGGGACTCTGTGGGTCATTGAATTCACGCACAGCCCAGGGAGGGCTTGTCTCTGCTCCTCAGTGGCTGCGAGGTAGGGTAAGGAGTGAGGCTCGGACTGAGGAAACCAGGAGAGAACTCAGTGGCCCCTCATAAGAAAGGGAGCCGGAGGCTCAAGGGACGGGGCGAGGAACCCAGCAGGAGTGGAGGGAGGGCTGGAGGGAGGGCTGGAGGGAGGGCGCGCCAAGCCCCTCCCGCAGGAGAGGAACCCCGGGGAGCCACAGCGGCGTCCTAGGCCGTCGTGAGTGCTAGAGGGGGGCTGCAGTCTAGGCGGAGGAGGTGGCGTGGCCCAAGGAGGCCAGCTTCGTCTAAGGGACCCGAGCCAGGACGAAGTTCTCACAGGTGCAGGCGCTCAGGAAGGAAGCGGATCTGTGGCCACTTTAAGCGAAGTGGGGAGATACACAGCCTGGGCCGGACCCCCGGCTGTGCCACCTGCCGACGGGCAGACACTCACGTCTCTGAGCCTCGTTTCTTGCCTGGAAACCTGGTGGCCTCACTGTAAAGGTTAAACGAGGCACAGGTTCCCGCCCCTCGGGGGAGAGCCCGGGAAGACCGCGTGGACCGGGGGACCCAGCATGAGCACCTGGCAATACGGGAGCACCTTTGTCAACACCCGGCGGGGGACCCAGGTCTTTGGGGGTCGCTGAGCCGCCTGAGAACCTGAGCTGTGGACACGCCTCCCCCGCAGTGCATGGAGGCCGCAGCCCTGTGAGGCTGCCGTGGACGTGGAGTTGGGGCCTTCAACCCGCCCCCCGAGAGGAGGGCCCAGCGCAGGGCCCAGACCCTCCACACAACAGTCACACTCACTGTAACCCGGCCGCCCCGCGCGTGAGGCGCGCGAGCACAGCTCCTCGGGGCCAGCCGCGCGACGGGCTTAGCGCTGGGCTGGCCCGGAGCAGGCGCCTGGAAGCATCCGCTCCTGCCAGAGGCCTGGATGCCCGGCCCTCTCGGGGCTCCGTCCCCTGGTCCAGATCAGCCCCTTCGGCCTCTCTCTTTCCCGGGTATCCACACAGAAGGGTGGGGTGCAGGGGTGTCCCAGGGGGAGCTGGGCTTGATGAGATCCTTGGCTTCGAGGGGTGGGGTGTGGGGAGGCCGAGGGCAGAGGGTCTGGGCCCGTCCAGCTCTGCACGGGCTCACCTGGGCCCCGGGCACGCAGCGCCTCTGGGATTCCACCCCTCTCCCTAGACGAGGAGGGGGCGGCCAGGCTTCCCCCTTCCCGCGGGACCCTGGGCGCGCTGCGGCCACAGGACACGACCGCCAGGGGGCGCTGTGCCCACAACTCGCTGAGCCGCCCCGCCCTTCCGCAGGGCTCA
This sequence comes from Kogia breviceps, assembly GCF_026419965.1. Classification (NCBI taxonomy): domain Eukaryota; kingdom Metazoa; phylum Chordata; class Mammalia; order Artiodactyla; family Physeteridae; genus Kogia; species Kogia breviceps. The sequence goes on along the minus strand of NC_081327.1, from coordinate 58,449,385 downwards.
AGCCCCCGCCCTCCAGCACACCACCTTTTCCGGGGGGCGGGGGGGAGCCCTCACGGTCCCCCCTTCCTGACTCCCCTTTGGGTCTCGGCTGCCTGCCTCTAACTCTAACGTCTAGCACCCGGAGAAGCCAGAGGAAAGCTCTGCGGCACGAGTCACCCCGGAGGGGACTGGGGCTTGTCCCGGGTCGCCTGAGAGCACGCCTGGGCTTCCTGCAGCCACGGCCACCTTCTCCAGCACCACCGCCAGGAGCTCCCCTGCCAGGGGCTGCACCCTGGGACAGCTGCAGGTGCCAAGCACAGGCCCATCTCAGCCCCCACTGGGAGACGCTGACGCTCTGTCCTGCCCCCGCCGCCGGGCCTCCCCGTCTGCCCCTGCTCACCCCGCGGGCCCCAACTTTCCAGAATAAGAAGAAATCTCCAGCACGAGGCACGGGTACCTGACAGCAATAAATTTATTAAGTGTCCCCCCCCCAAGATATAAACACAAACCAGTAAAAAAAAAACAAAACAAACCATAAAACATCAGGCCTGGAGCTAATAATAAAGCAGAGAGACAAACGGGCCAGACAAAATGGATTCGACCTATGGCGGAAGACAGCCGAGAAGACCGACACAGGGCGGGGCTGCTGTCGATACTAAAGGACACACACTTGGGAGCCCTAGGGTGACATGAGCGGGCCTGGTGGGGGAAAGGGCGGGGGTGTGTCAGTGGCCGCATGGCTCAGGGGCCAGACCTGTGGGTCCTGGCCGCGGCCGCGTCGCCCCCCTTCAGCTGCCTCACTTGGGGCCCTGGGCCTCGGACTCCTCCTCCTCGTCGTCGTATATCTCCCCCTCCTCCTCGGCCGTGGCGTCCTGGTACTGCTGGTACTCGGACACCAGGTCGTTCATGTTGCTCTCGGCCTCGGTGAACTCCATCTCGTCCATGCCCTCGCCCGTGTACCAGTGCAGGAAGGCCTTGCGGCGGAACATGGCCGTGAACTGCTCCGAGATGCGCTTGAACAGCTCCTGGATGGCCGTGCTGTTGCCGATGAAGGTGGAGGACATCTTGAGCCCGCGGGGCGGGATGTCGCACACGGCCACCTTCACGTTGTTGGGGATCCACTCCACGAAGTAGCTGCTGTTCTTGCTCTGGATGGCCAGCATCTGCTCGTCCACCTCCTTCATGGACATGCGGCCCCGGAAGACGGTGGCCACGGTCAGGTAGCGGCCGTGGCGCGGGTCGCAGGCGGCCATCATGTTCTTGGCGTCAAACATCTGCTGCGTGAGCTCGGGCACCGTCAGCGCGCGGTACTGCTGGCTGCCGCGGGCGGTCAGCGGCGCGAAGCCGGGCATGAAGAAGTGCAGGCGCGGGAAGGGCACCATGTTCACGGCCAGCTTGCGCAGGTCGGCGTTGAGCTGGCCCGGGAAGCGCAGGGAGGTGGTGACCCCGCTCATGGTGGCCGACACCAGGTGGTTGAGGTCCCCGTAGGTGGGCGTGGCCAGCTTGAGGGTGCGGAAGCAGATGTCGTACAGCGCCTCGTTGTCGATGCAGTAGGTCTCGTCCGTGTTCTCCACCAGCTGGTGGATGGACAGCGTGGCGTTGTAGGGCTCCACCACCGTGTCCGACACCTTGGGCGAGGGCACCACGCTGAAGGTGTTCATGATGCGGTCGGGGTACTCCTCGCGGACCTTGCTGATGAGGAGGGTCCCCATGCCCGAGCCCGTGCCGCCGCCCAGCGAGTGCGTCAGCTGGAAGCCCTGCAGGCAGTCGCAATTCTCACACTCCTTCCGCACCACGTCCAGGACCGAGTCCACCAGCTCGGCGCCCTCCGTGTAGTGGCCCTTGGCCCAGTTGTTGCCGGCCCCGCTCTGACCTGGGACGGGAGCAGGGGGACACGGACGGGGTCAGACCTCCAGCGCCTGCCTGAGGGCAACCGCGGACGCAGCCCTGTGCCCGTTTACCCTCCGTGAAGTGGGGTTGCCCGTACCTTCTCACCCCCTCCCTGGCTCTTAGCACCAGCCACACCATGTGGGGAGCCGATCAGCCCTCCCCTCCAGTCCTCCCACCCTCTGGCCGGCTGTGCTGGAAGGGTAAGTTGCAACCCCCGGCGTCCCTTGCAGCCCGGGGTCGGGAGGAGGGTCAGGCCCATCGGTTGGGGTGCTGAGCACTGGGGGGGGGGGTGGAAGTGGGGTGTGGCCTCCCTCCTGTCACTGTGTGAGCACCCAGGGCCCTGCCACCAGAGTCACGGGCGTGAGGACAGCGGTCCTGACCACAGCAACGTTGCGTGCTCGTGAGCTGGTATCCTCTGGGGCTCTACTTCTGCCTCCCCGCCCCCGCCCCCACCCCCATCTCTCTAAGGATCCTGTGAGCTCAAGCCTCTGCTTCACACATCGTTCCGCTTGAAATCACAAGTCCCCTTTCTCGGGGACTCTGTCCCAAGCTGCAAATTGGGGAGATCGGGTCTGCTCTGCAGGGTCACAGGGAGGGGTGACTCTGCCCTTGTTTCTGTTGATCTGGGTTTGTGGGCAGTGGGGGTCCACCAGGAGAGGCTGGGGCAGGAGAAACTTACCGAAGATGAAGTTGTCAGGCCTGAAGAGGTGCCCGAAGGCCCCAGAGCGGACGCTGTCCATGGTTCCAGGCTCCAGGTCCACCAGGATGGCCCGAGGCACATACTTGTGAGCTGAGGGCAGAGGGGTGGGTTACGTGGGTCACAGAAGCTAGGCGCCCCTCCTGCCCCCTGAGTCCTGCCCCGGACTGCCAGCCTCGTGCTCTCGCCCTAAGAGCTCAGACTCTGTGGTCAGAGAGGCAGGAGCCATGTGTGAAAAGGGAGTCATGGTTGACATCCGGACAGCCAGGACCAAATCCCATGGCTACATGGGCAGCCTAATATTTTGCCAGCTCACTAAAGACACCATTTAGCACCAGTTGCTGAGTAGCCCCTGCCCGACCTCTCCAGGTAACCCCTGCTCTGGACCCTCCCATGGGCCTCCTGAAGGGGCCTTTGGGACCCTGCCCAGCCCTGGCCGTTCCACCGGACTGTGCGTGTGTCTCATGGCCATTAAACACATTTGAATCTCGCTCGGGTTATTAGGATGCCCTGTCTTTATTCTGTGAGTCTCCGGTTGCACCTGCCAGCCAACCGAAAAGAGGGCAGAGATACTGGGACCCAGCAGTCAAGGTCCCCCCACCCCCACCCCCTCGGTCCAGGATGGGGGCTCACAAGAGGCCTCGTTGTAGTAGACGCTGATGCGTTCCAGCTGCAGGTCCGAGTCCCCTACATAATTGCCACTGGGGTCTATCCCGTGCTCGTCGCTGATGACCTCCCAGAACTGCAGGGGGAACGGAGGGGTCAGTAGGTGGTCGTGACCCCCACCAGGCCCCTTCCCTCCCTTCCAGCCTTGAAGCCCTGGTACAAAATTAGGGGCTTGGACCCAAAGCCTGCACTAGTCCCTTTGAGCGACTTTGAAAAAGCCCCCCTAGCTCTGTCATCTGTAAGAAAATTGTCATAATAAACATGCGTGTCCACGGAGACCAGAGCCTTCAGGGTGGTTCAGGGCTCAACTGACACAGACCCGGGTCCCCAGACCCCAGCTCTGCACTTGGTGACCAGGGGCCTTGGACCGTCCACTTCTCCATGAGTAACAAACCCCCTCTTGGGGTGTTTCGTTTTTAATCCCCTCCTTTCAGACGAGAAAGCTGAAGCACAGAGAAGGTCGGTGCTGGAGACAGGGTCCAGGATACGCGTGCCCCTCGGTGTCGGGGCAAAGATGTCCAGTGACAGGGCCTGGCGGCGTCCAGCACATCAGCAGCCTCAGCCAACAGGAACCACGGGGGCCTGAGTGAGGAATCACTTGCCTGGGGTCACCCAGCCTGTCCAAGCTGAGAGGGCACAGCCCCAGCTTCAAGGGCTCACTCTCCCCACGGCCTCCTGCCCTGCTTGCCCTGGGCGGGAGCCCACTGCACTTCTCTCAGGACTGGGGCGGGGCAGGACCCCCCCTTGCCAGCTGCGTGACCTTGGGCAGGTCCTGAAGATTCTCTGGGCCTCAGTGGCCTCACCTGTTCAGCGGGCCTGATGATGAAGCCAGGTTGCTGTGAGAATAAAGCAAGTTACTCTGCACAGAGCCTGCGAACGGTGAGTGCCCTGTGGGATCATTAGCACGCAAAGACACCCGCCCTGGGTGAAGGGAAGGCTGCACAGTGCTCTGTGCTCGCCCCAGGGGCGCTTCCAGGCTGTCCCAGAGCACAGCTGCCCGTGCAGGGGGGGGACGTGGTCACACACCGTGTGGCTTACCAGTGCCCCTCCCCTTTGCCCCTCGGGGTTGGGGTGACTCAGAAGAATGGCTGTGAAGGCCCCAAGAAGCAAAGGGCCCCTACATATGGGTCATGTGCTGGGGAGAAGACTGCTCAGGGAGAAAAGCAGTTAGAAATCCGTTTTCACGTGCGCATCTATATATAGATGTCTCTGACAGACATTCAAAAATCTGCTCCCGGCAGCCGTGCCTGAGAGTGGTCCTGGGTTGGGGGAGAGGCTTTGGCACTGCACACCATTTGGTTCTTTTGGAATTTTTGTCATGTGCACGTGTTAACTTCAAAAAAAAAAAAAAAACCATTAAAAATTTAAAAATGTTAAAACCTGAAAAGTATGAACTGTCACTATTATAAAATGTACAGAAGAATCTTGGCATTTCACCCAGAGACACTGTTATCAGAGGTCAGCTCTCAGCAAGAGTGGGGGCCGGACTTCTTCCTCCTTTGTGTGTTTCTGTCATTGATAAGTTTTCTTCTTTTTTTCTGCACGAAGTGTGCATTAACGCTGTAATGAGAGGTGTCACTGAGGCATTCAGGGCCTGATCAGAGCTCCCTCCCACTGCTTGGCTCCCCACGCCCTCCTCAGGAGAGTGTGAGCCGGGGGCCTTGGTTCCCACAGCCCTGGGACACCCCAGACCTCTGGCTTCAGAGACACCCACAGCCCCTGTAGAGAAGGGATGAGCTTGAGATGGCAAGTGTGGGAGGGGGACAGAGTGACTCGGCCACCGAGCCACCAACACATCTATGGAAAGTTCTCTGGACCCCTCAGTGGGATGCATAGGCTTCCGGGAGGCAGCAGAGCAGAGTGAGTGCAGACGCCGGCACTGGCCAGTGTGTGCCAGTGACGCTACCTCTCAGGACCTCCGTTTTCTCATCTGTAAAGTGGACATAATATGACACCCACTTCAAGTGGTCAGCTCGAGGCCTGACACATAAAAAGCAGTCAGCAAATTGCAATGATATACAGAGTAAAAGCAAAAATCTCGCGGCAGATGCTATATTTTTTATACGTAGGTGCATATGCACAGCAGATGGACTAGAATCGTGGAGAATAACTTGTCCTGCCTGAAGAGAGGGACCGAGAGGGGTGAGGTGCTTACATGGGCACTTGAGCCTTATCTGCAATGTTTCGACTTTTTAGAAGGAGAATATGTTAATAATAGCTTTTGTAGCTAAAACAAATACGAGTTGTAATTTAAAATAATAAAAACTTAGTAGAATATATTATATATACAGATCATATAACATTTAATAAATAACAAAATACTATTTTATAAATTAAAGAATAATCATGATCATCACTACAGATGAGAAAACTGCCAGACGGCGCGTGGACCCCAGGGGCCGGGCCAGGGCTCCTATTTCAGACCCCGCGGTTTTGTCTCGAGCTGGGGGCGTGCGCCGCGGCGCTGTCCGTGGTGCTGACCTTTGCGGCGCCTACCCTCGTGGGCGGGGAGGTGGCGGGGCGCGCGCAGGAGCCCAAGGCAAGAGGGGTGCACTGGCTCCCGGGAGGGAGCGCTGGCCGACTGGGGGGCGTTCAGCCCCTCTAGGACCCCATGCCCCTCCCCGGCCCGTGCACAGCCAGCACCCACAGGACCCAAATGGGAGGGGCGGGCGTGGGGATGGGGCACGGAAACCAGGAAATTCCTCTTCCCATTGGCTGTCAGGGCCAGGGCCCGCCCTTCCGAGGCCCCGCCCAGCGGCCGAGAGGCTGGGCGCAGACAAAGGCTCCAGGACGGCCCTGCCCCCTGGGGGAGGAGGGTGGGGTCCCCAGACTCCGGCCCACTGTGGGAGCTGGGGGCTCCCTGCCCATCTTGATGTGTCCGCACAGGCCTAGATTCAGACTCCTGCCCCGTCCCTCCCAGGCGTTTTTTTTTTAACCCCTGGGGGAAGGGCGAAACCCATTCCCACCGCAGCCTGGAGAGGCGCAGCGCCCAGCACGCAGTGGTCATTGTCACGAGTCATAAATGCTGTCATGTCACCTCTCAGGAGAGCCGTGCCCTCTCCTGGCCCCGATCGCCCTGACCTCCCTCCATAACTTCCACTCCCATCCCCACCCGCAGCCAGGCCCTGCCCGGAGCGGGCAGCCCGCCCCCAAGCAGGGGAAGCAGTCCCCCTTGCCCACCCCAGGCAGCTACTGCTGGTGATGGGCGAGAAAAGTTTGCTCTCCCTCCACCAGGAGGCCACAACCAGTACGGAAGCTGGAGACAAAAATGGCCGAGGAACGCCTGCCTGTCCACAGGGCAGGTGCTGGGCGCCGGGTCAGGCAAATCCGCACACGCTGTGAGCGCGTCCAGTTTGGTCCTGGAGATTTTCCAGGGCAGGGAGGGCCACAAGGAAACCACTAGACTGCTTCCATGGGTCACTGCAAAGGGCAGCGGTTGAAAGGGAAGAAACGATCCCCCCTCCCCCCCAAATCCACCACTCTCTCTTTTGCATTGTTAAAAAGGATCAGATATTCGTTTTAAAAACAAGCAAGAGTTAAGGAAATTCAGCCAAAATGAATAAAAAGTAATGAGCAAACCCAAGGGCCACTGCACTTGAAGCAGGGAAAAAAAATCTCTGCGGAGGTCACTGTCCAGCCCTGCCCCCCACCCATGGGGCTGCAGCTGGGCATAAACCTGCGTTTGCCTGCTCAGTGCCGGTGCAGCCATAGAAGGAAGCCCCGTGACAGGACCACCGCTCCCCCGGGCTCATGGTGGGACTCCAGCTGCCATGCTTTCCTTCAGTGACCCCTGACTCTCGGAGGAGCACGTCCTCAGGGCAGGCCTGGCCCCTGTGACCATTAATGAGCCCACGGCCCCTTGTGCCCGTCCGGGGCAGATGTCAGTGACAGCCCCCAGAGCCCTGACTTAATTTGAGGCCTTGGTCCCCCAGGCCTCCCCTCCCCCAGCCCCTTCCTCAGGCAGGCACAGCTGTCTCCTCGGTGATTAGGGTGTCTCCCCACTACGCCCTCCCCCCAATGTGAGGCGCCTCCACCCTAGAGCCCAAGTTGCAATTTACATGTCAGCCACGTGGCTGCCCCAGCCCTGTTGTAATTAGCTTTTTGTTCTCGCCCGGTTTCCATGGCGACAGCCTCCTGAGGAAGCCTTTCCCGGCCCCTTCCCCTCCAGGACCTGTCTCCTCCCACTGCTCGACACCATCCCTCGCTGGGTCCCTGGCCTTGGTGCTGACAAAGCCCCCCGCCCCCCCCCATATTGTTCTGAGGAGAGCACGGGGGACAGCAGGCCGCACCCACCCAGCCTGAGCCCTGCGCTGGGCATCTACAGAGACCGAGAGCCGGAAGGTGGAGAGGCTCTGTCTCCACTTGCTGTGTGACCTTGGGCAAGACACAGCTTCCCTGGACTTAGGGACGGGACACCCGCCTCCGGGGTTCGCCTGGGGATGACGCCATCCCCTTCCCGCCTCAGTTCCAACATCTGTGAGGTGGGCTAACAATGGACGGGAGGGGCCTAGTGGTGAGGTAGCTCTCGACCCCACCCGCCCACCCCGGCTTTGTTCCCACGTCCGACCCCGAGACTCGCGGTCCCTACGTGGGTTTGATCCAACCCTGTGGCGAGGGGCGAGGGGTTGCCCAGGCAGGGCTGCGCTGACGGAGAGTCCAGCCCTCGACCAAGGTCACCCCGAGTCCGGGCCCAGTGCCTCCCCCAACAAAGGAAAAGGGTGGGGCCAGGAAGCTGAGGGTGGTCAAAGCTAGGCGGGGGCTTGGGGCGGCTAGGGACGCTTGGAGGGTAGGTACCAAGTTACTGGCGTGCCGTGGGGGGGGAATCATTATGGCTTTGGGGCGAGCCCCACCCAAACCTGCCCACCCCACCCATCTCGCCCGAGTCTGCACTGTGACCCCAGAGAAGAGGGCCACGCCCAGCCAGCGCCGCCCCCACCCCACCCCGCACCTGCAGCTGCGGGCGGATGCAGTCTAGCGGCTGACCTGCGCTGCGCTCCCGCAGGCCCGAGGTGAGCCCGGTAGGGGCAGAGGAAAGGCGGAGGCGGGGATGGCGGAGAGGGCACGACCCGGCGTCCCGGCAGCCCGCAGCGAGGGCAGCCCATCCTTTGCTTCGAGGCTTCGCCGTGGCGAGCGAGGCTCGGGGTGCGGCTCTGCGCGCACCGCCTGCCTGCTTCCCTCCCCCCAGGGACCGGCCCGAGGAGGGGGCGGGGGACGCGAGAGGCGCGCCGGGTGCGGGGCCCGGCGCAGGGGGGCGGCGCGCGGCCTCACCTTGGCCCCGATCTGGTTGCCGCACTGGCCGGCCTGGATGTGCACGATCTCCCTCATGCTCGGTGCGTGGGGCGGGCGGCTGCGGGACGCAGGCGGACGCGCTGGGGCCGGGGCTGGCTGCGGAGGATCTGCCGCCCCCGCCGCCCGCTCTTATAGGCTGGGCCCCGCCCGCCGCGCCCGGCCTGGCGTCATCGCGCGCGGCCAATCCGGGGACGCCGCCGCAGAATGCGGCAGGGCTGCAGCATCAGCACCGCGCATCCCCGCTCCGCCGCGCGCTGCAGCGCCTCCTCCCGCCGCCCCAGGGGTCTGGGGACCGCGCACCCGAAAGGAGGGGCCGGCGAGCTCCAGGGAGGACAATAGAAGCCCCCTTGGCCGTCGGCCCCGGCCCGGCTGCCGCCTCTATCCCACCCCAGCGGCAGCCTCCCCCCTCGGCTTTGCGAGGAGGGTCCTTCTTGTCCACACCTGTCTAGGGACCAACCCCACTTCCCACCCCGAAAAGCCAACATGGACGCCTCCCAGCTCCCTGTCTTGTGTCGCGAAGGGGCGGACCAGGTACTCTGAGTTTTGCCGGGTCCCTTAATGGTGGGGTAGCCGGGCAAAGGCTGCAGCAGGCACCGACTTCTCTCCAGAAGAAAGAAATCGTGGGGCAGGGCTCCCAAACGTCTGAGTCAGAAGGGCTGTGAGTGCAGGAGGGTGGCGGTGCGTTGCTATGGCAGCTCGGAGTTCCACTGTTCTTCTCTGCACTGGGGGATGCCACCTGCCCCTTCTTCCCCAGGGGGCTGCCATGAGATTCCAAATGGACCTAGCAGGTGGGGCCGCTTTGTACCCCTGCCAGGCACAGCACCTGGCACGTAGCTGCTGCTCAGTGAACATCGGTGTCGGGAATCGTCATAAGGACACAAACAAGCCAGGCACAGAACTAACGGGGGTGGGGGTGGGGGAGGGCAGTGGTTTCTGTCTGACTCACTCTCCCTGATGTCACCTGTACCCCTGGAGTCTTGGTCCAAGTGAGGCCAAGGAAATTCGGTGGGCTAGGGGAGCCACGTAGGGAGATGGTGTGCGCATAAGGGAGAGAAGGGAGGCGGTGAAGTGGACACGCAGTTCAGAGGCTGGACAACCCACTGGCCTAGCAGTCGGCTGGGGTCAGACGTTATAGTGAAACCGCCTATCGTAAAATCCTCCTGATATTTCAGTAACAAAATCCTCAGGAGGGGCCTCAGCCACAGCGTGCGGACCTGTTCCTGTCTGTGCGCTCACGCTGCTTGTGTGGTGTAGCTGTGTGCGCGCCCCTCTCTCTCTCCTCTTGCAGCTTCCCCAGTTTGGCAAGTCTAGAAATGGGCCTTTTGTTCTCGAGAGACGCCCTCCCTCACAACACGTCCGTGATGTGGCTTTCTGTGGTTGGCTTCCAGCCGCCTGGGGCCCCTCCCTGTCCCCGTTCAGGGGGTCCTGGTGAGAGTGGAGCTGGCTGCGCCTCCCTGTTGAGCAAAGGAAGAAGCTTTGCATCCTGTTGACCAGGACCCATCACCGGCCCTGCCGCCCTGCAGGATGGCATCGGCCCAGGCCAGCTCCCCCTCCATCCCCAGAGGGCTCTGGTGCCCGGCTCGAGGCTGACTCATCATCCTGTCTCCCAGCAAAAGCCGGCCCTGCTGGGAACCAGCTCCCAGCCCCGAGGAGGCCAGCAGTCAGGGCTGGAGCTGCCAGTGGTGGGCGGGCAGGAACTGGCCGGGACAGGGCTCGCTCGGGTGGCCGGCCAGGGGGTGGCAGGGGCTGCAGGCTTTACTAGACCTGCCTTGGAGTTGGCTGATAGCATCAGTGTTCCTCCACTGAGCCTGCACCAGGAAGGGGGCCGAATGTGTGCTGTGTCTGTGGAGGAAGCGGGTGGGAACTCAGCCCCGGCTTGCAGCAGAGCGAGGACCCGAGGGCTCCGGGCATCGGTCAGCACGGCCCACCGCAGAGGCCACTCCCCTGGGGCTTGGACACCCCTGCAGCCCCTGCACAGCCTCACCGCCTTCTGGGCGGCCTTGCCTCCCACTCCCCAGGGCTGGTGGAGCCCTGACCCTCCTCCCGGAAGGGCAGTACTTGGAAGAGAGCAGACCGCAGCCTCCGGGCCACCCTGCCGCTGGACGAGGCAGGGATACGGACGAGGGGCTGCGGGACCGGGCCGGAGGGGGCCGTGCTCTGGCCAGGGTCACACATGGGTCACTGTGGTCCTGCCTCTGCTGTCGAGGGCGCCGGGACAGTGCTGGGGTCTTGTCACCACGGTGGTGACTGGGGGCAGGGGAGCTGCTGCCCTTACTCCAGTTGCTCTGGGCTGGGGTTTGCACCCCAGAGAGAAAGCAAAGGCACAGGATCGAGTGGGTGTGGTCGGGTTCTCCACGCTCTCCCCCAGGTGGGGCTGTTGGTTCCTCACCTGGGCAGGCCAGCCACAGTTTCTGGCTGGTTCCTGGGATTTCCTTCCTTCCTTCCCCTCCTCAGCCCCGCCCCCACTCCTCCACCTCAAGCTTCGAGCAGCTTCTGGAAGGAGGCAAGACAGATGGCAAGGAGGCTGCACCAAGCATAGAATTTATTACCAGATTGCTTCCTGGCCCCAGGAGCCTGGGTACTGGTCCCCGATTCAGGCCGATGGCTCCCGCTTCACCCAGAGCAGGTGTCGGCGGGCACTGTCTGCCGGGGGGGGGGGGGGGGGCGTGCGGGGTCAACAGATGGGCTGAGCCTTAGAAGAGAGAAGCCCCACCCTCCCGCTGTGGCTCCACGCCCTCCCCCTTGCTGGCCACAAAGTCCTTGGAGCAGCACTGCCTGCCGACAGCTTTTGCCACCACACTGCACATCCCAGTGGGCGGGGTGGCGGGGGGGGGCAGTCCCCAGAGTGGGTGCGGCGGGTCTCTGGATGAGGGGGGACTCCACAGACGTGGGCAGTGCCCCGCCGTCTCCCCAGCCTCCTCCATCCCCCACAGCTCCTCCCGGAGCTCCGTGCCATTCCCCTCTCGGGCCCCAGAGGGTCCGCGCGTACACCCCTGCAGAGATGGCCTGCCCCTCCTCTCTGCCAAGGGACTGCCCCGGCCGCCCAGGGCTTGGGCCTCACGACAGCACCTCCTCCCCGGGCCCCGCAGCTCACCAGGAGCCCTGCAGCACCTCCCGGAGCGTCTTCCGGAGCTCCTGGCTGCGGAAGGCGTAGATGAGAGGGTCCACGATGGCGTTGCAGATGATGAGGGTGAGGAAGAGGTTGAAGTTCTTGAAGACGCAGCCGCAGGTGGGGTGCTGAGGGCAGAGGACTATGAGCGAGAGGTGCAGGAAGAAGGGGCCCCAGCAGAGGAAGAAGGTGCCCAGCAGGATGGTGAGGGTGGCCGCGCCCTTGAGGCCGAAGCCCTGCTGGGCGGAGCGCCGCCTCTTGTGGAGCCGGGCGATGCCCCGGGCGTGCTGGCACGCCCGGGCCAGCATGTGGACGTACAGCACGGCCATGAGCACCAGCATGGCTACGAAGAAGCTTACGAGACAGAGCAGGACGGCTGCGTGGTGGTAGTAGGCAATGAAGAGGGTGCTGGCGAGGGTGCTGGCCACCCAGATGGCCGCCATGGCCCGCCACGCCCTGGGCAGTGTCACGAGGCTGTGGTACCGCAGGGCGTAGAAGATGGAGATGTAGCGGTCCACGGCGATGGCGCCCAGGAAGCAGAGGCTGGACACCATGGAGCTGCAGATGAGCACGTCGATGACGTCGTCCAGCCGCTGCACCACGGCAGCCCGAGGGGCCAGGGCGCCGGCCTCCAGCAGCAGCATGACGGCCGTCTCCAGCACGTTGCTGACGCTCACGAGCAGGTCGGACGCGGCCAGGCAGCAGATGAAGTAGTACATGGGCGAGTGCAGGTTGCGGTTCTTGATGATGGCGGCCACCACCAGCACGTTCTCCACGAGACTCACCAGCCCCAAGCTGAGGAACAGCCCTTCGGGAACGGACACCTCCAGGCACTGGGGCGCCGTCTGGTTGGCGGCCAGCCCGAGGCGGGGGGTGGCTGGGGACGTGGAGTTGAGGGGACTCAGCAGCTGCCTCTGGGGGCCGAGCACTGGCATCGTCCTGCCAGGGAGCAGGAAGGGCTCCTTGCTCTCCGGGTCCCGCTCAACTCATGGCTCCACCGGGAGGCCCCTCACACTGCGTCCTCCTGGGCTGAACAAATGTCGGCCCTGGCACGGCCCCGGGCCTCTCCAGCCCAGGCAGGACCCCGAGCTCCCAGGTGCCAGCCCTGCGGGCTCAGCGACTCTCTCCTGGTCCTCAGTCCACCCGCCCTCTTCCCTGGAGGCGCGGTCGCCCAAATCCGGACAGTTCTAGGCCTCTGGCCACCTCCGGTCCTACGGGACTTCCTGCCTTCCTCAGCATCTTTAAAGTCGTCCGCGAGCCCCTCCTCCTGAGGGCGGCACCTTGACGGCCGCGGGCCCGGGCTGCAGCTCCACGGCTGCCGCTAGATGGCGCAGCTGGCCCCGGGCCCGTCCCGGCGGCCTGGCGCTCCGACCACTGCAGTCTGGCCGGCCGCGCCCGTGCTCAGCCCACCTCCCCTCCAGGTGTCGCGGGCGCGGGGGTCCCGCTCCGGACCTGCCTCTGAGACTTCCAGCCCTCTTCCAGGCCCGATGCAAGACCACCGCCCCCTCCGAAGCCGTCCGATCCTGCCTCAGGAACAGCGGCTGGCTATTCGCTCTACACACACACACACAGACACACACAGAGACACACACACACACAGACACACACACACACACACACACACACACACACCCGCCTGCCCCACGTTAAACGCCGACTGAAGGCGGCCCTGCCCCAAGGACCCCCAGCCGGGGAAGGGGCAGGGACAGGGACAGAGCTGCTGCCAGACCTCCCCCGACGGCCCCCCACTGCCTCTGCAAAAGGTAAAGGCAGCCGAGCCAGCACTCCTCTGTCACTAAAGAGTGCTCGGTGCTGACGACAAAGCCCCCTCTGAGGGCGGGGTGGGCGTGGACCGCAGGGCCGGCCCAGCCCCTCACGGGTGGGGGAAGTCAGAGGCCGGCCGAGGGTCTGGTGCTTTGAAGGCGCCGGGCTGTGATGTTCCTGTTTGGGTCCGTCCTGTGCCCCCCGGCACACGGGGGAGGGCGCACCTGCTCACCAGCGTCAGCTCCCTTCCCTGCCCTTGACGACTCACACAGCTCTTTCCCCCTCTGCCTCTGCTGGTGCTATTTATTGAAGCGCGCCGTACATGAGAGTACACGAATCATAAACATGCAGGTCGGTGCACACCTCATCCAAATACAGCCGGGAAAGCAGGACCAAATCAGTCAGTCAATCAAACACTGACCGCACCAGACCCTCCGGGGTGTCCTCCGGCCCCGACCACCGGTTAACTTTGCCGGCTTTGGAACCTGATACGCGTGGATTCTGGACCCTTCCTCACTCAGCACTGAGACACCCTCGCGGACGCACGCAGCGGTTGTTAACGCGCGGGCCGCGTGGGCGTTTGGGTGGCCCCCGCCCGTCACAGACACCGCTGCTGGGTGACACACAGGGGTGGGACCGCAGGGTCAGAGGCACACCTTCAGCTTTGGTAGATTCCGCCAAACCGTTTTACACCCTGCTGGACCTGTTTGCCTGTTTCTGGCCGTGCACGAGTCCCCCACCCGCCACGTAGAGGAGGGTGGAAGGAAGGGCCTCGCCTGGGCTCCGCGGGAACCAGGGCGCCCCACCTCCTGGTGGAGAACGCCGAAGGGAGCAAAGGGTCTCAGGGCAGGACCACGAGGCAGAGGCACGGTGGGGGCGGTGCTGGCACCGCTGCCCTGAACCCCGGTGTCTCTGCCGCGTGAGTCCCAGGACTCCCTGGCCGCCGGGCGAGCAGTGTCCTGCCTCTAGCTCACGTGTCATCACGGCTCCATAAACGGGGCCTTTGAGATTGCCGTGCCTCCCCAGGGCCAGCGCCCCCAGCCTGAGACTTCAAAGGCCAGGAGAACTGGGCAGCCTTTGCCATGAGACCGCAGCCCTCTTCCTGGGGAGGCCTCGAGACTCCCTGCCTGGTTCTCACCCCGAGGCAGGGGGACAGCAGGTACAGCTGAGCTGCGATTGGTCACAGCCCTGGGAAACGTCCACGTGAAACCACAGCTAACCCCGCGGCCAGTCCTACCCGCTCGACCTCCGGTGCCCCCGGAAGAAAGCAAGTGAGGACTGGCCACCCCCTCAGAGGACACACCACATGAGACCACGTGCCGACCACTCGTGAGTTTGTGAGAGCAGGAACTGTCTCGGTGCTGGGTCCCCAGCACCAGAACAGGGTCAGGCCCGCCGCACACAAAGGCTCACCATGTGAGGGAGCTCACGGGAGCTGGAGCCCGAGGAGCTTCGGCCCGCAGAGCCAAGGGGCACCCCTGTCTCGCCACGGCCACGCCGGGGAGGTCTGCCTTCATGGGGGGGTCCCCCGACGGCAGCCACGGGGAGTGCGGCCAGTCCCCCTGCCCCCTCCCCTCGCCACGGAGACATCTCAGGAAGACCTGGCCCAGAGCTGGGTCACAGGGTCTGGGTTCCAGGGTTGTCTAGTTTAGTTTAACTCGGGGAAAGGAGGGGCTTTTGTGCCCCCCCGTTGGTGCCCATGCTGAAGGCCTGAGGTGGGGTATGACTTGATGTGAAAGAGCACAACCCATCAGCAGTCCACGAGCAGCGCAAGAGGCCTGAGTGCTCAGCTGAGCCTCTACAGCAGGTGTCTAGATGTGAGGGCCCTGGCTGTCTTCTCACCCCCATGAGACAGGGCAGCGTGACAGAGCACCGGGTGGGTGGCAGGCCGGGGGGTGAGCGGTTGCATCACCGCCTGGGCCCAGCCTCTGCTTCACTATCCCCAGGACACTGGCTCTTCATTTTAAACTTTGATTCCTGGTTGCAGGACGGCTGCTGTAGCTCCACACATCACACCCTCACCTAAATGTATTTAAGGGTGGAAGAGGTAGGGTGCCAAGCTCTCCTTGCTCGCCTGTCATTTTCAGTGATCAAAGCCCTTCCCAGAAGGCCCCCAGCAGACTGTCCTACTTGCTGAAGTTCATCACAGGCCACCCTGGTGGGGACCATGTGGCAGGCTCGGTCTCCGAGCTGGCTGTGGATGGAGGGAGGGGTAACCACGTCGCCGCAGGGCCCTGTCCTCGCCACGGGCGTTCAAGGCACAGAGGCGCCCACGACTCGGGAACAGCTGGAGGGGTGACCTCACAGGCCTCTGCAGCAGGTGACCCCACATCACGATCAGGATGCCACAGACTTCCTGGGAAGACGGGCCGACGGACCAGGACTTGGGTGCATGCCGGAGATGGCTGGGTCACACTTCCTCCCACACTGACCGTCCTGGGGCCCCAATCGCACCCTGGAGCACACGGGCAGCCTCTGCGGGTGGAGGTCAGGGCTGGGAGGGTACCCGGCGTACAGGGTAGCACGTGGGGCTCACAGCCTTGGTGGCCTGGATCCCTCCAGAACCAAACAGGATCCTCAGTCACAGGCAGCCCGTGTGGTTCTGAACTGTCACTCGAGAGCACCGGGCCCCACCCCTTCACCCTCCGTAGCCCGCAGTCCGTTCAGCCCTGGATCCAGTGCCCCCCAGTCTCTGCCACGTACACCGCCCCGAGCTGCCAAGACGAGCGTCCTTTCCAAAACCCACCTCGACCTCCCCACCGGCGGCGCTCCCTGAAGCGAGCGTGGATTCTGGCTCTGCGATGCCCCAGGCCGGCAGGGCAGCGGCGGGGAGGTCCTGCCCGGGGTTGGGGCTCGGCCGCGAGTGGCCGCGGGGTGCGCCCTTGGGGAGCCCTGCGGGGTGTGCGGATCTGGGGGCGCCGACCGCAGCGCCGGAAAAGAAGAGCTCACGCCGGGCAGAGCGCAACCCGTTCACGTTTATAGAACAGCAGAGGCGGGCGGACAACACGGCAGCACTTCTGGGTCGGGGAGCCGGCCCATCGGACCAGCACAGAATCAGGAACGTAACCGCACGGCGCCGGGCCGCCCGCGCCTCAGTCCCACTCCCCGTCGCCCTCGGGGGGGTCCTCGCGCGGCACCTCCAGGTCGTGGAAGTGGAAGTTGGCCATCATGTCCCGCAAGGCCAGCATCAGCCTGTTCAAGCCCTGGTCAAGGTGTGGACCCCCGGCCCCTCCGTCCTCTGGCCGCTCCCCCTGCGGCAATGAGACTCGTCTGAGCCGCGCCTGCCGGGCCGGGCCCCCGCCCAGCCCCCCGCCCGGGACCCGACACCCGGCCTCAGAGGCTGGCGGCCCCCACGTGCTGGGCTCCACGTACCTCCACGGTGTAGTTCGGCAACAAGGAGCGGAAGAAGAGGGCGATGGTGTTTCCGTGGCTCACGGGGCTGAGCCTGGAAGGGGAGTCAGGACGGTCAGAAAGGCCCTGGCGGGGCCACGAGGGCAGCCCACGCGGCGGCTGGGGAGAGAGGGGGCGGGGCGGCAGGGGCGGGGCTCAGGCTCGAGGTGCAGGGGGTCCAGTGTGGGGCTGGCCTTCGGAACGTGGCCAGCTGAGTGGGGCGGAGAGCGGGGCCACTGCAGCCAAGCCCCACTCGCTCTGGAGAAAAGCTGTGTTTCACAGTGTCCTTCGCTCAGAGTTGAGGGGTGGAGAGAAGATTCTAGGGCATGCGTCACGGGGTGGGGGGGGGCCCTCCTGGACTTTCCGGGCACCTGGAGCCAGCACAGCACCCAGCCATCCTCAGTGCGGTCACGCCCAGCACGCCAGCTTGGTGTTGAAGCCACGGACACTGACCATCAATAATTTTCATCTTAACCTGAGGAGAATTTAACTGGGGCCCATATATCCTTGTGAACGCGCACTCTGAACTTTTATAATTCAGCAGAGGACAAAAAAGGACTTCATTCTACAAAGTACGTCCCCGCCTGAAGCCTGGAAACAAAGTCTGTCTGTGACTCTCCCAGGTCGGTGGCTGTTTGACCACAGGCTCCACGTGAAGTAAAGCAATTAAAGCAAAGCTTTAAAGAACGGAAGGAAAGGGGGAACACAAGCGTTTGTATAAGCCACTTCTGAAGGCAGCCCGCAGACTCGGGCACCGCGGCGCCCGCCCCTGCTCTCCCGGCTCGGCCTCAGGGCCTCCGCGTGCCGGCCTGACTCTGCCAGACGCTCGTCCCTGGCGGGGCCTCCGCGCAGGCCGAGGCTCCAGCTGGAAACCAGCAGCCTTGCACGCATCAGGCTCACCGCTGCTTCCTCGCAACTTCTTACTGCAGTTCTGATTTTACGTTCATTCCCGGATTCTACAACTGCTTCCTACCCTATCTCCACCACTTGCCCCAGAACCTGACAGAGAAACGGCCTTAGACGGACAAATAAGTGAAAACACACAGCCTTCAACAGCTGATCCGTGACCCCAGGTCACCATATTCTCTGAGGGCTTGAGTCTGAGGCAGCAAGACCCCCCGCCCCGAGCCCCAGCACTGACCTCGGAGCCATGTGGGCAAAGGAGCAGAGCAAGAAGTACCTCTCTGGTCTGACGTAGGAGTAGATGGTGTCCAAGGGAGGCAAAGGGTCATAGCCCAGCACAGACTGCGTGCTCACATCCTTCAGAAAGGCACAGAGGGGCGACTTTCAGCCGACTCTCCTCTGCACCAGGCCTTTCTGCTGGGAGTGGCCCTCGTCTGCCAGGCTGTGTTCCCCGTACTGAAAACCTGGGCCAGGGGCAGAAGGGCCCTTCCTCCAACAGGACACTCAGCCCGCTGGCTCAGAGGGCCGCGGTGAACCCAGGACCGGCGTGGGCGTGGGAACCAAGGGACCTCCGCTCACACATGCTGTGACCTCCCTGCAAAATGCCAGGGCCGCATTCCCAGGCTGCCGGCTACTGGCCTCGGGGCTCCGAGCCAGCAGGTCACCGCTCTGAGCCCCATAAGGTCACGGAAAGATGCAGGCTCGGCTCCGCCTCTCAGAACGCGAGTGTCTGTGAGGGGAGAGGCCTCTGCCCGTGACCCCGACCCGGGGGGCAGAGCTTGGCAGGAAGAAGCCAGAGTCCAGCCGGCTCCCTTACCGGAGGTAGGGCGGCAACGGCTTCCTTGATCTCCGACAGGAGCACGTGGCGGTGGATGTTTCTGGGTGCGCGCTGGTACAGCAGCTTGCGCCTAGGGCCCAGGGAGACGAGGGGCAGTGGTGGAGGCGGCCGCGGCCCTGCGCCGCCCGCGAGACGGGCCTGGTCCTGAGAGCACTGCCCACACCCCGGGCCCGGGCTCACCTGCTCTCACACGCCTCCACGGCAGGGTCCCCGGCGTCCACCGCCTGCAGAACCTTGTGCACGTTCTCCTCCAGCCAGCTCATGGTGGCCGGCTCCTTCCAGAGGAAGTGGGACCTCCCGAGGTACAGGCTTACCAGCTGGCTCAGGGCGGGGGGCTGGCTGTGGGCAGTGGGGCCTGTGAGACCCCCACGGGCCCAGGCCCCACGCACCCGCCGGTGCCTGCGGGCATCCAGGGCGTGCCGGCGACTGGGAGGGGAAAGAGGCTGCCCGGGGGGGGGGGGGCTGCCGACAAGGGACGGGGACCCCGGGGCAGGGCACACAGGCTTCTGTGCAGCGTCCTTGCTAAGAACAAGTTCCTTGACCAAAATCTAAATACGAGAAGCACGCAAACACCTCTGCACACAGGCGCCGGAGAGCCCGCCCCAGTTTCCTGACCGGGCTTGAGGGGGCTGGCTCCCAAGTCCCACGTTTTTCTTCACGTTTTACTAGAAACTTTAAAAGGCAGCAGGTGCCAATACAGGCTTCTCAACCCCACTCATGGCTGCAAGGACCTTACAGCCCCGGTGCCCCCGCTGTGTCCAACAGGCCAGGCTGATGCCCACATGGCCAGGACCCCAGAGCCCCTGCAGGGAGGACAGGCCCGCCCCCTGCCCAGGGCGCCCAGCAGTCCGCACCTGATCTCGGCGTCGGGCCCGAAGAAGCGGTGCGCGGCCACGGCGGCGTCGGGGCGCACGCTGCAGTACTCGAGCAGAGGCGTGAGCACTGCGGGGGGAGCCGGGGCTCAGGGGCAGGGGAGGCCGCGCTCCCACACCAGCCCGGGGCCCCTGCCGCCGCGGAGGGCTTCCGTCCCGCCGCTCTGCGGCCCCATCTGCACCCGAGGGGACTCACGCAGGAGCCCCGAGCGCGTGCGCTGGATGCTCTCGTCGTAGGGAACCCCTGCCCCAACGCTCTCCCAGGGACGGGCTCCACTACAGCCGTGCCTGACAGGGAGCTTCCTGGATGGAGGAGGTAGACTCTGGCTTGGCGAGCAGGCCCTGCTGGCAGCCACAGCCCCCCACGTGAGGCCTTAACACCCCGTCAGGGGCCTCATCGGGAAGGGCCGCACGGCTCAGACCCGGCCAGGCAGCCCTGTGCGGATGGAGCCCAGCTGAGATCAGCAGCAGAGGCTGGCTGAGGACGCTGACTGCGGGAGCCCCGGGCGAGCAGGCGCCACCCGCCTCGGCTGCCCACAGGGAGGCTCACGGCCGGGGAGGGAGCGCGAGGCCCGGAGCTGCACGGCCCAGCCCCCGTGGAGCTGCACGCGGTACTGGGCCCCAGCCCCACCAGGGCCTGAGAGGGCAGGGGGCTCCTCTCTCAGGTCACAGACCCTGTGAGAAGGTGGCCCAGGAGAGGGGCCGTGGGCCATTTTCCCGTCCACACACCCGCAACTTTAGGGGCCCACGGAAACCAGCAGGTCATCCGAGAGGACCCGGGACAAAGCTAACTCTGAGCTCCTCACCCCAGTGAGAACCGGGACTTGAGGATGAGGACAGACACCCCGTTTGCTCCCACCGCCAGAGGAGATGCGTCTACTTCAGGTGTAAGTTTTGCTTGAACTGTTAATATCTAAGGACACCCTAAAACCTCCAGGTACTCTGACAGCAGAGTTAGCTTTCAAACTGCAGCGCCGGCGCCTGAATTCCCCGCTGGAAAACGCATCTTCCCGATAGCTTGGGGCAAGCGCTGGGACCCATCCGTGCCCGTGGGGGGCTGCGGGGACACACCCACCTCCAGGGAACATGATAAGCGCCTGCTGGATCAAGAGAGAGGCCTTCTCCCGCGCAGAGCTCAGCTCCTGGTCGGGGAGGTCTGCCTGCTGACTCAGCAGGAAATACGCCAGTGGCACAGAGAAGGCAAAATTTGGGAGCTGGGACAGATTCCGATGAGCCTACAAGGGGTTTGGGCATTTCAAGGTGGTGCAGACAAAAAAGGCAGAGCTCACGGGCGCCTGGATGTCCCTGGGCGAGCTATCTGCCTTCTCCGTGCAGAAAAGGCAAATAAAAGGACCTGGGGGTGTGCGGTCAGACCCAGGTCAGGTGGGCGGGAAGAGTGGACGCCCACCTTCCCAGGGCTCAGCGTCAGGCAGGGGCCGGGATCCTCTGGGGGGTGGGGCCGCCCCACCTCCACATCTGCTGCACACGACACGACACGACGCTCTCTGTCACGTGACAGCACGGTCTCTGGAGACTCCCCCTCCCCCCACTACCCCCAGACATCCTGGTGCGGCCCCACCGTGGGTGGCGCCCAGCAGCTGCATTTCTGTGAACTCCAGGAACCTGTGTGAACTAGACCCCGCACTGGGGACTCCTCGGCCAACCAGGCCACATGATCCAGAGTTCAAAATAATTTACGTGGCTGTCTTTCAACTATACACACGTGCTGTGAAGAAATTCAAGCGCAGAATAAATAAAAGGCTGTCACCTCCTTGCCCCCTACACTGATCCCGGCTAGAGGTGTCCCCGCGACGGTGCCACCCCACAGGAGCACAGCGCCAGCCTACATCTGACAGCAGCCAAATTAAAAGGAAAACAGGTGAAATTTATGTGACTACGTTATCTATAACCCAGTGTATCTAAAACAGCACCACTGGGACACGAAATGCAGGTTATTAAAGAGACAGTTGACAGCCTGCTCGTGCCCGGCTCAGAGCCCACGGGCACCAACGCGTCCAGGGGTCGAGCCATGGCGGCCCTCCCGCCTCATGGCTCCCTCTGCACCCTTGCGCTCGTGTGTAAGCAGGCGGCAAGGCAGGCCCCCTGGGGTATGCCTGGGACCCTCCCCCGGCATCCCCACCCCGCCTGGCGTGAGCTCACACCCACCTCCCACTCCTGGAAGAGGCGGATCAGGTACTCGTAGCTCCGTGCCCTCAAGGCCAGGTGGTCAAGCAGCAGCAGCATGCACAAGGGGTCCTCGTCGGGCTCAAGGCTTCCGAGGCAGCAACGCAGAAAGAGACAAAACCCACGGTGGGCCGGCGCGGACGTCCACGGGCCGCGGCCCCGGTGGGAGGGGCGCGGGCGGCAGCCCTACCTGAGGATGAGCTTGCAGTACTCCAGCGCCGTGCGTGGGCAGCCCCGCTTCTCCAGGAAGCTCATCTGCTTGTAGAGGGCCAGGTAGAAGCTCCTAGACCCAAGACAGTTCCTCGTGAATGAGGGCACGGCAGGCAGCAGAGCACGTCGCCTGGCGCCTCGTCCGGCACTGCGTCCACCCTCTGCCCGCGGGCTTCGCTGGCATTTCCCGTGTGGCCTAATCCGCGCGAACGTTCGCCAGGGTCCTGTCTGCAGAGAAGGCGACTCTGCTTGTTGTTTGCGGTCACGTGTGTGTGCACGGACAGAAAACCAAGCCTATTTGTTAGTGGAGAGCTGCATCTTCCTGGGCATTTTTTTAAAAAAACTATCAGTTATGGGAAGAGAGTTAAAATCTGCTACTGTAATTATCATCTAGATTTATCCTGGTGGGACTGTTGTTTTGATCAACAGCTCCCTGCCCTGTTAATGCCTGGGAACGTTAGTATTTTATAGCATCGCAAAGAACTAAGAATTTCACTGCAGAGACAAAACTCACACAACTAGAAGCAAGAGAGAAAATTCAGACCCCACACACCCTGCAGACAATCTGTGCGGGGGGGGGTGGTGTGTGTGTCACTGTGCCCTGGGGCCCACGACAGCCCCCAGGCCAGGGGACACATCCTACAAGGGACACGACCCAGGACGGCCGGAGACAATGGGGGGTGGGGAGGGCGCCCGGAGGGAAGAGTGTGCCCACGCCTGCAGGGCCCTGAAGAGCAGGCGGAGGGTGAGAGGCCAGAGGCTGAGGTCAGCAGGGGGGGCCGCGGTGTCCGCTCAGGCCTGCGCGGCTGAGAGCGGGGGCTTCGGGGGAGGAGCGCCTGCAGGAAGAGGGTCCCACGGGTGTGCGTGCCAGGAACACGATGGGGCTGCGTTCGAGCTGCTGCCCGCAAGGCATTCCCGAGGACCCCAAATGCGTGGGCTGAGGACTGAGTCCACACACGCAAAGCAACACGACTACAGGTCCCATCGCGGTGAGGTGGCTGGCGAGGCTCCCTCCCAACGTGGACAAGTTTAAACCCCGGGCCGGCCTGATCCGTCCACCCTCAGGTCCAGCCCTCCTGCATTCAAGCTTTAAACACAGCACAAAGCCCCAGGACCCCGGCGGGACCCCTCGTGGACAGTCCCGTGGCACCTGTTCCCCCCCACCCCCCGGCACCCACCCTAGCACCCGAGCGAAGACGGCACGCGCCTGCGAGCGCCTGGCCGGCCGGCTCACCTGTTCTCGGGCCTGCGGTAGTCCAGCCGGCAGGTCCCGCTGGTAAGGCTGAACAAGGGGTGGAAGGCACACTCCATGCTGTACAGCGCGCGCTCTGCAGGCGACAGACGCGGGGCACCTGTCAGCCTCCGCGGGGCGGCTGCAGACCCGTCCTCTGCGGCTCCTGAGGAAAGCTCCAGAAGGGAGGTGGCCACGAGACTAGGAGTTGGAGAGTGATGGGCGAGGACGTGCCCACGGGGATCACGTCAACCACAGAGGCGTGACCTGGCCACGCTGGCTTCGGCCAGAGGAACCACACGCCTCTCCTAAAGCCCACGCACCCCCAGGGGCTGATTCCCAGGAGCCGAGGGTGGAAACAGGCCATGAAACGTGGACCATCCATCACCACGAAAGGAATGATATCCTGACACACGGCTCACACAGCTGAACACTGAGGACGTCACGGGAAATGACAGAAGCCAGATGGAGACGTGTGTCGTGTCTCCATTTACAGGAAAGTCCAGAGACAGAGGGCGGACCGGCGGTTGCCAGGGGCTGGGGAGGCCGGTTTCTTTCACACAGGGTAGAAGTGACCCAGAATCAACAGGGATAAGGCTGTACAAGTCTGCATGTACTAAAAACCAAGGGACTGTATGGTTTCAAGGGGTGAATTTCCGGTAGATGAATTTTCTCTCAATACAGCTGTCACTGAAAGAACGTCCTGGCAATCCCACCAGGCCCCAACAACTGAGGTGGGGCTGCCCGCCAGGCCTTACCCACGAGGTCCCGCGCCATCTCCTGGTCCTCCTGGAAGCGGCAGGCGTCGCTGAGCTGCAGGAGCGAGTCCACGTGGTAGGGGCTGGTCTGCAGCAGGACCTACGAGGCGGCAGGAAGCTGAAGGGCCGAGGCCCGGGAAGCCCGGGCCCGCCTGCGGCCCACCGGCCCGGCCCGCGCCCCCACGGGCCCAGCGGGCGCCCGCGCACCACGATGTTGTTGGGCTCCATGGACTGCACGGCGGCCAGGAACGTGTGCTGCGTCTGCTGGTACTCCTCGCTGTGCTCGAAGGCGAAGGCGGAGTGCCCTTTCCTGGACTCCAGCAGCCGCATCGACAGACCTGGGGTGGCAGGGGGTGCCTGAGGCGGACGGCCCGCGGCTGGGCCACACCGGCGCCACGTGCCTCCACACCTTGCCTGTGAAGACGTTCCTCCCCCCAGGAGCGTGGACGGAACACCGACACCCCCGGACAACAGGGAGGGGACACGCAGAGCCCGCCTGCCCCACCCCCTCGGGTCAGCCCCAGACACTGTCTGCTTAGAGCCGTGATCCAGGCGGGCGTGGGACATGGCGCCGGGGCCACTGCCAGGCCTCCGAGGCGACAGGGACTGCTAAGGCATGACGTCCTCTCTCTGCTCCTTGCGCTGACTCTGGGTGGGCGGGGTCCAGGGTCTTCTCATGAGCCTGACAACTTCGTCTCCCTTCGTTACTTTCAGGAGACCGGTCAGGGTTCTGGGACGCCCCTGGCGACACCCTCCAAACGGCCCCATCGAGGGCAGCCCTACAGGACCCCGTGGCAATGAGCCCCTCTCTCTGCCTGTGCTCAGGGGCCGCTGCTGGGAACACGGGAGTGAAGGAAAAGGAGGACGAGATGCCCACTAGGACTGTGGCTTCCCGTGTCCTCACTGGGCACAGGGGGTCTCGCGGGGCATCCCAGGGCCCAGGGCCGATGATCCTGATGCCGCACAGCCAAGTCCCCCCGGCAGGGCATTACCCTGCACCCAAACCTTTCTGCACTGCTGCTGGTTTTCTTTAAATTACTAAATTAAATTACTAACTGAAATCATTAACGTGAATTTTCTTTCAATTATTAATTATTAAATTACTCTCCAGTCTGCAACAAAATACAAAACGTCACCGTTTAAAAATGATTGCTTCCTATGGCGAAGGATCCACAGCACAAAGGAGGAAGGTGGAGAAACGGTGATTAGCACATGGTCAAGAAAACACATGGCAGGTGGGGGTCTGTGCCCAGACGGGGGCTCCCGCCAGCGCCACACAGGGCCCTCGGCCGCACACATGCACGCTGGCTCTGCACACGCAGAGGCATGGCCCTGCAGCCCCACGCCCTCACCTGGTTTGGTGTACCGGGGCCAGGCGCTCTTAGGGGTGGTCAGCCACGTACACTTGGGGTACACGCGCTGTCTCTGCCGTGGCCTGCGGAGAACAGACAGGGTACGGCTTTACCTCCGCTGCCGGACCTTTGCGGGCAAGGGCAGGACAAGGACAGAACGCAAACTGCCTTGACAACGGCCGTCACCCTGCCGGACGAGACTGCAGACCGCGATCCGAGCAACCAAACCAGCAAGGAAGGCGGAAGAAAAACAGGAAACCCGTAGTCCAGCAAAACGTTAGGCAAGGGCTTCCCTGGTGGCGCAGCGGTTGAGAGTCCGCCTGCCGATGCGGCGGACACGGGTTCGAGCCCCGGTCCGGGAGGATCCCACGTGCCGTGGAGCGGCTGGGCCCGTGAGCCGCGGCAGCTGAGCCCGCGCGTCCGGAGCCTGTGCTCCGCAACGGGAGAGGCCACGGCAGTGAGAGGCCCGCGGACCGCAAAAAAAAAAAAAAAAAAAAGTTAGGCAAGGCAGAAAAGAAACAGAAAGTGAAAACCTAACGTGAAGAAGACAAGGCGAGGGCGAGCCGGCCGTGACCCGCGGACGCAGATGAGCTGCCTTCCCATGGACGACGCGGCTGCGCCGGGCAGAGGGCCCTTCTCACCTGCGCTCTTGGGAGACCCCACCCCGACAAGCAACGGAGATGGGGCATCAGCAGCAAACACCCACACGCTTCTGGAAGAAAGCCAGCCAGACACGGAGCACGAGCGGGCAGCGGGGCGGCCCAGCTCCCTCCCCCAGGCCCAGGGCCGGGTCTCTCACCCGGGGGCTGTGCTGCAGGTGCAGTCGCTCCCTGCAGCCGTGCTCACTCCGAGGGCTTTCTGCTCTACCACTGATGCCTTATTTCTTGAGCTGCGTAGTGGCCAAGTGGACCCATGTATATCACTCTGCATACTGTTTTGATGATATGACTCTTTCATTAAGAAAAAACTGGAGTAAAAATCTGGATGGTGTTAGGAATGGGATGAAATAAAGTAAAAAAACCGCAGGAGAAAAAACAACTCTTCAAGAAAACCCTGGTCAAAATCTGAAGGAAACTAAAATGTGGGATGATTCTGGGTAACCGGTAATTGTGAAAAAAAGGAGAATTAACTGGATGCTCAGAACTGCCCCGTCTGTGGAGTCCCGGGGACGGTCCAGCCCTGCAGCGAGCCGTCCACGCAGAAGAGGCTGCCACTGGGAGGTGGGGCGCCAGCGGGGGAGCAGACCCCAGCAGCAGAGAAGGTCCAGATGGGAGGACCCGGGAGAGAGCAGCGCACGCCGCGCCTGGAGATGCCGAGGGGAACGGACACGCGTGGGGCGAGGGGATGAGGAGGGACCACGGCTTCTCGAGGGGGCCCATGCACAGGACTTCATTGTTTAAAGAAGGAAACGTAGCAAATAACAACTGTAGTAACACTGTGAAAAACAGGAAGTGCAGTTACTATTGACTAACTACTAGTAATAAGTATAATCTGCATAGAAATAAGAGCAGGCGAACATGTATAGACAGACCAGGCAGATGCGAGGGCAGGTTGGGGTGGAAGGTCCAGCCCAGGGCAATCCAGGTGGAAAAGGGGAACGTTTTGAGTTAAAATGTCTTTCACTAATATTCCAAAAAAGAAGATAAAGTCAGAGACCCTTATGTCCTGAATAACTTTACACCAAAAAGAAAGGCAAATTATAAAGCAAACGCAACGAGAAATACAAGGGAAGCGTGAGCAAATGACATGAAAAAAACCCTCAACCTCACTCATAATCAAACAAATAAAAGTCAGGGACTTCCCTGGCAGTCCAGTGGTTAAGACACTGCACTTCCACTGCAGGGGGCGCGGGTTCAACCCCTGGCTGGGGAACCAAGATCCCTCATGCCATGTGGCGTCGCCAAAACAAAACAAAACAACACAACAGAAGTCAGAAACACGGAGACTACACAACAAGACACGTGCACGGGGCCCAGGATGCGCAGCAAACGGCCTTGAAGGGTGATCTGTGGGGGGCAAGGGTGACGGCTCAGAACTGCTCGAATAAGCAGCTCTCTTTCATAAGCGGCACTGATAAGCCTCCGCCGAGGGAAAGCTCCCACAGTCGGGGCTGGACCCAGCGAGGGAGCGGCCCAGGCCGCAGAGCCCCCTCCCCACGGGAGGTCCGGGATCCCCACGCCCTAGGCGCTCCTGCGGCACCGACTGCACGGCACCAGCCACCAGAACCCACGTTAGGAAGGTCAAACTCATCTCAGCACGCAAACCCCACGTCGGTACTGCTCTCGACCGAAAAGCAAAAATGAATCTGGCGAAGATTTCAAGGCCAGAA
This sequence comes from Kogia breviceps, assembly GCF_026419965.1. Lineage (NCBI taxonomy): Eukaryota > Metazoa > Chordata > Mammalia > Artiodactyla > Physeteridae > Kogia > Kogia breviceps. The sequence continues at coordinate 58,421,924 of NC_081327.1, read as the reverse complement.
GCTCAAACTTCAGAATCTTTGTAAAACTAGGACCCGCGGGGGAGAGCAGGCGGTGAGTGATGGAGCCCAACACCCACAGATGAGGCCACGCGGCCTCTCCTCGACTCCCCTTCAGGTCCCGTGGGCTTCCTTTGTCGCTGTGGCCGTAAGCACCCCCCCTCCCTTCCCTCAGCTGAGAGCACAGCAGCGCTGGGCTTACCTCTGCTCCCCCAGGACGGCTCGGGCACCAAAGTACCTTTTCAGCTCCGTGTCTGGATTCAAGTGTCTAGAGAATTGAACGTTTTACAGAGAAAGATGAAATGGAGTGTGTTAACAACGATCCTGAGAATGTCAGAAAGTCACATAAGGACCCAGCAGGGAGAACGGCTCCCCAGCAGGCCCGATTTCTCTGCAACCACACGGCCCGTGGCCGAGACCGGCCACCACTCGCCAGGCCAAATCAGAGCAGCGTGAGCCCGGGCACGAGATCGAGGGGTCTTCACTGCCTCAGGAAGGAAGGCGGCTGATTTTTAATGCTGGCAACAGTCTGCGGTAGGGACAGGGGACGGATAATTCACCCCCGAATGGCAGCTTTAATGCAGCTCAAGAAAGAACGTTCCCAGACACGCGGAGCTGGAGAAAGGTCCTGGGGGGGCAGGGCCGCCCCGTCCCCTCCCCTCTGTCCCCACAGACGAGCTCTCCTCACTCGGCGAGGCCACACCTGTGCTCCACGTACAGGACATGCTTCTTGGCACTCAGTGGGGGCGGGCCCGGGCGGCTGGAGCCGCTGGCATCCTCAATTCTCTCCAGGATGCGGTCGATGTCCTCCAGCCCGTTCTCCTGCAAGTCCCCAAATGACACGCTCACCACCACACCGCCTTGCTGACTTTATAAGTCACCATCAATAGGAAGATTTACTCTTACGAAGAACGAGCACTAGATCGTTTCCTTCCTGAAAGACAGTACAGTCTGAACGCCCTGCACTGCACGTACATTTAGAAAAAAGGAGAGAGGCTTCGTAAGAGGAACACTCAGAATCACAGACCAGGGAGGGACTCTGCCATCGCAAGAGCACCGTTTCGGATGCTTGCTAGACAATGGAAAGCACAGAGAGGGGGGCTCCAACCCGCAAGGATCGAAGTGAACAAATCTGGTAATTTCCCCTGACCTCTGAATGAGTCAAATGAAATATCAAGAAAAAACGAAATGTTTTCAACACCACCTCAAGAAACATTCAGAAAAGAACAGAGAGCAAATCCACCAGCCACACATACCGAGCTTTCTCCTGCAGCGTTTTTCTTATTTTTCTGTTTCCTTTTCTTCTTGCGGAGTTTGCCACTTGTATTGGACTGACAAAAGAAGCTCATTTCGGTCAACGGAAAGTGACAATGACATCTTAAATCCGAGAATGAGAGCAGCCGGCCACGGGGGGACACCCGGCGGCGGGGGGACGGCCGGCTGCAGGGGGGACGGCCGGCTGTGGGGGGGACGGTCAGCCGTGGGGGGGACGGCCGGCCACAGGGGGACACCCGGCGGCGGGGGGACGGCCGGCCGCGGGGGGTCAGCCAGCTGCAGGCCCACCGCCCGGCCGTCCACCTTCTGAACGTCCTATGAACGCGCCCACTTCTCTCCGGCAACTGACCCCTCCCACTGGTCTCCCTGACTCTGGTCCGGCCCGCACCTTTCTGAGGTCTCCCTGACCCTCCCCCCACCTGCACTCACCCATCACCGTGTCAACCACTGCCTGCCACACTCGGCAGGCCTGGAGCCCAGGGCTCAGCACCGCAGGCCGCCACACCCGCAGTCCCCCGCCTCCAGACCTCTCGTGCCTTCCCCCGGCCACCACCTTCCATCAGCGTGAAGGTCCTCGAGGAAGCCCCCCGGCACCCCAAGACCAGTCGAGTGCCCAGCGGCACCAGAGGTCCCTGGAGGGCACAGACTGGCTCGCAGTGAGCGCTTGCGGGGGGAGTGACGAGGGGCCTCCTACAGGGACCCCCTTCCTCACCGCGCTGCTCAGCTGCCACACCCAACCCTAAGCTGGCCTACGTGTCTCTTCAAGCGCATCCACCAAGGGCCCGGGTCCGCCCGGCCCGAGCCGCAGACTGTGCCCCCCCCGGGCCGAAGGGCACTCTCCCAAAACAGAGGTGGCAGGCCTCGTGCCAGGGGGGCGTGTCCAGGGGACCCAGCCTGGGGCCCCTCGCCAGCCGCCACCAGTCTTGAGGACTCCAAGCCAACCTGATCAGGGCTCCCAGGAAAGTCTGGGGCAGCCGGGCAATTCGCAAAATGGCCCTCAGAGAATGCCAGCGGGGCGTGTACGGGGAGCCGCACCTGCTCTGGGGGCACCGCCGCGTCCGCCACGCCGCCGTCCTTCTTGGAGCCGGAGCGTTCACTCTGGGCCCTCCTTTTGTTCCCTGACGCTGCAGCATCCATGAGCAGACAGTCGGTCCTGTCCCCATTCACCCCGGGCGCCTCCTCGAGGTCCTCGATGTTTATCTGGAAACACAGATGGGGGAGCAAGGGCGTTACGGTGCGTCCTAGTCACACATTAAAAGGTGACTCTGAGATGCACGCGTGTTGCGGGGAGAGGTGGGCGGGCACCTTCCAGGTCGCTGAGGCTGTAGAGGGAGGACCACAGACGTCCGCTAGCCCAGCGGCCACGGCGCTCCCCTCTCAGCAGTGCGGGGCCAGGGTCGCTTCAGGCATGGTCCCAGAGAACGCTGGGGCGCTGTGTGGCTACGGGACCTGTCCTCGGAGGTGACGTGATGAGGCATCCCACACGGGCCGACTTCCCCCCCACCGAGCAGCGCCCCAGAGTAAACACGCACGCGCGGCTAACGCCTCTCTCTTGCCCCCTCCCACCTGGACTCCGGCAGCTGTTCCACACCAGCAGACAGGACCAGTGCCTGGGGAAGACACGGCCCCGGAGACGCTCAGTAATAAGAGTAGTAATGCATCCGTCAGGGGAGCCTCAGACGGCGGTGGACAGGGACGAACCGCGCTCGCGTGCCCGCGCAGACCTCAGGAACACGGCGCCGAAAGGGAGGTCCCAGGAGACTCACAGCCTCGCTCTGGAGGAGACGGGGCAGGGACAAGTCACGCGACAGGTTCTGGCCCTTCTGCTCGTCCATGCACCAGCAAACAAAAGAGGCGACACGCAGCACCAACACCACGCTTCACGAGCCACAGCAGAGGGGCGCAAGCTGGTCGGGAGGAACTGCAGCGAGGGCCGCGGACGGCGCCTCCCCACAGCAGGGGTCCCGGAGGCACAGCCCCACACGCTCTGTCCAGTATTCAGCACTGGGAAGCCCGGGACTGCTTTACTTTTATTAAGTCATGCTCACATCCTCGGAAAAAAAACTCTCATTTTGAGCCCCCTGTGGAAGGTTGAGGTTGTTTCCAGAAATTCCAGTTTATAAGAAGCTCCACGCCAAGGTCAACATCAACGGAAAGAAGAACTCTGACTCTCGCACGCAGGACCCCGAGGAGCCCTGGAAAGAGCTCCAGGACGAAGCACGATTCACTGCTACCCACGCGGCGGGCACCGGCCCGAGACCTCTGCGCAGCGTCCTGACGTCGATGCCACTTGCAGTGCAGGAGCTGCCGCAGTCATCAGTCTCGAGGTCCCAAACGGGTCCCTATTTCCAGAGGGTCTCGCCTGCTGCCTGTGTGCTCCCTGGAATCCCCAGGACAAGGCACCATCAACACTTCAGTGAGGGCGGGGGAGGGGCTGGATCTCTGCTGGGGGGTAGGAAGCTTTTTCTTTTTAAAAAAACCCAGGGCTTCCCTGGTGGCGCAGTGGTTGAGAGTCCGCCTGCCGATGCTGGGGACGCGGGTTTGTGCCCCGGTCCGGGAAGATCCCACATGCCGCAGAGCGGCTGGGCCCGTGAGCCATGGCCGCTGTGCCTGCGCGTCCGGAGCCTGTGCTTCGCAACGGGAGAGGCCACAACAGTGAGAGGCCCGCGTACGGCAAAAAACAAAAAACAAAAACCAAAAAAACCCAAACACCAGGGTACAATTTACATCTCTTGAAATGAATGTACAGGGCAAGCTTTGGCAGAGCTGTGTAACCTATACTCTTATCAAGAGACAAAACCCTCCCGTTACGCCAGAAATACAGGCCTCCTTCCACCCCCCGCTAACCCCCCTGCCGACGCTGGCCCACCCTAGGGTTTTCCGCACCGTGACGCTGCCTGTCCCAGGGCGCCGTGCCCGCACGGTCAGGGTCTTCTGGAGTGCACGGCTTCTGAGCTGTGTCTCATTCTTGTACTAGTCGTTAGCTCCTGGTTCCTGGCGGCTGGTATTCCTTGGCATGGATTATATAGCACATTCGTCTTTCCATTGGGAGTCTTTTGTTTCCCGTTTGGGGCTACTGTGGATTAAGCTGCTGGGAAGATTTGCGAAGTCTTCCGGGTAAGTGCTCAGACGTGGCTGCTGGGGTGTGAGGCGTCAGGTTTATGCCGAATGGCCAGGCCTGTTTCCAGTGGTCGGACAATTTCATCCCCCTGCGAGGCTGCCAGCCCTCCGTGCTCTCATTTTGGCCGTTCTGGTGGGTGCACAGCGGTGTTGTATTACAATTTTAGTTCCCATTTACCTTTAGCCTAATAGTGTCGAGTACTTCCCCGCTCCTTTGGGAAGTGTCTGTTCACTAAAATTGGGCTGGTTACCGAGGGGCCACCCCCTCTGGGGCGAGGCCTCTGTCCTGACTCTTGTGAGCTCCTTCTCAGTCTGTGGCAGACCTATTCATTTTCCTACCTCCATCTCTGGATGCGCAGAAAAGTTTTAAATTTTGATGAAGTCCATTGTATCAACCCTTTCTTATAATTACTTAGTGCTTCCTAGACCCAGCCCAGGAACATCAAAGCTATCCTCCTACGACTTCTACTAAAAGTGTGATAGTTTTAGCGTGTGGAGCTGTGACTGTGTGCGTGGAGGCGCGGCGGCTGAAGTTCATCTCTCCCCACACCACCAGCCAGTGATTCTAACACCATGTCTTACAGGGATGCTACCTTCCCCACTGAATTGCTCTGGAAAAAAACCAGTGCACTGTGTGTGAATTCACTTCGGAAGTTTGAATTCTGCTGTGCTTGCCTGTGTATCTGCATGTATGCCGGCAGCACGGTGGGTCTGCCTTACACTTTCACTGGCTGCGCCGGGGTTTGCCGAGAGCGCCCTTCATGAGACATTCTATCACGTCACAGAAAACACGAGACCGCGCAATGGCCCAGCCCACCCTGCTCTTCCTCCCTGTACTAGTCTGGCCACGGGATTTTTTTTTTTTTTTTTTTGCGGTACGCGGGCCTCTCACTGCTGTGGCCTCTCCCGTTGCGGAGCACAGGCTCCGGATGCGCAGGCTCAGCGGCCACGGCTCACGGGCCCAGCCGCTCCGCGGCACGTGGGATCCTCCCGGACCGGGGCACGAACCCGCGTCCCCTGCATCGGCAGGTGGACTCCCAGCCACTGCGCCACCAGGGAGGCCCCTGGCCACGTATTCTACTTTCACATGTTATAAACCCAACAATACACTATTACTTTTGATTTACACAGCCAATTATCTTTAAAAGAAATTTTGAAACTAGAAAAGATTTATGCATTTACCCTAATATTCACCATTTCCAACACTCTTTCACATACATCCACATTCCCATCTGGTATTATTTATCTTCAGAATGAAGTTTCCTTTCACATTTCTTTTAGTGTAGGCCTTTCGACAATGAATTTTCTCAGCTTTTGGGTTTATGAAAACATGTTTATTTCACATTCATTTTTGAGAAGCATTTCACTGGATGCACTATGCCAGGTCCACTTCTCTTTCGGCACTTTAGAGATGGTGACCCACTGTCTGCAGGCCTGCTCTGATCTAACGATAGATAAGTCAGTGATTGCTTCCCTGTAGATAATGTGTCTCTAACCTCCAGCTTCGTTTGCGACTTTTCTTCGCCACGGGTTTACAGCAGTTACGATTCAAACTGCTGCTAAATCATATCCTGCTTAGGGTTTGTTGAACTTTTTGGATCTATGGGGTTTTCTTTTGTGTCAAATTTGGGACTTTTTCTGCCACTATTTCATCAATTATTTTTTCTGCCCAACTTCCTGCCTCTGTTCTACTCCCACAATTACAGACATTAGACTCCTTGATATTGTTCTACAAAGGACTGAGGCTATTCTTCCCCTTTCTGGACAGTCTGGATAGTGTCTTTGCCTTAACTTCAAGATCACTCATCTTTTCTTCTCAAGTATCTAATCTGCAATTCAGACCATCAAGTTAGTTATGCATTTCAGATAATACATATTTTTCACGTTTGGAATTTGCTCTATTACAGTTTATACTTCTCTAGTGAGATTCCCTATATTTTCCCTCATTATGTTCATGCTTTCCTTTAAATCCTTGAATATACTTGTATCTTGTCTTAGGTCTGTGTATGATTTTACTGTGTTTGTTTCTACTGAATGCTGTGTCTCCTGGTTATGAATCACATTTTCCTGCTTCTTCAGGTGCCTGGTAATTTTTTAGTGTGTGCTAGCTGTCATGAGGCTACACTGCTGAGTGACTAGATTTTGTCCTTTTACTTAATAAAGTGTTGACATTTGTTAGGCAGGCAGTTAATTTACTTGCAGATTAGCACAATATCTCCAAACTTTATTTATTTATTTATTTATTTTCAGTACGCGGGCCTCTCACTGCTGCGGCCTCTCCCGTTGCGGAGCACAGGCTCCGGACGCGCAGGCTCAGCAGCCACGGCTTATGGGCCCAGCCGCTCCACGGCACGTGGGATCTTCCCGGACCGGGGCATGAACCCGCGTCCCCTGCATCGGCAGGTGGACTCTCAACCACTGTGCCACCAGGGAAGCCCCCAAACTTTATTTTTCAGCTATCTTAAGACAGGCATAGAGTACTCTTCACTGGAGGGTGACGTTAGCCCTACTGCTATGGAAGGGCCTTTCTGAAGCTTCTGCTGGTCACCAGGCTTCTCGGGTAAGCCTCTTTGTTCTGGTCGGTAGAGTTGAATGTTTTCCCAACCCTGGGAGCTCGAGTGGTGGTGAGTGTCTCGTGTTGCCCTTCCCCCATTGGCTGTTCTATGCCCGACACAGCTTAGTATCGAGCCCAAGACTCCAAGCAGGTTTCCAGAACTCCTTCTCTCCAGCATCCTCCCCCTTACCTCCAGCCACGTCTACGGAGCCCAGATCTGATCTGTCCCCTGGCTGAGCGTGAGCACCACGATCTGCTGGACAGCTTTCCCGCGCTCCCCTCTAGAGAGTGAGAAAGCCGGCACGGGGGGCTAGTGGGCCTCAGACCTGCAACGCTTGCTGTCTACTGTCGGAAAACAACTTGCTCATGCATCTGGCTACTTTTATAGTTATTCAGGGCAAGAAGGCGGCTCTAGTATCAGTTATTCTGCCACGGCTAGAAGGTGAAATCTTACTTTTGTTTCCATTCATCCACTGCTTGGTTTACTGACAGACTGTTTTTGGCTCTATAAAAATTAAGCCTTTCGGGGACGTCCCTGGTGGTCCAGTGGTTAGGACTCGGCACTTTCACGGCTGGGGCCTGGGTATGATCCCTGGTCGGGGAACTAAGATCCCACAAGTCGCACGGTGTGGCCGAAAAAGACAAAACAAAACAAAAAAGGCTTTTCGTTTTAGGGTCTCTAAGAGTGCTACTGGGGGAAAAAAAAAATTTATTTTTTCTTTTAAAAGCGGGAAAACATTAAAACTTTACATTATTGAGGAAGTTCCTCTCCAGCATGCAGCCGGGGATGGCCAAGCCTCACCTTTCCACCATCTTTCAGTAGGTAGAAACTAGCATGGACGAGGCCACCTCTGCTAAAGGTTTTCTCACAGACTTGAGGACAAAAGAAGTGATGTGACATGACACTAACCTGAAGAATCTTAGAAAATTATTATAATCCAAATGTGCCCTTGAGCAGTGAAAACACCTACGGGGGTTCCAATACCACCTGTTACCAAATGCGTCTGTGAATGTGAATCCAGGGTCTGGCTTCTCTGCCAGCAGAACTGGGCATCAAACAGGAAGATGACCCATGTCCGCGAGCTGACGGTCACCGAACGACGTCCAGTTCTTATTCCAGTGAAACAAGCGCAACCTCAACAATGACGCTTACTTTGGAACAAGTTTGCTTTTATTTAATTACACAATTTAGATTTCTTCCAATCTAGATTTATTTCAGAGATTGGCCACTATGTTGTATATGAAAACAGAGAGACATAAACATGTAATTCTTCAGAAAAGGATAATCTTCCTCGCTAAAACTTTTCAATGACATAGAATAAACCCTGATAGTTTTTAAAAGCTTATGTGCTTTTTTATCAGATTGTCAAAGTGGTCCCTGACCCCAAAACACTAATAAATTCTATTTTACGACACCATTTTTAACAGTTGCACAGTACGTTATGCTGCAAAACTCAAACTATACCCTGAAAACAGGTGCATTTATTACATATAAATTATATTTCAATAAAACCAATTTTCAAAAACCACTCTGAATGAGGTAGGAAAGATGATTTCTAATCTAAGGCCAAGGAAACTCACCCAAGAGCCAGCAAAGAGGACAGTCCCAGCCAGTAAGTCACAGAAAGGTGTCTTCCCACTGCCCAGGGGGAGAGGGCGGTACCGGCCCCTAGAAACGTCTCTAAACCACTTAGGGTCACACGTTTCTGCTGAAGTTCCTGGCTGTCAACATGATTTAATACCAACATTTGCTGAGTAGCGCGCGCCTGGCATGGGCTAAGGGCTGTACACGTGAGTTCACTGAGTCTCTGTGGCAACCCCACGAGGTAAGTAACATCACCCCCAGGAAGCAGGGGAGCCGCCGCGTGCGCCAGGAACCCTGCCCGAGTTCTCACAGGTAAGAAGAGGCGGAGCCGGGATGCAAAGCCCGTGCGCAGACGCTCGCACTCTGTCCTCAGAGGAAACACTGACTCACACCGCGACCTCTCCACGCACGTGCGAGAAGAGACACTGTTCCGGGGGTGGCGGCGCGTGAGGGAACAACGAAGTCTCTGTTCCCACACGGCTGATACCCTAGGCAGTGGGGCCACACGGCACGAGACAAAAAGAACACGTGGGTAACTTGTACGGTTTGTTCTGTGATAACTTCCAGGGAAAAAGGAGAAAGGTCCGAAGAATGCGGGGGAGGGGCTGTAATCGGTGGGAAGGGAGAGCAAGACTGAGAAGGCGACGTCTGAGCAAAGCCTGAGCGGGGGAAGCGACCCAGGAACATGGGGTATTCCGGGTAGCGGGGGCGGCGGGGAGACGTGTGTTCCACGCCCGTGGCTGGAGCAGAGCGCGCAAGATCAGGGAGAGATGAGGCGGGCGATCCGGGCCCTGGGGGGCTGTGAGAAAGGAGGGCTGAGAGCAGATGTGGGCCTAACGGGATCCCTGTGCAGGCTGCTGCACCCAGACAGGCTGCAGAGGCCAAGAGGACGAGCGGGACTGGGTCAGAAGTATCCAGGCAGAGGTCACGGCCACACCACAGGTGCTACACCTGCAGCCGCCCAGGACTTCACCAGGGTTTGCATGTGGTGTGCGGGGGAAAAAAGTCAGGGGTGTATGCCAGGCTGCTGGCCTTGGCAACAGGAAGAGTGGAGCTGCCCTCAACAGACAGGGAAGCCTGGAGGAGACAGAGAGGGCAGTTAAAGTCTGGACACACTGAGCCTGAGGAGGTGATGTAAAGATGGCGACTGAATCCAGAGACTACGACGGAGGTCTGTGCAACATCAGGGTCCTGCCGGGGAGCAGAAGAGAACACACGCGGCACGGCACTGAGCAGGGGCAGCTGCTGGGTCCCTCTGGCCTGGCTGATACCACAGCGAGTCCACAGAAGACCTCTTCCCTCTGTTCACACACAGAAGCACCTGCCTTTTTTTTGTCTTCATCTAACCCCCCACCCGGCCCACTGTCCACCTACCCTCCTTTCTTCTTCAGGAGGAGCGCTGACTTTGCTTCAGAGACAAACACCGGGGCATGGCTAAGAGTACAATTTTAGGGACTTCCTCAGGGGCGCAGTGGTTAAGAACCCGCCTGCCAATGCAGGGGACACGGGTTCGAGCCCTGGTCTGGGAAGATCCCACATGCCGCAGAGCAACTAACCCCGTGCACCACAACTACTGAGCCTGCGCTCTACAGCCTGTGAGCCACAACTACTGAGCCCACGTGCCACAACTACTGAAGCCCGCGCGCCTAGAGCCCGTGCTCCGCAACGAGAGAAGCCACCATGATGAGAAGCCCATGCACTGCAATGAAGAGTAGCCCCCGCTCGCTGCAACTAGAGAAAGCCCACGCACAGCAACGAAGACCCAACACAGCCAAAAATAAATACGTAAATAAATTTACTTTAAAAAAAACAAACAAAAAACAGAGTCCAGAGCCTGGATTTCACTGTGGGTGTCACTTACTACCTCATTTGTACAATGGGGACAACATGACCTTCCCAGACCGTTAAGACACACGACATCACAGCAGGGCCTGGAACGTGTGAACGTTTTCCAAATGAGTTATTGTTGCTTAAGACTGAAAAAAAAAAAAAAGAAGACTAAACCTGGAGGATGTCAGAATAAGGAGAAAGTACACTTGACAGACGGTCAGGGAAAATAGCCGACTTCAGCACAAACCCATTTCAGCCTGTTAACAAGTGGGATGGAAAGAAGCCTCGAGGGTTTCGAGAGAAGTCAAAAAATGACTGGAAAACCTAGGGATAAATGATGTGATGGGAGCACTGGGGAAAAACCGGCCATGTGTGGAGAAGCGTGGAAGCTGGGTGGGGACCCGTGAAGGTTACTTGTACTGCTCTAGTTTTGCATGTGTTTGAAATTTCCCATAATAAAAAATAAAAAACAAAGAAATGGCAAGAATCAAGGGAGCGCGGAGGCTCAGAAGAGGTGGCGGGAGAGTCTGGAGAATCTGAAGACGGACTTGGTCCCGCCTCCAGCAGAAACTACAGGGTGAGGCTGCCTCTTACCTTGGAGGCACATGGACAATCTCTAAACCAAACTCCCAGACTAGCAGCACACACTCCCCAGTCTTAGGATGGTCCCGTAACCTGCCAACTTCCTGTTAAGTTGGGAGCGGTTGCCAGACTAAGAGACCTTACAGACGGCAACTGGTCAGCTGGTGTCTCCACGATCTTCACACCTACTGGGACTCCTCCAATCACTCGGCAACCGCGGTCGCGCCCTAGTGTGCGCCGGGCGCACGGTGCTGGGGACACACGGTGAGCAAAGCAGACACGCTACTTGCTGCTCGGGGCGGTCAAGCGAGCGAGAACGAACACGTGCAAAATTACAGACTTAGGCCAGCGCTACGGAGACGGGGTGTGGGGGGGGGATGGCGTTATTTCTCTGTGCCAGACACCTGCTATGGGGACGCAGCGATGGGCAAGAGCGAGGCACCGAGTCCTGGGTTGTGAGGAGCAACCGAGATCGTTTGCGAAGGCCCTGCGACGGCACCACGAGGGAGACACTTAACTCTGAAATCAGGGTTGGCGACCCCAGACCCTGGGAGCGAAGCCTCGCCCACTGCGCTGCGGTCCCACCCACCGACGGCAGGCCCCGCCCACCCCGCTACAGCCAGGACCCCATTTACCCCGCCCCCGGAAGTATGGTCCCGCCCCTCACCGCAGCCCAAAGCCAACGTAGCCACGCCCCCGGCCTCAGGCCACCGCCCGCTCCTTTCGCCCCGCCCCCCACCGCAGCCCATACCCCAATCGCCCCGCCCCGTGACGTCACAGACCCTCCTCGCATGCCGCCCCCACCCCGGGCCCCCACCCCAGGCAGCCCCACGCCTCACCAACTCGAACCGGTTGTTGACTCGGACGCCCTCCTTCCCTGCGCCCCGGGGGCGCCGGCCACCTGGCCCCCGCTTTGGGGCTTCTTCTTCCACATCATCGTCATCGCGGAGGACAAACTGCAGGGCACCGGGCCCGAGGGGCTCCTGGCCGCGCTGTTCCCCCCTCAGCCTCCGGAGGGCCCGGCGCGACATAGGACCCAACAGCCGCTGACGTCTGGAGACGGGTAGAAGGAAGAGCGGAAAAGAGAGCGGAGGGCGCGCCTGCGCACTTAAGGCGCGCTGTCTGGCGTGTCGCGTCTGCGCGCTGCGGCCTTCCGGAACTTCCTCTCTGTCTGAGGCGGCATCAAAGAAGGCTCAGGCACTTCCGGGCGAGTTCTCGTGAGGTTTGGGCGCTTCCGCGGGAGGGTGTCTCCGGGTTTTCTGGAGGCGCGCCAGCGACTTTTGGACGGCGCGGGGCTCCGAGCAACCAGTAGCGAGTGCTGGCCGGCGGGGCGGGGGCGGGGCCAGGCGGCATCTGGGGGCTGGTCGCGGGGTGATGCGTCCAGCCGCCGCAGGCCGCCTCCAGGGCTGCCGGCGAGGCAGTTCTGTCCTCATTAAAACTAGGCGCGTCCAAGCCGAGGAGCTTACCAAAGCTGCGGATCTGGACCCCCCTCCCGGGGCAGGCTGAAATCGACCCTTAGGGTACGGCCTGGGCGTTTGCTTTTTGTCGTCATTAGTGCGTCCCAGGTGATTTTCCTCTACATCTAGGTGTGGGAATCCGTGGTCTAAGGTGGAGGCTCGCTACCCTTACCGTGTGTCATCATCTCCTGCGGGGATTTTTACAGTGAAGGTCGAGGACTCATCCCTAGAAATTCCTACGTGGGGTCTGGCATTGACACTTTTTAAAAGGTCTTCAGGGGATTAGAGTGTACAGATTGAGAACACCTGCTAGAGCAGGATGCTCTGGTGTGGGGAAGGGGCCCTCCCACCCTGACGGAGGAGGGTCGCAGACGACGCTCACTGTGGCGCCAAGCCCTGTCCTGAGTTCTTACCTGGCCCTGGAAGGTAGACGTCCTCCCATTTATGGGTAAAGAAACTGGGACTCAGAGAGTAAAGAACTGGCCCAGGTAGAATGTGGGTCTGCCTTCGTGTCTGTGGGTCCAGAGCTGAGATGAGGAAGGCTGCTGGCACAGCCGCAGAAGGGAAGCAGATGTGTGTGCCAGTGCTTGCACCGCTGGCCTGGCAGCCATACTGGTCACTGGGATCTTGAACTGCTTCACGCCGGCTGGCACGTGGCTGCTGCCTCCCCCCCCCACACACACACCCCCAATCCAGCCATTAAGAGTCACGCTCAGCACATACAGGACCTCCAGGGCACCATCCTCCTAAAAATTCTGATTGTTCAGGGATCAGGCTAGTTGTTAAATAGATTCTGTGTCACTGCTGTTCCAAGGTGTGACCAGCTTATGCAGGCTTATCGCCTCACCTGTGGATGGAAACAAGAGAAGTGTCACCAGGAGCTGCTTCCTGCCCTGCCGTCTGTTAAGCTGGCAGCCGGGGGGCTGTGAGGGGTGCCTTCCTTGAACAGGCAACTCGGAACATGAGCCTCTCCCTGTGCTCCCGAAGGCCTGGTCCTCAGCGAGAAGCTTGGTTGTCAACAGTTCTAGAGCGAGCGACCTCCATCTGTCAGGATCTAAACTAGGTGAGCGGAGGCAGGGCTGGGTTCCCTGGGCCAGTACTACAGCTTTCTGCGCCTGGGGTCGGCGGGAGGTGAGCCCCAGCAGCCAGGACAGCAGGACCCTCCCTCCTGACCTCACCCTGGAGCTGTGTGGGCCCTCCTGGCTTAGCCCAGCTGTCCCAGGATGGGGTTTATTCTGTTTCCCGATGGGCTTTCATTTCAAGGTGTTCCTGTGAGGATTAGAACCTGGGCCTCCCCCTGTTGGGAGCATGGCCCTGCTCGTGTCACCTGCCCTGTTTCCGCACCTGCAGGATTATCTGCCCTTGGAAGTGCTTTCTCCTTGCTGGTTGTGTGACCGCAGGCAATTCTTTACCCTCTCGGTGCCACTTTTCTCATTTTAAAATGGGGATAACAATACTGTCTGCCCATGAGGTGCTCAGAACAAGTGCTGGGAACGGGCTCGTTCTCCTGGCTGCTCTAATTGTCATCGAGGGTCCTGGACCCTAGCTGAAGAATGCATCTCACCTGTAGGCCCGTCTGTTACAAGTTCTGTCCCTTGGGGCCTCCTCCGGGCCTGTATCTGTGTGCCAGGCCTTAGAGCCTGGCATCCAATAGGCCTGAGGATCCTGGGCAAGCTGAGCATCTGTGGCCGAACTCCCTCACCTCTTCGAGCCTCAGTTTCCTCATCTGTAAGATGGGGGTCACAACAGAAGCCCCCCTCCTTGTGGGCAGGCAGAGCACCCGGGTGCTCACCCACAGGTTTCCCCCAAACCTGCCGGCCCTGAGGGAACCCTTTGCCTAGAGAACAGGAGTAGAGATCTGGCGGATGAGGCCAAAGGGTCCCCAGGCTGGGAGGTGACAGGCAGCAGGCTGTGCGCTGTCGGCTGTAGGACCAAGACGGCCAGATCACGGAGTGGGCCGGAGCACGCCCGTGTCATGACGGCACCAGAGGGCAGGTGGCCCCTCAGAGCCCAGTGTCCGCCCCTGGAGCACAGGCCCACCCCTGCAACTGGAGAGCTCTCAGTGCACACCCCGGCCAGGAGACTGTGAGACTACCTTTATTCGGCCAAGAGTGGCCTCGTGTACAATTTACAGAGCTCCTTCCCGTACCAGGACCGCCAGCATCGCCAGGGCCCCCGGGCCAGCACCATCCCCACACGTCTGAGTGTGTGAGGCCAGCGACACTGGCTGCGCGGCGGATGGCCAGGGGACGGATGCCAGGTGGGGGCCGGGAGGGAGCTTGGCCTTAGACCTTCCACACGGAGGGCTGGGATGCCCAACAGGGGGGTCCTGGCCCACTCAGAGGTTTCCCAGGTGCCTCCGCCGCCCACGGCCCTGCTAGGAGAGCACAGGTGCGGGGGGGAGGGTGCTCAAGGCCCCTGGGGACCAAGGACCCCTGTCCCGGCCTGGATGTCCACGCAGGGAGGGGAAGCTGCCAGAAAAGAAAACGTGCGGGCAGGACCTTCTTCCCCAGAGCTCCACTGCTGGGGCCCTCTGCTGTATGCCCACGTGCCCCCTCCGCATCTGAGTGAGACGATCTGTTCCCATCCGCCCCCGCCCCCACCCCGCCCCCTGCTCTGCTCAAGGAATCCTGAAACGGCCTCCCCCAGGGAGGGTGCTGGAGTGAGCCTGACCCCAAATGAACTCTGGGGCCAGAAAGCATGAATATAAATATATATGCTGTGTGTATATATTATATAAACGTATCTGTATATGTATATATGTACATGCATCACGAGGGCCGGGGGCCGCCGTGCCCCAGGACGGGGGCTTCTCCACCTGGCCCAGGACTAGCCTGGCATCTCCCCGGAAGCATGGCCACCCGGGCACCTCGGAAAGCCTCTGACCGGGCGGCCAGGGGGCCACGGCCATCACTTGAGGTCGAGTGTCCAGGTGTTCGGGACGTAGAGGGACCGGGTCTGGCGGGCGCGGCGGGGCGTGGTGTTGAGGGCGTCCACACTCCTGCGGCTGGAGCGCACCACGTCCGCCACAAAGCCGGTGCAGTCGCTGCAGACGTCCTTCAGGATGCAGCCGTGGGTGTAGATGTGCGGGAACTCCTCCTCCACGCTCCGCCAGTGGGGCCCCTGCAGGGGTCTGGGGCAAGACGGGGCCGTCAGGGGTCCTCCCGAGTCTCCACATCCCCCTGCGCCCACATCAGGCAGAGCCAAGTCCATCCCGCAGCAGCTCTTCCTTGGGAGGAATTTGGGTCCTGGGCTCTGACCTCTCAGCCCCGCCCCACCCCAGCACAGAGGCCCCCGCCCAGCTTCCAGGTGACTGTGACGCCTGCCCACCACAGAGACGTCACCAAGGGCAGGCACGCACTGGAAGGCGTCTCTTCTCTGTGCCAGCGTGACTCTGGCGGTTGACGCCCTCTGAGGACTCTCGAAGCCCAGCGTGTACACGGGGATGTGTGCAAACTTCTTAGACGGCATCTTCATCTGCAACACAGAGAGACACTCCAGGCGCCCTGGTCCCCCCGAACAGCCACCAACACACAAGATGGAGCCTTGCGGCCTGTATGTAATCAGTACTTAACATTGATGAGGTGGTCTCTCTACGGCCAAGTGGCAGCATAAAAAGTAAGGGTTTGACAATAGGGGTGGACAGATGATTGTTTCTGGGACGAGGTGTAAAGGGGTGACATCCTTCCAAATGTTATCCTTTACCTCTGTGCACACCTGCGTGTACGCAGACACCCCAAGCTGCTATAAAATGAGCCTTTCCAAAAACCCTCAAGGAATTTGGGGTGTCAGAAGGAGGCCTCTTAGAGAAAGAGATGGGTCTCCTGGCGCTGGCCTACTAACACGGAATAGTTAATTTTTTTAAAAAGGGACCATTTACAAGGGTCTTTAAAAACTGCAGTTTGGGGAAGTGTAGGAGTGGATTTCTCTGGAGAAAGGAGCTGAAGAGGTTGAGTAGTGAGCAGGGATCATCCGACAGGAGACAGCAGAGCCTCTGCCCAGCCCCGGACGGCCCAGTCAGGCCACAGGACAGCTGAGACGCGGGCCCTCGCTCTGACCCCAGGGGGTCCTCACCTTTATGCTGCAGGAACTGCAGACGGCTCTGGAAAGAGAAGAGGGTTAGCAGTGCCAGCTGTGAGGGGCCCAGCGCCCGTCCAGCACACAGGCGAGGCCAGGCTGTCACTGCCTCCTGCCTGACCCCTGGCCTCGTCAGTGCTTTACTTTCATTTTACTCCCAAGTCTTGCTTTTCTTTTTACTCAGCTCTACACCCAAAATATTTCTGCCCCTCTTCGCTCTTTCTGGGGAGCATCTTGTCTAGAGTGGAGGCTACCTGACCCCTCTCTCCACAAGCACTGTCAGAGCCAGAGGGCCCTCAAGTGAGATGCCCAGCTTTAAGCAGTGATTAACGGCTTTTATTTCCCATACATGATTTCAAAAGTAAGTGCCTCTTGTTGTAAAAATTCAAACACTAGAGAGACTTTTAATTTAGACGGGAGTCCCCTCCTGTAAAGCCCAATCTAGAGATGATGCCTATCGGCAGCTTCCATTCTCCGTATCTAAGCACAAATTAACAAAAACATACATTTAAAATAAAAATACAGTAAATGAAATGCGGTATCATGTGTACCATCCTACAAAGATACACCAGGGCTCTTCTCTACATCAGTACAAATTGTCCAAATTCATTTTTTAAAACAAGGGACCAAGCACTCTTGCATGGATGTGCCATAATTAATTCGCCATCAGCAAACCTCTGTATTAGTTTCATTTTATTTTACTGTGGTCAGGGAACATACTTTGTATGATATGAATCCTTCCGCATTTTTGAGACTTGTTTTTTGACCCAGAATAGTCAATTTTGGTGAACGTTCCGTGTGCACTTGATAAGAACATACATCCCACTGTTCCGTCTAGTTTCTCTAAATGTCACTTAGATCAAGTTGGTGATAGTGTCATTCAAATCTCCTGTACCCTTAGGGTTTCATATCTCTAACTGTAACCATGGATTTAGCTATTTTTCCTTGCAGTCTGACAATGTTTTGTTCCATGTATATTGAATCTCTTGCTAGGTGTGGAAAATGTTCAGGATTATTTCCTCCTTTTATCATTATGAAATGAACTCCTTTAACTCTGATAATATTCTTTACTCCTTAGTCTACTTTCTATCGTATTAATACATCAACTCAAGCTTTCTTTAGACTACTGTTGGTGTGGTGTATCTTTCTCCACCCATCTCTCTCCAACCAGTTTGTGTCTTTTATTTAATGTACATGTCTTGGGAATTCCATGGCGGTCCAGTGGTTAGGACTCCATGCTTGGGTTTGATCCTCGGTCGGGGAACTAAGATCCTGTAAGCCGTGCAGCGTAGCCAAACAATAAAATTAAATTAAAAATAAATTACATGTCTTGTAGACAGCAGATTGTCTCTCTTTCTTTATTCAGTCCGAGAAACTCTGCCTTTTAATTGGATTGTTTATACCATTTATGTTTAATGTAATTGTTGATATAATTGGGTTTAAGTCTATTATCTTGTGATTTGTTTTCTTTTTGTCCTATTTGTTCTTTGTTCCCTTTTCCTGTTTATGCTTTCTGTATTGAGTATTTTTTATGATTCCATTTTATCTTCTTTGTTGACATACAAGCCATTCCAGTGGTTGCTTTTGGGCTCATAGGATAGTCTTTAACTTATAACTTATCACAGTCTTCCTTCGAGTAATATTTTACCATCTCATATAAAAATTTATAACAGCATACTTACAGTCCTCCACCTCTGGTCTTAATGCTATTGTTATATTTTTTACTTACAGATATGTGATAACCCCCAAAAATACATTTTTATTAATTTTTTGCATGCCTGGTAATCTTTGATGGGATAATGGGACACTGGATTTTACCTTGTTGGGTGCTGGGTATTGGTTTACCTTTTAAAGAGGTATAAGAAGATAATCTTATATGTTAGGAGTTGCTGTTCCTAGTGCTCTTATTCCTTTGTGTACATTCAGATCTCCATCTGGTGTCATTTTCCATCTACGTGGCAGACCTCGTTTAACATTTGTTCCGGTGTGGGTCTGCTGGTGAAGAATTTTTTTGGCTTCTGTATTTCTGGAAATGTCTTTACTTTTGCCTCCTGCTGGGTACAGAATGCTAGATTGACCTTTTTTTTTTTCCCTCCTTTCAGTACCTTAAAGATGTTGCTCCACTGACATCTTGCCTGAAATGTTTTGATGAGAAATCTGCAGTCATCTTTCTCTTTCTCTGTACATAACACGTCTTTATCTGCTGATTGACTTTAGGAATTTCTCTTTATCACCAGTTTTGATCAATTTAATTATTATGTGTCTTGGTGTGATTTTATTCATATTTCTTGTGCTTAGGGTACACTGAGTTTCTTGTAGGTTTATATCTTTCATAAAATTTGGAAAACCTTTTTAGCTGTTATCTCTTCAAATGCTTTTTCTGCCCCCACATCTTTGGGGACTTTAATTACACCTATATTAGGCTTCTTAATGTTATCCCACAGCTTGCCAACACCTTTTTCATTTTTAAATTCTTTTTTCTCTCAATGTTTTTGTTTTGGATAACTTTGTTTTGGATAGTTTCTATTGCTAGGTGTTCAAGTTAACTAATCTTTCCTTCTGCACATTCCTCTGAACGTCTAATCTGCTATAAATCATCCAGTGTAATTTTCATCCCAAACTTTCCAGTTTTCATGTCTAGAGGTTCGATTTGTCTCTTCTTTACCTTTTCCATGTCTTTAACTTTGGCAGCATATGAAATGCAGTTCAAAACTTTTAATGTCCACGGGACTTCCCTGGTGGTCCAGTGGTTAAGACTCCACACTTCCACTGCAGGGGGCGCGGGGTTCAATCTCTGGTTGGGGAACTCAGATCCCGCATGCTGTGCAGTGTGGCCAAAAAACAAAAACAAAAAACAAAAAACCTTTTAATGTCCTTATCTGCTAATCCTAAAATCTGTGTCAGTTCTGGGTGATGTGACTGAATTTTCTCATCATGGGTCACGTTTTTCTGCTTCTTGACGTGCCTGATAATATTTGATTGGATGCCAGGCGTTTTATCTTGCTGGGTGCTGGATATTTTTTTATTCCTATTCTTGAGCTTTGCTCTGGGAAGCAGTTAAGATACTTGGGAATAGTTTGGTCCTTTCTGGTCTTGCTTTTGTGATTTGTTAGTTCTAGAGCAGTGCTCAGTCTAAGGGCACTTATTCCCGCTAGTGAGGCAAGACCTTCCTGTGTTCTCCACTCAGCGGCCATGAATCACAACTTTCCACCGTGGCTGGTGGGAACAGACACTATTCCTGGTACTGTTCCTTTGAACCCTTAGGACAGGGTCAGTCAACTTTTCCTCTAAAAGCTCAGATAGTCAACATTTTAGGTGTGGCTAAAGGAATAATAAACAGATGGGTGTGGCTGTGTTCTGATAAAACTTTATTTATAAAATAGGCAGTGGGCCAGATTTGGCCCATGGGCTAGAGTTTGCCAATCTGTGCTTCAGGACGATTCCTTCCAAACCCTCAGTAATTTCCTTGCATGTATGTGCTGATCAGAACTCTGAACACTCAAGGGGGACCTTCTGCAGGTCTCTTGAGACCTGCTTCCTGGAAGATTCTCTCCAGAGGGAAGAATTCTAGCTGCCCGGGTCCCCTGGTTCTCAGCTTTAGCTCCTCCACTCCAGGAGCTGAACAGGCTCCAAGTCCAGAGTTGAGGCAGTCCTAGGATAGAGCTCACCCTGTCTGCTTCCCGTTGGTTGCTGGATACCTGATGTCTTGAGAACCAGTGTCTCATGTCTTTGAGGGTTTTTTTTTCTTTCTGTTTGGCTGTTTCATGTGGAAGATGCCTGTCCTGCTTCCTGTTACCCCACCTTGGCTGAAAGTGGGGGCTGCTCAGCTGTTACGATTAAATTAAAAATTCTGTCCCTTCTTTGCACGACTCACAGTGCCTGATAGATCATGCTCAGAATCGCAGGAAGCTCTACTGCACAGAAGCCTAGAGGCTTCTTACCCCTCCTTCCCATGTTCATTCACAGCCAAGGTGCTTCACAAGCCTCACTCACCTCTTGCAAAAGAGACAGGTGGGCGGCCAGGAGAACAGTGGGAACTTGGTCCGGCAGCAGCAGCAAATCTGTACGGAAAGGCCTGCTTAGAGCCCAGTTTTGTCCAGAACTCGCCCGCCCCAACCCCGGGCTCCTCACCTTCCCCTTCTTCAGGCTGCTGAAGAGCTCCTTATTCTGCAGGAACTTCTCCATCTCGGCCTTCACCAGCACACGGCGCACGTCCATCACCTCCTCCACCGTCAGAGCCAGGCTCTCCACGGGGTGGCTGAACTCCTGTGGCAGGAGGCCCGAGGGGCCGGTCTCAAGCTCTCAGGGCGTCTCCATAAGTTCCCCTCTTCCCTGAGGACCCTGGCACCTCCCTGGCCTTGGTCCACCAGGCCCAGCAGCTCCATAAAACGCCCCGCTCCTCAGCTTGGCCACGCCAGGGAGCCGTACTGCTCCCTAGGACTTCTCTGTGCGGGGCTACAGGCAAGGCTTCTCTGATCTGGCCCCGCCCACCCCGCCGGCCAGCCCCCAGCCCGTCGATGCGATGGCCTCGTTGCACATGTAACCCTTCAGCTCACCCCACCTTCGTTCGCAATGCTCCCGGCCCTGAAGGATCTGCCTCCAGCCTTGCTGCCCACCTGCCAACACCAGGCCAGTCAAAGCCCGCCAGAGTCCCCAGGCCCACTGCCCCTCCTCCTGGAACCCTCCCCCGCTCCCGCCTCCCTGCCAGCGCCAACCATCCACTGCGACCCCCGTCGGCCAGTCAGGTGCTTGCACCTGCCCACCTCGTCGTAACCGCCCGGCCCTCTGGGCTGCCACGGCGAGTATACCCTGTCCTAGCCCCCAGGGGAACATCCTGTGTTCTTAGCACAGAACTCCATCTCTCAAAGCGTCCGTTCCTCTTCTATAAGCGGGGCATTTCAGCTCCACTGAGAGGACGCAGTGCCTGGCGCCCGGAATCGCAACGTCAGCTACCAAGATGAGGCGGCATAGGAGGCACCAGAGGCCGGTGGGAGTTGCACAGTGTTTATGGGTCAGACTTTCAGGACTGTCCTATTCAGGCTTGTTGGTCAGCTGCTACTATGCGGCATCGGGTGAGTCTGGGACCCTGTGTTCTTCTCTGACCAGAAGCGTCCAGGTCCTCTGGCTGCTGATTTCTGTTTCTAGTAGCCTGGTGGCGCTGTTTATATTTGAACAATTCCCCTCTAAACCTTACAGATGTTACACTAACTGCACACATTGCCAGGAGATCTCAGGCTGGGTGCTGGGCAGACCGGTCCGAGCACATACTCAGGGCAGAGGCAGGGCCACTCGAGTTCTCGGGTTTGACAGCGAAGCCGCTCGGAGGAGAAACACTTACGGGACTTGTACAATTCAAACACGTGCCCCAAATCCTTGACACCCCTGCTGTCAAGAAGTGGCCCCCTGAGGAGGACTCAGTGACTCATTTGTACTGAACGGATAAGGCGGAAGTGACAGTGTGTCCCCTCCGAGATTGGGTCATAAAGACACCGGCTTCCTCCCGGCTCTCGGATCGCTCAGCCCGGGAGGGCCGCGTCGTGAAGGCTCAGGCAGCCCCGGGGGAGAGGCCACACGGGAGGAGCTGAGGCCTCCTGCCCACAGCCGGGGGAGGAGCCTCCTTGGAGGCAGGCAGGGCCTTCAGGTGAGACGGGAGCCCTGCCGACACTCCAGCTGCAGCCTCACTCGAGTCCGAGCCAGGGCCACCGGGCCGAGCCACTTCTGGGTTCGGGACCCACAGAAACTGACATCATAAGTGTGTTGTTGTAGCTGCTAAGTTTGGGGGTGATTTTTTACGTGGCAACAGATACGTAATACAGGACTCAGAGGCAAAAGCATGCCCTTCGGTTGGGGAGTATTAACAGTAACACGACCCTAACTTTCCAAAGCCTTTGAACATCTGCTCTCACTTGAGGCTCTTGGTAAAACTTCAAGGCAGCGATTGTGACACCCACACGCTGGACGTTCCTCCACACGCCAGCAAGGTGCCCTGTGGGCCCCCAGGCACTTCACTGCTCTCATCCCATTTGATAAAATCATGCACCAAGGTTCAGGTCCAAGTGGGGACCTCAAAACATCAGCAACTGTTAGCTCTTCACAATGAAAAGTCAGACAAAATTCACAGCCAGTGAAACTGAGGCACAGAGAGGAAACGGCACAGCGTCGAGACCTGAGAAAGTGCTCTCCGGTGTCACCACGCTGCCTTCCAGGCACAGGGCGCTGGGCTTCTCACCGGTCCTGATGCCCCAGAGATGGAACTGGGCTTAGCAAGGCCCTTCTCCCCTTATCGAGGCCCTTCTCCCGCCCGGGGAGGGGGGCCGCAGTGCCCAGCAGGTCCAGGGGGTGGCAGCAAAGCCCAACCTGCCCAGATGGGGTGCCTGGAGCGTGGACCCCACACACCAATGAGGGGAGCCCTCACCACTCCTGAGCCCAGACGGCACACCAGCCCATCACCGCCACCCCGGACGACAGCGCCTCCGTCACTCACCAGCCACCGGTGATTGGCGTCTGGGGCCTCGGAGGCCCCAGGCCCGTCCTCGACTGAGCCCAGGTCACTGCGTGGCGGGGAGCTGGGGTCAGGCCGGGACTGGACGCTGACAGAACCTGGTAGAAGAGCCGGGGGCGGTCAGGACAACCTGCAGGAGCTCTGGCGTCGGACAGCTGCGCCCAGGGAAGGGGGAGGCGGCCCTCCAGGCAGCAGGAGATGATGGTTTCCCGGGAGCGAGGGGGCTAGGAGAGGACACGTCACCCACATCGAGGGCCTGTGCAGTGTGGCAGGCCAGAGGGGCCCGTTTCTGAGCCCCATGATGGGGCCGTGGCAGCCTTGGTCAGCGCCCCTCACCACACTTTGCCTGGAGACCCGGAGGGGCGGAGAGGGTGGGAGGGGGCCGAGGGGGTCCACCTCCACCATGGGGGGACAGTGAGGTGCGGAATCCCTGGCCTGGACCTCTTCACACCGGGAGCGAGTCATAGCCACTAAATGAGGCCATCCCGAGAGGGGCCAGAAAGCAACACGGGGGCTCAAGGTGACCTTGAGGGGAGAGGAGGGGGCCCGGCCGTGCCTGGTGGGAGGCACCGGGCCATGGGGAGAGGGCGGGGCTCGGGACAAAACCCAGGGCGCTGGCCAGGCCCGGGAGTAGTGGGTGCTACTCTGTGGGCACGTCTCCACTGACAGAAAGACTAGGAGGACCTGTCAATCGTCCACCCATCCAGCTTTCTTTCTATACACCAGTATGTCAACAGCAATTATCCCTAGGTAATAGAATCCTGGGAACTTTTTCTTTAAGTTTTACAATGAATATGTATTAGTAATTTAATAAAGTTTTAAAAGGTGGGGGATGGCTGCCGGGGGTGATAAACGCCCTTCCTGCAGGTGCAAGAGCTCCCTGTACCCTCTGAAGCCGCTCGGACCGGGCAGGGGCAAAGGGCACCCGCGGGACGGTGCCAGGGAAGGGAGGGCAGCACCCACCCGGCTCCTGGGCACTGGGCGTCCAGGACTGCACGCTGCCCGCACGCGGCCGAGCCCGCTCCAGGCCTCCGGGGGGCTGCAGGCCAGAGGTCACCTCGCTCCGGAGCTGGGCCAGGTCGTGCTCCGAGAAAGAGCGGTCTCGCCTCAGTGTCACCTCCCCACACGGCGACTCTTCCTCCTGCGAACACGCCAGCCCAGCACCTCCCTGACCTCTCTGCCCACCAGCGCCTCCTGCCGGTCCTTGGGCCGAGGTGTCGGGCACAGCGGCCTCCGCTACACACCGCCCAGGCCAAGGGGAGGCGGGTGCCTCGAAAACCACGCCCTGGTCTGCGGCCCCTGGAAAGTCCTGGGAGGGCAGGTGGGGCCCGTGGACACGGACACCACCCTGGTCTCCGGGCTCAGAGGGCAGCAGCCAGGATGCAGAGCCCCGCTGGGACGTGCTGGCTTTTCACCTCGGAGGGGGGCTGCCCAGCTTCCCAGCCCCAGGCGGACGGAGCGCTCTGCTTTAGACCTTTTTGTGCGGAGGCCACAGTGGCTCAAGGCCACCGTCCCAGCGACCCTTCTGAGCCACCAAGATGGGAAAGGGTCCTGAGCCGGGCCATGCTCGCCCCCAGGGCAGACCCAGCCCCACAGCAGGACACCAGCTTCAAAGCAGGGCGCGCCCCACACAGCTGGACACCAGACACTGGCTGTGTCCTTGCCCCCTCCCCCTCCCTCCTCCCCTCCCTCCTCCCCTCCCTCCTCCCCCTCCCTCCTCCCCTCCCTCCCCTCCCCCCCCCTCCTCAGTCCCTCTTCAGGAACCCGGGGGCTCTGACCTCGGATATGTTCATCTCCTCCATCTCAGCCAACGTGGGCGCCTTGAGCAGGACCCGGGGCCGTGGGCGCTGGGCACTGCTCCCGGCATCCGTGACGGACAGGTTGATGCAGGAAGTGGACTTGCTGTCCCCAGAGCAGGCGTTGAGGATGCAGGGCAGAGAGCCGAACCCTGGGGCAGGCAGCAGGTGAGGCAGGACAGGACAGGACGGGTTGGGGGGGGGGGGGGGGCAAGGGGCAGGGGAGGGGGCGCCCCGTACTCACCCCGCCCGTCCCAGCGCCTGCCCTCCACAGGGCGCAGCCGGCGTTCCTGCTTTATCTCCTCCAGGATCTTCTCGTGCAGCGTTCTCTGTTTCTGGGGTAAGGGGCGAAGTCTTCTCTCCGAGACCTGCAGGGGGTGTGGCAGCGCCAGGTGGGGGCCGACTCCCAAGCTGGGGAGGAACCCTGCATGAGGAATCCGGGGCCCACGGCATCACAGGGGCGGACGTGGAGGCCGTGCGTGCTCCTGGGGCAGTGGGCGCCCTAGAACCAACCTTCCAAACACTCCAAGGGAGCCAGTACCTGCTTCAGCGGAGGCCGGGAGCGGATGAAGTCCAGGATCAGTTCGTGGGCATCCTTCTTCACCCGGGGAGGGATGTCCCCGTTGACCTGTGTGTGGGGCGAGGGCAGCAAGGCTAAGGGCCCATCTGCCAGGGCTGCGGCCGTGAGGGGGGCTCACGCAGCCATGCGCCACGTCTGGGCCTCACTCCGGTCTCCCTCTCAGTGGCTGTGCGGCCGTGGCCTTCAAGGCCTGACCACAAGCTTTCCCTGCATCTCAGAGTCTTCGTGTGGAAATGGGGGTCAGTGGCACCACCTCATAGGGTTCCCATAACGATGAAATTAACTCGCACGTTTAAGATTCTCAGCGACGCTGGCACACGGCAAGGGCTATGTGAGCGTTAAATGGGACGATCCTGCAGCCTCAGCTCCTGCCCCAGTCCCCTTCTCCCTGCCCTTGTCACACTGTGTCCCTGAAAGGACCGTGAGCCATGTGACTCTGGGCCACGTCTGCCCCAGTTCAGTGGCCAGCACACCAAGCAGGGGCTCCAGCGAGCAGAGGGGGCTGAACGTGGACCCCCTTCAACACGGCTTGCCATGACCTCGAGGGGCCCACCACGACCTCGAGGGGCCCACCACGACCTCGAGGGGCCCACCACGACCTCGAGGGGCCCACCACGACCTCTAGGGGCTCACCATGACCTTGCGCAGCTTGTAGTTCCTGGCGCGGATGTCCTGCATCAGCATCTCGAAGGGGGTGAGCTGGAACTCTGTGGGCAGGGAGTTGAACTCCTGCTCCTGCACCTTCTTCAGCTTCACTCCGTGGCGGAGCTCCCGCATGAGCTGGACCCAGAGTCGGGCCTGGGCCCCAGAGAAGATGAAAATGGCCCTTAGCCCCGGGCAGGGCTCCCGGGCCGTGCCCTGGGCCAGCGGGAGCCATGTCTTACCCAGTCCGTGCGCCCCAGGCTGTCGAGCTCCATCAGGGGCTTCTCTGACTGCGGCTCATCCTCCCGAAGCTTCTGCAGCATCTATAAGTCCCGGAGAAATGGGAGAACAGCAGCTGTGGGGCCGTGGGCCCCGCTGGTCTGTCCCCCTGGGGACGCTTGCGTACCACATGGGGTACTAGTCCACCAGCTAAAAAAGGGACGAGTGGGCATTTTGGACAAGGCGCTGGGGCTCAGCAAGATATCTGGGGGAACCAAGCCATCAGCCTTGGAGCCACACGGGAATACCTGCGTCCCACTGGCTATCTGTGGCCGCATCTCCCAGGCAAGGGCAGGGGAGAAAGCACAACCTCCACATGGCACCCACACGGTACCTCCCGGCTGCAGTAGAGGCTGCCCCCTTCCCTCACTGAGGGCTTCAGACCCCAGCTCACAGGGCCCCCGGGCCCCACGCACACCCACCCTCATGGGACACCCTCTGCCGCTTCTCTGCGCACGATCCCATCTGCAGCTGTGCATTTATCTGCTGCTTTGATTGTTTTCTGAATGGTCGGCTCCATGAGGTCAGAGCCACGTTTTCTGTTTTCGCTTCAATTTTTTTTATCTTGGTGTTTCTGGCTGCTAGCACTGTGTGACACATGCTACGTCGTAAACATTTGTTGAATGAATAAATGAATCAATAAATGGGTGGTTGGATGGGTGGGTGGACAGCCGAGAGAGTGAGTTACTCAGCAGGTCAAGGCAAACAGTGCCAGGGATGTATTTCACACACTGGGAAAAATGCTGCCATCACGGCGAGGGCCCAAGAAGGATGTTGGGGAGAGTTAGGTAGCTGTTCTATGCTGAGAATTTGGGAAGAAGCTGCCAGGTTCGTTGCCCTGGATCTCGGCAGCAGCTGGGGCTCTGCTCTCACCAATCTTCCACCCTGGAGAAGCAGCTGCCTTAAGCGCACAGCCTCGCCCTCCCCATGCCCCAAATCAGACAGAACCGGTTACCCCTGGCTTTCGCCCCAAGCCACTTGCCAAACTGCTTTGGGATGCTCTACAAAACTCTGCCAAGTCTCTGAGAAGCACAGGGTGTGTGATTCTAAAAATAGACCTGCGTGTGACCTGGCGGTCTCCGCAAAGGGCAGGAAGATGGCTCTCCCGTCCTTCCTGGAGTATCTCTACCTGCCCCCTGAGAAAGCTGTTTCTGCCCCAAATGCCAGCCCAGCTGCGCCCCACCAACATTCTCCCTCTCACCACCTCCTCCAATTTCCCAGACTTCTCTTGGGTCAACTGCCTGAAGTCTAGAGCTGTTTGCTTCTAAAACAAAGAGCTTTTATTGCCTGGGTAAGGAACTGACCTCAGCAACAGGACAGGTGACAGAAAAGCATAAGGACCATGCACAATGAGAGCACTGGAAGGACATCTCTGAGACGCCGGGGAAGCGTGGGGAGGGAAGAAGGGGGACGGGGCTTCGGAGGCACAGGCTGTGCAGGGGGACCACCCCCCCTCGGGCTAGGACTGGGCTGCAGATGAGGGCCAGGGGCCCAAGCAACATCCGAAGTGTCCTGCGCTGGCTCCCAGGCCCCTCGATCAAAACAACCCTGAGAACCCGGTCAAGCTCAGGGCCAGGGAAGCTGTGCAGGAACGCTTCCCGGTGAGGAAACGAGAGACACATGCCCATAAAGGGCCAGGGTGGAATCAGGGACCAGCAACAGTTAATTCCAAAAATACCCCCCAACCTCTCCAAAATCTGTTTTTTTTAATCTGTGAAATGCTGGTGGAAGGCAGGGGTCCCTGTGGGCTGTGATCCCCTGTTTTCAAGGAAACATCTCAGTTCCTGCCAAAGGAGAGGCTGGGAGAGCTCGGGTGGAGACTTTCACCTCCTGTGACTTTGAGACCACGAGGAAGCAGACCAGCCCCGGGAGAAGGCCGGCTGGGAGCTGGGTCAGGCCCCCTCTGCTCTGTACTAGCTGTGGCGCGGGGGCAAGGACACAGCCTCTCAGAGGCTTTCCAACTGCTCATCTGGAAAAAGGGTGGTAACCGCGGAGGGAGGTGGAGGGGAACAGCAGACTGTCACCAGCGGGGCAAACACCTGGGCGAGTGTCCTCTCACTGAACTGCCCACCTCCCCAAAGCTCTGGCACGCTGGCACCTCTGCATGGGTCCTGGGCCGCCCTCTGCACCCTATTTTCAGAAGGAACCATCACCTGGGCAGGTGAGCCGGAGGCAGGACGCACAGCCCCTTTTGCAGATGTAAACATGGGGATCAGGGAAGTTAATAACGAACTTAGAGGCAACAGGAGTGAGGTCACGGGGTAAAGAGCCACTTAATGCAAGTGTCTGAGCCTCAGTTCCCTCCTGTGCCAAACCGGCTAAGCAGGAGGTGTGCGGGTTAAGCTGAAACCTACAGAGCGTTCAGGGCAGTCGTAGTCCCACACGGTGAGCTGCGAGCGGAGGATTTCCACCCCCTGTGGACCGACAGGGGGACACAGGGAAGGAGGCAGGGCTACGGGGACTGACAGCCTGGCCCCGCCCACCGGGCCCCACCCCTTGCTCCACCCTCCCCCACGTGCTGCGCCTGCCCCACCCTCAGCCCCTCCCAGACGCCCCCACGTCCTTGGTCCCTACGGCCTGCGCCGCCCCCAGTCTCCACTCACCTCCTTGGCCTCCCGGACCCTGGCGAGGAAGGCGCGCAGCTCCAGCGTCTCCACGAAGAGTGCGCGGCACACGGCCTGGTAGTGGGTCTGAGCGCCCCGGGGCTCGGTCAGGCGCGCGGCGCACAGGCGCATGGCCTGTGTGAAGGTGCGCACGGCGCGGGGGCCGCCCTCGGCCTCCTCCTCCTCCTCGGGGGCCCCGTAGCCCTCGTCGGCTGCCCCGCCACCGCCATCGTCGTCGCAGTCGCTGTTGGCCATGAGGTCGATAAGCCGCTCCAGCTGCGGGCTGAGCTCGCGCTCCTCGTGCTCCGCCAGCCCCCAGTCCAGCGCGCGGTAGATGGCGAAGCCCAGCGACTGAACCACCTGCGGGAGAGGGGCCCGCGGTCACAAACAGGCAGGGAGGGCACACACGCACGGGAGCGGTGCCGGGAGCGGTGCCGGCGGCGGGCCTGGGTCCCAGAAGGCGCCGCGCGGCTTCTAATGGTGAAATGGAACAGCAGCTGTCCTCCCTGGGGATGCGGCCAGGGTCACCCAAACCCCGAGCAGCACAGCCACTGTGGAAAACTGTGTGGCACGTTCTTGTAATCCAACACGCTTTTACCACGGGACTGCAGCTCCTCTCTGGGGAACTGAACCGAGAGAGAGGAAAACGTGTATCCATACAGGTTGTGAGCTGGGCAGCCGCGCGGAGCCCTGACACCCGTGCACAGCCCAGAGCCAGAACTCCAGGCTGCTGGGCTCCGCATACACGGAGCTCTAAGCAAGACAAATCAATCGACAGTCACCAAGGGCAGGCCCGTGGCTCCCAGCCGGCGTGGGGGTTGGAGGATGGAGCAGCCCAGGAACTTCGGGGACGTTGGAAAAGGTCTGTATTCTTGAGAACAGTGTTGCTTACATGGCATACACATTGGTCAGAACTCACCAAATGAAAAGCTTACCCCAACAACTTTGTTTAAAGAAAGACAGAGAGGGGCTTCCCTGGTGGCGCAGTGGCTGGGAGTCCCCCTGCCGATGCAGGGGACACGGGTTCGTGCCCCGGTCCGGGAGGATCCCACGTGCCGCGGAGCGGCTGGGGCCGTGAGCCGTGGCCGCTGCGCCTGCGCGTCCGGAGCCTGTGCTCCGCAACGGGAGAGGCCACAGCAGTGAGAGGCCCGCGTACCGCAAAAAAAAAAAAAAGACAGAGAGGCAACGTAATGAATCATTAGCTTTCATCCGCTATAACAGTATATTTTAAATCAGAAGAGAAAGACTAGCTTATTCGATAAAGTTTGACACTGGAACTCACAAAAAGCAAGATGCCCTCCCTTAAGTATTTTAAGCTGCATGTAAATTTCAATGTATGTAAATTTAACCTGAAAAAGAAAAACCGAAAAAATAATTGTACCTGAGCACGGGGAGCAGGGTGGGGTCACCAGCGGGCAGGTGGGGAGGGAAGGGGCGGGGCCTGCCGGGAACAGGTGTGTCCTTAGTTGTGAGGCCCACCGTGCTATTCTGCTGGCTTTGTATATGCTTGAAATTCTTTCTCCATAATAAGGGTTTTTTTAAAATTTATTTATTTATTTATTTATTTTTGGCTGCATTGGGTACTCGTTGCTGCGCGCGGGCTTTCTCTAGTTGCGGCGAGCGGGGGCTACTCTTAGTCGCGGTGCGAGGGCTTCTTACTGTGGCGGCATCTCGTTGCGGAGCATGGGCTCCAGGCACGCGGGCTTCAGTAGTTGTGGCACGTGGGCTCAGTAGTTGTGGCTCGCGGGTTCTAGAGCGCAGGCTCAGTAGTTGTGGCACATGAGCTTAGCTGCTCCACGGCATGTGGGATCTTCCCAGACCAGGGCACGAACCTGTGTCCCCTGCGTTGGCAGGCGGATTCTTAACCACTGTGCCACCAGGGAAGTCCCATAATAAGTTTTTTAAAAAGTGGATTAGCACATTAGAAATATGAGTCCTGCGGTAGAGAGACCTCTTCACTCTGCTTTCAATTTTACTTGGCGGGGAACCCTGTTTTCACAGACTGCCATTAACATCTAGGAATCCAGCTTCTGTGGAAGACAGTCACCTGTCCCAGTGCCGTGTGCACCCGACAGTCCCTGGTCACACAGTAGCCCTGGGACGCGGGTCTGCTTGACAGGGAGGCACCAAGGGGAAAGCAGCTCCATGCCAACCAGTGGCTCAGCTGAGCACAAGAAATAAGAATAAGGAAGCTGGACTTCCCTGGTGGCACAGTGGTTAAGAATCTGCCTGCCAATGCAGGGGACAGGGGTTCGAGCCCTGGTCCGGGAAGGTGCCACATGCCGCGGAGCAACTAAGCCCATGAGCCACAACTACTGAGCCCGCAGGCCACAACTACTGAAGTCCGTGCGCCTAGAGCCCGTGCTCCACAACGAGAAACACGTGCACTGCAATGAAGAGTAGCCCCCGCTCACTGCAACTAGAGAAAGCCCGCGGGCAGCAACGAAGACCCAACGCAGCCAAAAATAAATAAATAAATCCTTAAAAAAAAAAAAAAAAAAAAGGGAGCTGCGTCCAGTGCGCACGGCACTTTTTGTGTTTGAAACCGCTTTCGTGGCTTCCCTTGAGGACAACGATGCAAAAGATACACACATGCCAAAACGACAACAGCTCTTTGCCACTTAACCTTGCCACAAGCCTTGAGGTAACCTCTGGTTTCACAGGTAGAGTGGAGACACAGAATAGCACAGAATGGCCGCACTGGCCTGCAGCCTGTGCCCTGACCTTGTGCCATGGACAGAGCTGCACCCTCACCAGGCACGTGCGGGCCCTTCTGGCCTCTCCTCTCCTTTCTTGTGATCCCACCCCCCGGGCCCCAAGCGGGCGGTGGGCTGGAGCAGAGCTGCAGGACGGGTGCGAGTGTCAGTGCTGCGCAGGGGACGGCGCACAAGAACAGGCCTTCCTGCCCTGCAGAAGCGCCTCAGAAGACACCCTGAGCCTGGAGGGGGCGTAGGGGCGTCAGCCTGGCTTGGGACACCGGATGCGTGGGAAGGGCAAGGCCCCAGTGGGAGAAAGGTTCCTGCAAAAGTCAACAGAGCTCCCAGCCTGGCCGTGTCTTATCTCTGCCTCAGGAGGCAAAGGTCAGACCTGGCTCCAAGTCGCACCCTAGAACCGTGAGTCAGGCAGGTGAGCAAAGGGCCAGGCCGTGGCTGGTGGAGTCCCTGTGGCAGTGGGTTCTCCAGAAGCGCCTGGATGCACCTCAGGACCACTGGGTGGGCGAGGGCCTCACTGTACACAAATTTCCAGCGGTCCTTTCTTGGCTCAGAGTTGGGGGCCAGGAAGGAGATGGTTGGGGGGGAGCGAACTCCACTCCCGCCCCCCCAGCGGGGCCTCACAGGCCCTGCCAACCACAGGGCTGGCCCTGACCCAGCCTCTCCGAAGGAGGCTACTGTGCCCCATGGGGGGCGGCGGGCAGCAAAGCTCCCCTGCTCCGGCGCAGCCCAGCCTCCCCCGGTTCTCCTGGCCGCAGCCCCGTGCACTGCGGGCGTCACATCGGGGGAAGGGTTAACTCCACTGCAGCCTCTTATCTGACAGCTGCTCCTTAAAAGCTTCCCAAAGGCAAAGACCACCGGCTTCCGCATGAGGAAAACTCTGGGCGGCCGGCCAAGAGCCTCAGAACCCCGAACCCGGCCGGCCCGGGAAGCGTGGGGACCAGGCACCCGCAGGCCCAGTGGGCCAGGCCCAGGCGCCGGCCCGAGTAACTGAAGGGCCAGTGTGAGAATCTAGGCAACGAGTACAGCCGACTGCCCCGCCCCACTTCCTCAGGTGGGCTTCTCAGGTTGACTTACGAGGCTCCAGGCAGAACAGTGCAGACTGGACCCCTACATACAAAGGTCCTTGTAAATATTTTCAAGACTGATCACAAGAGGCCTCCTCTGGAGCGGGAGGTCGTGAACACAAGTCTGCCCGGGGCCTGCGGGCAGCAGGGCAGCCCCGGCAGCGGCAGCCGAAATCGGTTCTTGAAAACACGTGGCTGGGTTTTTCCCCCTCAAATTCCTGAAGACTGCAGAGCACAGAGTTCACAACAATCCTCTGGGAAATCCATGCTGTGTAAACAGCAGGGTATCCACTCCAGCCAGAGGAGTATCTTATCACTGACATTGTTAAGAACTGCCAGCATGTGGCCATGAGAAAAAGTCAGAAAACTTGGGGATGTTTTTTTATTGTTTCTAAATTGTACGCAGCAAACCACACAGCCTCTTTGGGCCTGTGCCCACACCCTTGCTCTAACACTGTGTTTAATATATAAATATGTATTTGCACAGAACTGTTTTTGGTAAGGCCGGAGAATGATAAGCCTCAAATTCAATGACCTGGGGGCGGGCGGATGGGACGGGAGACACAGGAAGAAGTCCTGCCAAGGTTTGCGTTCTGGGTCGGAGGGGGGCTCCGGGACATTGCTTGTGGGCTGCTTTTCCTGTTTGTCCCCCAGATCCAATTCCTGTCCAACACTCTGCGACCAGGGAGCCCCGGAGACCACGTCACCTTTGCCCCCTCCTCCCTCGGGTCAGTGGGAGGCCCCTCCAGGAGCCCGGGGGTCGCGGGGGAGAGGGAGGTGGGTACATCACTTCCCCTGAACTTCAGGCCCACCGAGTCCACCCCACCCTGGCGGGCTCCCCCATCACCGTCTGCCCTCTGGGCTCGATCTCCGCATCAAGCCCTTCCACTAAGCCACTGAGCGTTTCTCTGCAACCTGCCTCACGGGAAAAACTGTATAACTTTATGTGCGTTATACAAGACACCTAACTTTTAACGTGTAAAGTTTGTTTGTAAAGTACCTGGGCTTCCGAGCTGGCCGGTGACACCATCGCCGTGGACTCTGCAAGGGGAGAGGAGAGGCAGTGAGGACCAGCTCCGGCGGCCCCGGGACCCGACACACGGGCCCCCCACCCGCCAACCACTCTCCCCCCACCGGGAGCACGCCACGCGTCGCCCAAGGTCTCCATCGGAAACCAGAAAGCTGAGCCATCGGTCACTGGACGGACACCGACAAGGCCCAGCTCTGGGCTGGACGCCAGGCGAGCCGTGCAGCCCTGCCCCAGGGGCAGAGGGTCGGCTGGCAAAGACATCCCCTGCTCGGCCTGCACAGCGACCACTCAGAGGGGAGCAGCCAGCAGGGCCACGGAGTCCATCCTGCCCCTCGGGAAGCAAGGCTGGGGGCACGAGTGAGAGGAGAGAGGAAGTAGCCAGGGGCCAGCTCGGGTCACCCAGGCCCAGGGAAAGCCCTCACGGTCAGAAGCCGCACACCCCCAAATCAGAGCTAGATGAGAAACCCAGACGCAGTGGAAAGGGCGGGTCTTGCTCCAGAGTTCCCGACAGCTGTGCTGGGTCAGCTGGCATCTGGCCACCACCTCTGGATTTGGGGCTTTCTCCCCAGACTGTCTCTACCAGAGACTCAGAGTTCCCGGGATGAAACCCAGGTGCGGAACTGGGCTCTAGGTATTTTATTATGTTTATTATTAAACATGGCACTGAGTTGGCATGTTTACCAGTACTCAGCCGTGTAACCGGTGTACAGCCCAGGAGGTAGATGGTTCTCGTACCCATTTCACAGATGAGGAAACGGAGGCCCAAGGGAGTGAGCTCCCTTGGTGTCACAGCTAGTAAGTGGTGGTGCCAGGTGTGGCCAGGCTGGGGGACCCCAGAATCTATGTTCCAGTCACTCCCTGAGCCACCCCCGGGCCTCCCAAGAGGCCAGGCTGGACGAGACACAGAAAACCCACCTCCTTCCACCACCTTCCTTGAATAAGGCACGCAGGACTGTGTTAGGGTATGAAGTTTAGCTGCCTTAAAGTGAGGTGGAAAAAATACACAAACGGTGACATTCTCTGCTACGTGAACCTGCTAACTGCAGGTATTTTCAAAACGCCACCGAGAGGCAGGAAGATTGCCAAAGATAAAGGGCGTTTGCATCGGGCTCATCCATTAAATAATGGAAGACACCGCAGCCCCAGCACCACTGGAGTTAATGCAACAGTGAGCGTTAACTCCCAGTGAGCAGCTGGGCGCATGCAGGTGTTGGATGGTCAGTAAAAGCCTGTAGCTGTGAATGGGGGCCACGGAAGGTGCAAGGGATCACGCTTGACAAAGGTGCTTCCCAGAGGCGCCAGGGCCCCGAGTTTCCCTGATTTCAAGGGGGCAGGGGGCAGCCAGCCCTCAGCGCCCAGCACGGTCTGGAAGGTGAGCGTTCACCAACCCAGTTGTATTTTAAGTTGCAAGGACCGGGGGGCCCCGTGGTGGTTCCGTGCCCAGCGCTTTGCTGCAGACCTAGCAAATGACTTACCGTGGCTTCAGCTGGCACAGACTCCTCGTGGAGGCTGGCACCACGGCTCCCTATTTACAGAGGGGGAGACTGAAGCTCAGAGAGATACAGAGATTTACCAAGACCACACAGCTAACAAATGGTGGAGCTGGGGCTTCCAGGCGGAGCTGACACAGTGGTGGGCACCCTGTGATCAGGCGCCCCGGGCTCAGCACAGGTTCATCTGCCCAGTTACCGGGGTGCCAACTCCCTGCCAGGAGTCTAACAGGATCACAGCGAAACCCTAGCATCTGACACTCACCGGCGTATCTGCTTAGACGGCCACGTCCTGGGACCAGAGCAACCAGTGCCCAGTGCTCCCTTTGTGGGAGCCACACAGATACCTCGGCCCCCACAGCCTGGCCCTGGCACTGAACCGTTGATGCTGTCCCGGGGACCGAGGACCCCTTCTCCGTGAAGACCTGAGTAGCAGGAGTGGGGCCCTACAGTGGCAGAGAGGCTGGGCTGCATTCCCCATGAGCCAAGTCTCCAGGGCACACGGGTCCCCCAGGGACCCCAAAGACCTGAAGCCTCTCCTAGAAGCACGGGGCAGAACTGGCAAAGGGCCGGGTGGGCTGAGCTTACCGTGGGGTCATTTGTCACGTGACCCCAGGCACAGGCATCTTACAGGTGTTCCAACAGGGAACACAGCTTGTCGAGGGACTGCCTTCCCGTGAGGTAATCCTTGCTCAGAGGTGAGACTAAATCTCAATGCTATCTACAAGCAACACCAGCTCACACAGCCACACCCTTCCCGCGTGCGCGCCTGAGCCATGCAGTGCCTTCAGCCCTCGCCCCCATTTTCTGAAGGGGGTGCTCGGTGTTTTCTGCAGCGGAGGATGTTTCCCATCGAGAACTGTGCAGTGAAGCAGCGCCCAGGCCCCTGACTCCTGCAGCCCTGCCCCGGGCCCATCACATGAACCTGCGGGAGCTGCTTCCCCAGCTGTCTGGGGAGGTGCACATGGGACCAGGATCACAGCCCACAAGCCAGTGCCGTCTGGGCCAGGTATGTCCCAAGGCTCCCCAAACATCCACATGGCCTCTGGGGCAGTTGGTATCAAACCCCCACTGCACAGAGAATGAAACTGAGGCACCCAGAGGCCTAAGTAACTTCCCAAGGTCAGGCAGGGGTGGGCGCAAGCTAAGGCTGAGTCTACTTGCCAGCCCTGTCCCCAGCTCTCCCCGAGGGTGACTGCATGGCTGCTTTGCTCCCTGAACCTCGGTTTTCTCGTCTGTAGGATGGGCTCAGAGCAGTGCTTCCCTTGCTCCCCGTCTCCCAGGATGGCAAGGTGGAGCCGCTGCATCCCCGCACGGTATCTGACTGATGTGACCTCACAGGAGCAAAGGGCCCGGGAGGACCCCTGCGTGACAGCAAGGGTGCATGGCAGCTTTGGTGGGGGGTCAAGAAGCAGGAGACAAAACCATATGGGAAGGACCTCGTTGAAAGAAAATGTTTCGACCAGAAATACTCTGGCTGTCAGGAGGAGATTCAGGGAAGTATGCTCTCCTCGGAAGCAGGATTTCATCTTTCCAGCCAGCCCCTACTCTCCTCTCACTGCTGGACACTCAGCCCTCACCTGTATATCCATCTGTGTGGAGAGCCATTTAAAAAGACACAGGTGGGACTTCCCTGGTGGCGCTGTAGTTAAGAACCAGCCTGCCAATGCAGGGGACATGCGTTTGAGCCCTGGTCCAGGAAGATCCCACGTGCCGTGGGGCAGCTAAGCCCGTGCACCACAACTACTGAGCCTGCGCTCTAGAGCCCACAAGCCACAACTACTGAGCCCACGTGCCACAACTACTGAAGCCTGTGCGCCTACAGCCCGTGCTCCGCAACAAGAGGAGCTACCGCAACGAGAAGCCCACGCACCACAACGAAGAGTAGCCCCCGCTCGCCGCAACTAGAGAAAGCCCGCGTGCAGCAACTGAGAGCCAACGAGGCCAAAAATAAATACAATTTTTAAAAAAGATATAGGCAAGCTACAGAGACAGTCCTTGGTCACTCAGGAGGTGATCTCCCAGTGAGGCCCAGCAAGTCCACCTTGAGGGCCTGGAGCCCACAGGACACGCAGGGCTGCCTGGAACACCAGGGGTCCCACTTCAGCTCCTGGGAAGGGACATGCTGGGCCAGGAGACGTGGGAAGGGGCATCTCCAGTGAGCACAGACGGCCCCACGTACACACACAGTGACAGCAGCACAGAAACAGCAGCAGCAGGGCCAGCAACAGCAGCACGTGTGTCTCTGTGTCTGTCTCTGTGTCTCTGTGTCACCCTGGGCCCAGGGTGATGTGGGCTCCGTACTGACGTTCCCTCATGAGTCCTCCCCACTCCCTGGGCATGTGCGACTCTCAGCCCAGTTTATGCAGGAGGAGTGGGGGCCCCAGCACTGCTATTTCTCCACCTACTGGGCTGGAGGTAAAGAGGCAGATAGAGAACTGGGCCCCATGAAGCTCATGACACAGGGATGCCAAGGTCCAACGCAGGACAAACTAAAGGGTCTCTGTGTTTGGAACTCGGGGCTGCAAACGAGGTGAACTGGGAAGGCCTTGCCTCTAGGCAGCGGTGGGCTGCAAGGGGGAAGCTTGACCCTGGAGACAGGGCCTGGTGCTTGGTGGCAGGGGGGGCGGGCTTGCAAGGGCCAGTGGCCTCAGAACCACAGGCAGAAAAGGACGGAGTGGGAGGAGGGGTGCGGGGGCAGGTGTGACCTGGCGGACAGGTCACATGAGCAGCCAAGCGTGAAGAGAGGGGCCTGAGCGTAAGCAGAATGGAGAAGGTCGGGGGTGAAAGGAGCCCCATCAACACCCCGCACCCACCCTCCACCTGCCCAAGGGGGTTTTCATGGTGGAGAGCCTGGTGCTTGGGAGGAAAGTATGTTATGTTTCCCCACAAACGTCGGCTGGGAAGGTGGGAGGTCTCAGGCAAGGTGACAGCCCGAGCGCCGCTTTGGAGCAGGCAGAGTCCTGGCGGGCCTGCCCTGGAGGCATCAGACGCACAAATGCCACTGAAAGCGTCCCAGGCCCACTGACCACTGGCCACGCTGCATGAATGGGCTTTGCCTCAGAGAACGGTCAGCACACACACTGCAGAGATGCCTGATGGACTTTCTTGCCTCAATTTAAAAACAAAACAAAACACCCTTCCGCATCAGGAGGTTTTAATAATGGCCTCTTAAACATAACGTCACGGGCTTCCCTGGCGGCGCAGCGGTTGAGCGTCCGCCTGTCGATGCAGGGGACGCGGGTTCGTGCCCCGGTCCGGGAAGATCCCACGTGCCGCGGAGCGGCTGGGCCCGTGAGCCGTGGCCGCTGAGCCTGCGCGTCTGGAGCCTGTGCTCCGCAGCGGGAGAGGCTGCAACAGTGAGAGGCCCGCGTACCGCAAAAAGTAAATAAATAAATAACTTCACTGTTAACATGTTTTTTCTATTTTCCCACTTGAAAAAGGGGGCTTCCAAGCAGTTATGAAGAAGGCTTCCGACTTGCCGACTAGGAAGTTTACTCGAGTAAGCTTCCCCCACTTGGCTGGGAGTGGGAACTGTTCCCACTAGTGTGCCGAAGTAATAGCACTCCTCCACACCCCCCGCCCCCCGCAAGTCAGGTTTAGTTTGGTTGTTGATTTCTTTTCTTTTTTCTTCTTTTTGGCAACGCGGCATGTGGGATCTTAGCTCCCTGACCAGGGGTCAAACCTGCTCCCCCTGCAGTGGAAGCACAGAGTCTCAACCTCTGGACCGCCAGGGAAGTCCCTGGTTGTTGATTTCTTTAAAGTTATTTTAAACCTTGACTTAATGCCTACATTTACCAGAACTTCCTGAGGGAGGATGGGAACCTTCTTCTCAACTGCGATTACAGCACGAGATAAACACGCATCTTTCAGTGAATCCGGTAATCACTCAAGTCCCAGAGAAACGCTGGGTTAGCTACCTTAGGGAGACAGCTGGTCTAAAGTTTCAGCTGATTCACAAAAGCTCAACGGTGACAGAAGAGAAAGTTCAGGGTAATCTGTTTTTCTTAATCCTTAAAGAGGCAGCAAGCCACAAACCTCATCCACCGTTACAAGATGTGTTTATGGACAGAAACCAAAGATCATGTCTAAGGGAAAATGAAATTGGGCTCCTCCGTGTCGTGGGCTGGGACGTCCCCATACAGGTCAGTGGAGCGTGGCCACACGTGAGCTTTAAAGCGCAGCCTTGGATTTCCAGTCGACCTGTGAGTATGAAGGCAGCACAAGTGCTGCTGGGTCTGCAGGGACCAGGAAGAGGGAGGGGGCTGACACATCCCCGGGGCTGGAGAGGTGGACAGAACCAGATGACCGCTGCACCCGAGGATGGCCGTTGTGGTCCACTGTGGAGAGTACTGACCCCACCCACAGTCAGAGATGCAGGGACCCCTCAGCTCTGCATCTGACTGGTGGCGAACCACTTACCACTCTTGGCTTCCCCATCTTTAAAATGAGAGGGTCAGACCAGGCAGGCCCATTGATAGTCCTGTACTGCTCTGCGGTGCCAGAAGCCACCCCCTGGGTTACACTGTTTGACTTCAGGGATGAGGAGGGACACAGGGAAGGTCTCTTAAGGAGGACGTACAGCTTTAAGAGAAAAGCACTTGGTGAATATGCAGAGTGCAGGGCCCCATCGTGCTCTCAGCCCAGCCTTTCAAGACGGTGGACACAGGCATTGAGAGCATCAGGGCTGAATCCAAATCCTACTGCTTCCTGTGTGACTATGGGTAAGCCTGAGCCTCAGCTTACCCGACTGTAAAATGGGAACAGTACTGTTTGAGTACAGCTCTTATTATTTTCTCCTGTCAAATAAGTGTTTTTGTGCAAAATAGAGCAACTCTCAAGCGTCACACAGCTGAGGTGTTAAGGGAGGTGGGAGCAGGGTTCAGAGATGAGAAAGAGCTTGAGGAGAAATAGTGACGGTCCCAGGGGGTGGGAGAGGTTCAGCAGACCCCTCCCTGTTACCAAAGGAGCTGTCGCTTCTGGCTAGCTTTGCCCTGGTCCTTCCCAGACCTCCATGAGTTTGCCCATGGATTTCTGCAAACCCACCCTCTCCAGCACACACAGCTGGCCTGTGTGCTTCCCCAAGGGTATCACTTTGGGGGGTAATACAATCGTATGCTCCATCCCAGCACTCTGCTTCTCCAGGAAGAAAAGTTTTTTCTTAAAGAGGCTACAAATCACTTAAACTCATCGTTCTCCATAGACTTCAAGTATCTTTCAAGGGCCCCATTGTTGGTTCCCGTTCATGGTTCAGAGCAGAACAGTAAGCAAGTTGTTCCCCAAATTTTACACGTTCTCTGTTAAATCCTCATACCCACGGAAAACGAGCCCGAGGAAAACATGTGTTTCCTTTTGTGCCCAAGCGCCTGTCCTGCACCTACCAGTCCAACAAGGAGCCACACCACCAGTCACTGGGTGGGAAGGTCTGAGGGCTGCAGAACCCCAGAGGAAAAGGAAGCAGCCCAGGTGGGGAGAACCGCGGTAGGAGGGGCAGAGTCCAGTCTCCCTGCTGAAGGGCCTCAGGCAAGGAGCCAAAGCCCCCTCCTCTCCAGCCAGCAGCTGGCCCTGATGTTAAGATGGGTTTCAGGTGAGGGGGAATCCAGGAGGGGGGGATGAGGGCCCCAGGTCGAGAGAGTGACTTTCATGTCTAGCAGAGGGACAGAGGAAAAGCAGGGGCAAGGGGCGGAGGTCCGCGTCCCAGCGGAGAGTTGCTGGGGGCTCCCAATCCAGAAAGGGGAGAGGAGGGAGGAGGGCCTTCCAGTCTCGCAGACAGAGAAGGCGGAGGAGGGGCCCCAGTGCCGCAGAGGGAGGGCGCGGAAATGGGAGAGGTCGGCGGGTCCAGAGAGGGAAGGCGCCGGAAGCGGGGCGCCGGGTCCGGGTCCAGGTCCAGGTCCAGCAGAGGGGGGGAGGATCTCAGCCCCTCCCCCCGGGCGGACACCGCCCCCCGCCCCGCCGCACCCCGGCCACCGGCCTCACCAGCCGCGCCGGGCTCCCGCTGCGCGCTGACCGAGCCGTCCCTGCGCAGGAGGATGTCCGCTGTGTCCCGGATGCGCCGCCGGCCGCCCGGCGCGCCCCGCAGCCCGCGGCAGCACTGGAAGCACACGGCCCACGCTTGCTCCTCGTTGATGGGCTGCTCGTACGCCTTCAGCACCTCCTCCAGGGACAGCTCCCACGGCTCTGGCCGCCCAGCGCCCCCGGCCCGCTCGCCCGCGGCCGCGTTGCCGCTGGAGCTGCCGGCCCGGGCCATGGCCGCCCCATCATCGCCGCCTGCGCGCCCAGCCCGTTTCCATAACAGCCGCGCCAGGGCCGACGCGCCCGCGAAGCGCGGTGGGCGGACCCCGCGCCGCCGGCCGCTGCTTTGTCATTGTCGGGCCCCGCCCAGCGCGAGCGGCCGCAGGTGAGGCCTGGGAGAGGAGGAGGAGGGGAAGGGAAGGGAAGGGGAGGAGGAGGGGAGGAGGAGAGGAGGGGGAAGGGAGGGGAGGAGAAGGGGAGGGGGAGGAGGGGGAGGGGCGGGGGAGGAGGGGGAGGGGCGGGGGGAGGCCCGTGGACGGGGTGAGGCAGGTGGGAGGGGGCGCGGAGCTGGGCGAGAGGAGGGGGTGGAGAAGCCGGGATCCGGTTGCTGGGCGCGGGGAGGGAGGGTCCGGGGGAGGGGGCGCAGTGCGGAAGGTGGAAGGGACGGGGGGGGGGGGAGGGGGGTGTGCAGAGCCGGGACCCGCAGAGGGACGCTGGGAGGGAGGCGCGTACTGAGACGCGGTTCTCCTCGCCCTGCCCGCGAACCCACGCCCGGCTCTCACACGCGTGCCAGGCCAGCATCCGGCCCAAGACCCGCCGCGGTGACAGAGCGGCCCCGGCACGTTGGACTCTGGGCTGCGGCCGGGAGGCCCGTGACTGCAGGAGGAGCGGACGGTGCCGCAGAGCCGGCTGGCAGAGTGACCTCAGGAGTCACCACTCAGGGTGATGAGAGGCCGAGAGACTGGAGTAGGAAGCACTGAATAGGCGTCCCTTTCCAGCGGGGCCGCCGCGTTAAGAGCCCCGGTGTCTCCGTGGAAGTTGAGCAGAGGCGCAGTTCACCGGCGATGCAGCAGCGCTTCGTCCCTGGCTGGCCTCTCTCCGTGCGTGGGAGGCGGCACCGGCTCACAGGCTCGGCCGAGGCCTGCTCAGCCCTGGTTGTACCGGGTCAGAATAACACGGCCAAACGGCCCTGGGAAATAAGAGGCAAGAAGGCAAGGGTCCGATCCTGGACCCCCTGGGGAGCAGATGTCGTGCAGATTCCTGGAAATTTCTCCATGCTGGCGATATTTTCAGGTCTGAGGTGGAACTTTGAACTTGAAAGTTCCCTGGGAATTCCTTTCTGTCAGATAACCCCATATGGAATTTTAATCTTCCAACACAAAGGAGTTTGGTAAAGATGAATTGTATCAAAGGTTTTGGTGTTCATTCAGCAGCCAGACACTTTCAGGGCTTTCCTGGCTGTCGGCGTCGATGCAGCCAATAATCGCAGCAGCGCTGCCACTTTGTAGATGGAAAGTTGGAGCCTGGGGCTTGCAGTCTCCAGCGTGAACTGCAGGCACCTGAGATTCAGGGCAATCTTCCCGCCTAATCTTTACCCACCCTAAACCCCCATCCGTGGTTGTCAGTAGAGGGAAGGAGAATCTCCGGGTCTGTCTTAGATCAGCGACAGCAAGCAACCCACAGTGGGGAGTTCCCACACGGTGGGTAGGAAAGGCCCTTACTCACAACGCACAGTGCCAGGGATGTGCGATCCGCAGAGCTGCCCTCCCATGATGGGCCCACGCAAGGGTGCTTTTTGCTTTCAGATTCCGTGGGGATAAAGACTTCTGCTTGAAACATTACCAACTCACCTAACTTAGTGTCCCTGTCCCTCCAGCAGGCCGAGCTACCCCTCCGACCCCTGGCGGTGGGAGTGTCTCAGGCGGGGCACCCTGGTCCCAGAGCACAAGGTGGTAATTACTCCAACTGGAAGCTCGTTGGGTTGTAGCAAGAAGTACCTTCCTTGTTCTTCAGAGGGCCTCGGGTTTCCCTTACTGACCAGACGGTTTTAGGATCCCATTTGATGACCACGGGCCTTGCTAAGGACCTAGTTCTCGACTAAAAAAAATGCACAACGTGAGAGTTGTGAGTTAAGTTTTATTTGGGTCAAAATGAGGACTATGGCCCGGGAGACAGCATTTCAGAGAGCTCTGAGAAGCTGCTCCAAAGGAGGGGGGGGGTGTCAATATATACATGATTTTGGTGCACGGGGGTATGTGCAGTCAAGCCCAGTTTTGCAGAGACTTGCTGCTGGTCACGAGGACCAGAGGTCACCGTTAATGATTTTAGTGCTTTTCTAGAAACGAGGAGATGCAAGAATTGGGCTCCTAAAATCTTCTGAAAATATCTGGCTCTCTGAAGGACTGTTCTGCCAGTTTCTCCCAGTGCCCAGGGGGCCTCTTTCCTGATTTCCACCCCAAACTCCTTTCAGGGGGTGTTGAAGCTCAGCAGCTGAAGCACCTCATGATTTCATCCTCGGAGAGGCAGATGGCAAGTGCCAATTTGTAGATGGCATAGTGATGACTTGCACCTGCCTGGTGCCGGGGCTCTGAGGTCACCTGTGTAACGTACGATGCCCTTTCTGATCTGGCATTAACTGTTTCTTCAGGGATCCCTGTGCACTTCAGCCAGCAAGATTTAGAACACTGGGGTTTTACTAAAAAAAAAAAAATTTGTTAGGTAGGTTCTACTTCCATATCTCTTGGTATCTGAAGCTTTGTCCCTCTAGCCACAAGCAAATAATGAAGCAGAAGCATCAGTCGGCTCTCTAGATGCTCCTAGAAACCATATCGTTTTTCCCTGCCAGGTCAGTTATTCCTACATCTCCCAAAGAAGTCCCAGATGAGATCTAGAAATGGACATAAGGTGAGAAGTAGCAGCCTGCAGGTGGTGGTGGCAGCGAGAGGGGTTTCAAGCTCTTAGACTGGGAGCCCGAGAGTGGCATCTAAGTCAATAAAGGGAAAGGAAGTGAATTCACCAAACCAAAACTGATCAAAGGGGCCCATGACTCAACTGACCAGATGCAGCAGGCTCCGATCTGGTTGCTAGAAGCTCTGGGTATAGTGACAAGTTCCACCCATTGGTCACAGGTCAGAGTCAAGGTAATCACTTCCTTCCTGGGGTGGAGTATGGAGCACAGCCATACTTTATTTATTTATTTATTATTTTTATTTTTTTCACAGCCATACTTTAAAAAGCCTAGTCAATATTTTAAAACAGACTGAGGGCTCTGCCATAAGGAACTGGTGTGGGTAAATTGACAGCTGTCTAGGCTCCACACATTGAGGGAGAGCAGACGATGCCTGCTTAAAATGGGAATGGGGGGACTTCCCTGGCCGTCCAGTGGTTAAGACTCTGCACTCCCAGTGCAGGGGGCACGGGTTCAAGCCCTGGTCAGGGAACTAAGATCCTGCATGCTGCGGGCGGGGCCACAAAAAAAAAAAAAAAAAGTAGGCATGGGGTTTATCCCAGTAGAAAGTGGCTCTTGGGTTAACATATGGAGCTCTTTGTCCACCAAGTATGCAACACAGAACATCAGCG
Source organism: Kogia breviceps (assembly GCF_026419965.1). NCBI lineage: Eukaryota > Metazoa > Chordata > Mammalia > Artiodactyla > Physeteridae > Kogia > Kogia breviceps. Next base: position 58,377,156 of record NC_081327.1, on the reverse strand, counting down.
TCAAAGAGATGTTAGTTTTTCCATAACATGAAGTTACCCCTTGGATTTTAGAAGTGAAACAGTGTATTTCCAGCTGTTCAGAGTCTCAACAGAGAAACATGATAGAAATTGATGGTCAGTCATGAGCCCAACCTGGAAAGCGTTGGATCCAGGTCATTTCTACATGACGGGATCATCAGTAGCTCACTCCTGAAGCCATGTCCTTTATCCTTCACGTGCAGTACACGAGGAAAGCCGGGGGAAGGGAGGCTGTGCTTGGAAACAGAATCGAAACATTTAGTGATATGACTAACCCACCAGTGCTTGGAGTTGGAGAATCACTGTCAAGGCATCACCTTAGCAAACACACTCCCCAAATAGTCATCGTACAGTGTAGGCTGTTCATTCGCACGTATTTGCTGAGCACTGGGCGTTGATGTCTTATGCCTGGGAAAGACCAGTGAAAAACCTGACCAGGTCCCCCCAAGGATCCACCAGTCTCTCGGGGAAGCAGCCGCAAGGAAACAGTCTCTGCAGTCGGGGAAGGGCTCCAGGTGGCTACATAGCCCCACCGGTTATGTTTGTTTTTTCCCACGCTCTGTGTTTGATGATTTGAGGGAATTACAGATCATGTCCGTGCCAGGGCACTGCAATCAGAGGGGTGATTGTCTCATGACTGCCATTGGCCAGAGATTCAGATCTCCAGAAATTATACCTCTGAGCATCTTTGTGGACACAGAAACTAAAGGATCCTAATTTTTGGCCCCTGAAAGCCAAAAAGATAATTTAGGACTGGAAGCCCAGGTGCCCTGTTACCTGATTCCAGGAGGGGAGGGTGTAGGGCTCCAGGGTCCAAGGTACCACACTGAGAGCGCGCTGAGGGTTTTGAGACAAAGGTCAGGGTGAGTCAGGCATATGAGCAATTGGGTTAAACATCAAAGACAATTTGAGATGAAAGGCCCTTCGACTCCCCTAGACACAGGTAGAACCACTTCACCTGCTGTGAAGGGAAGGCAGAGGCTCTCAGCCTGCACTGAATTCCACTGCAGCTTGAAAAACAGGTCGGCTTCTCCCACGGGATCTGTGCACACTGGACGCTGTGAGCAAGCAGGCCCTTGTGTCCACGACTCAGAGGCCCCTGAATGCTGTCTTTGTCACAATCCTTGCAGCGAGGCAAGGCTCAGGGGTCCGGGAGGAAAAGCTGAAACCCGAGAGGCTGTGGTTTTGTGCTTTAGGATTATTTTGGGAAAATGATAAAGCCCATGAATCCCCAGGGATGCCAGATAGGGCCAGGTTGTGCTTGATCTCTAAAAGGGAGCCCAGTACAGCTCTGGGGAAAGGGCTCTGGCACTGGCATGGCTGCAGGATTTCTAGGCTGGTATTAGGAGGAGGTGGAGACAGGAGAAGAGGCGGGGACCCAGAGCTAAGCCCAGGTGATGAGAGGAAATCCCACAAGGTGATGGGAGGCGGAGGGGAGGCAGACAGGGCTGTCCTGTGAGAGAGGGTACGAGGAGTACTTACAAGCTCACCCTGGATTCCTGCTCAGGAGACAAAAAAAAATACGTGAGAACACTGCTTGCTCCCCATTGATGACATTGGCGGTCACTTGCAGTTTTATTTATGTTGTGAAAATTAACAGAAGCCTCATTTAAAATGGAGTCGGGAGGCTAGAAGGGGGGACACTCACGCCCTACGACCCCACTTCAACTGCAGACCCAACAGGAAGAAGCTTACTACTTTCCTACCCAACAGGGGAAGAATTTCTCCCTGCCCGCAACAGCCCAGCCAATGAGAGACCACCACAGCTCAGCCAATGAAAAGCCACTACACTTCCAAGTCCCACTTTCCTCCAATGGAGCCTTTGTTTACAACATCCCCTCCCCAAACGCCTCTCTCCTCTATAAAAGAAGTTCCTCTCCTTTGTCCTCTGGACTTGCCTGGGGTTCGCCATAGGTTGCATGTCCCGAGTAAACCCATTTTGCTGGTAAAATAACTGGCCATTTCATTGTTTTAGGTCAACAGTGTTTTGAACAGGTAATGCAGGGAAGTGAAAAATGAATCAAACGCTTTCCACATGGACACTCACACACTAGCTGCTGTATGAACTTCTCTGTTGTACCATGTCTTCCGCTACACAGACTGGAGTGGAAGCCAGCTTTACCTCAGAGCTGACATGTGATCTTGGATGGTGGGGTGAGCCTCCAAGGCTTGCTGGGGCCTGAACTTAGTAAGATTGTAGAAATAACTGTGTAAATTGTCGTTGGCTAATTTGACATGGATTGATGTTCAAAAGTACAAAAAGGTATAAGCTGCAAAATCTTCCACCAGACACTGGCCCCAGGGGCAGTCACTGTCTGGCCTTTTGTTTATCCTTCTAGAACTGTCATATGCCTGTTTCAAACACACATGTCCCCTTTATACACTGAGGTCAGCACATCATACACCCTGTCCTGTGCTCTGTGGGGGTGGGGGGTGGGAAATGGTTTGTATCGGCATGTGAAGAGCTTCTGCATTCTCTGTACAGCTGCATATCCCTGCTGCGGGGGGGCGGGGTAGGATTTTTCCAGTCTTGAATGGATAACTTTGTACGCAGTGCTTCGTGAGGGCATAGATTTTGTTGGCTTAACCACTGCTGCCCCAAGTATCTTGGACAGTGTAAGAGCACAGCTGATACTTGTGCAGTATACGTTCTAAGAAATGGACTTGCTGGGGCAAAGGATATACAAATGTGTCATTTTAATAAATATTATCAAACTGCCCTTCCCAGAGGCTGTACAGTATACACTCCCACTAGGAACGTTTGAGGGTCTTTATTTCCCTAAGGTCCCCTGACGCAGGGTGTGATCAAACTTTTGAATCTTTGATGGGTGAAAAATGGCTTAATTTGCATTTCTCTTATTGGAGTGAAGTTGAACAACAGATTCTTTTTTTAAAAAAATTATTTTATTTATTTATTTATTTTTGGCTGTGTTGGGTCTCCGTTGCTGCACACGTGTTTCTCTAGTTGCAGTGAGCAGGTGCCACTCTCCGTTGTGGTGTGTGAGCCTCTCATTGTGATGGCCTCTCTCATTGCAGAGCATGGGCTCTACGAGCGCGGGCTTCAGTAGTTGTGGCACGCGGGCTCAGTAGTTGTGGCTCGGGGGCTCTAGAGCGCAGGCTCAGTAGTGGTGGCGCACGGGCTTTGCTGCTCCGCGGCATGTGGGATCTTCCTGGACCAGGGCTGGAACCCGTGTCCCCTGCCTTGGCAGGCGGATTCTTAACCACTGCGCCACCAGGGAAGCCCAAACAACAGATTCTTTTAAAAAATTATTTGACTCAGCTAGTATTTGTCAATGCATTTCTAAATGCTGGAGGTGTTCTAATTGATAGGGGTATAGCAGTGAATGAAATAAACCTGACCTTTCCTCGTTCACAAAGCAACAGCACATTTTTAGTGATGACCCTGCCCATTCGGGTAAAATTTATTTTATGTTAACCATTGCACTTGAGGTTTGCAGATCATCACAATTATTTTATATTCCTAGAGCAATGGCTCTGACACTTTAGCATGCTTCAGAATCCACAGGAAGGCTTGTTAAGACCTAGGTGTCTGGAACCCTTCCCAGATTATTTTCTGTTTCCTTTGGTCTGAGGTGTGGCCCGAGAATTTGCATGTCTAACAAAACCTGGGTGATGCTGAGGCTACTACTGGTCTGGACACACTGAGAACACTGCCTAAAATCACCTTGTTCTGTGACATAAACATCTCCCTACTCTTGTCTGATCAGTGTTATAAATTGTCAAATACAAGCTAACCGCATGGAACAACTTACTAGAAAAGAACTATCATTTCGCATAAAGACCACTTTCTGTTTGGAAATCTCACCAATGAGTGTTTGGCGGGGCTGGGTCATGAGGTGGCTGCGTGCGGAACCTGGGTCTAGTGCTGGCTCACTGGTGGGCAGGGCCAGGGTCCAGGAGATCCCGGAGCTTCACCCACCGATGGGTGAAGCCAGGTCCTGGGGCTAGTGCAGGCCCACTGGCAGACAGAGCCAGGCCCTGGCGTCTGGCTGCAGGGCCCAGGGGTCCCAGAGGTGGTGTTGGGCCGCTGATAGATGGGGCCAGTTCCTGAAACAGCTGGCCGCGGGGTCCGGGGATGTCCCAAAGCTTGTGCCTGCTGGAGAGTGGGGCTGGATCCCTAGGTGGCTAGTTGAGGGGCCTAAGGTGTCTCAGAGCTGGCCTCGATCCTACCAAGGCTGGCTCTGGGGCTGCAGTTGTCCTGGGGCCGCTGTCTGCCTGCTGATGGGTGAGGCTGGTTCAGAGGCTAGAGCAGGCCCACTGGTGGGCAGGGCCTGGGCCCAGGGGATTCTGGAGCTGGTGCCCACCCACTGGTGGGTGGAGCTGGGTCCCAGGCTCTCTGGCTGCAGGGCTTTGGGGTCCAAGGTCTAGTGCTTGTGCACTGATATGCGGGGCCAGGTCTTGGGCTTTTTGGTGGGCGGGGATGTGTCCAGGGGCGGCTGTGGGCTCGGGGTCATAAGGCAGCCTGTCTGCTGGTGGATGGAGCCATGTCCCTGCCTAGATAGCTGCTTGGCCATTACTGGTTCCTACAGCCTGGTGGGCCCAGGTGGGGCTGGGTCCTGAGTCCATCTCTCTGGCCTCTGTGCCCTGCCTTTGCCTCCCTACAGTCTCTTTTCAACCAGCTGCATAACTCATGACATGCACCCGCCAGGGCCCTGCTCACTTGGCGTGGAGGCCAAGGTCTTCACAGTGCTTACAAGGCCATGTGGGCACTCCCCTCCCCTCCTAAGCTGTGTGCTTAGTGAGCAGTCGTGTGTGTCTCTGGCAGTTTTGGTCTCAGCCAGCCTCTCCCCCTTGTTTACCTCACTGGTGGGTAGTCAGCAGCTGGACGGCCTGTGATGGCCTAATTTCCAGCTTCTGGCAGCAGGCAGGCTGCTGGCCAGGGCATGGGACTGCTGGCTGGGCAGCCATCTCTCCTCCACGTGGGTGGTCCTCAGCAGGCTGGCTCAGGTGTGTTCCTTGGAGGCACGTGGCTCTCAGCACCAGCTCTTTTCAAACTCCTGTTTGTGTCACGTCACTCCTGTGCCATCACCAGCCCAAATGGAATAGATGGAGTCAGAGGGAGGACTCGTGGCCGCTTTTTGCAATCCCCAAGGGCCACGTGCTGTCTAGCAGGGCCCACCTCCAGTGGACCCTTGTTTACCCAAGTTTAGCAGCCCCCAATCTGGGCTGGGCAGCAGCAGTTATGCAGGGTGGTCTTGGCGTGCACGCAAACTTGGCGTTTCCAGCCACTTGGAAGCAGTTCAGCAGGTGGCAGTGAGTGCTCTTTGAGGGCATCCTGCCTGCACCCGCGAGGTCTTCACGGCCGATGGGACCACGTTGTGTGAAAACCTAGACACTGAGACATGGGGCTGCACAGTGATTGTGAGATAACAGAAATGCATGTCGGTCTCTGTGCCTATCGTGGCACAGACCTCCTGAAACCCCTGTAAATTCCTAAGTGGGAAGAATACTAGGAGCATCTTTTTCTCTAACAAGTGGACACTGGGTGGGCTCCTGGTTGGCTCTGGCACAGGGGCTGAAAGCCAGAAAGCCCAAGCCATGGTTACAAGCCTGGGATTTTCAGCCCTCCTTCCCCCCCATCCTCCAGAGAGGGGAGAGAGGCTGGAAATGGACTTCATGTGTGACCCCTGTGGGTGTGACCCCTGTAGGTGCGACCCCCTGGGTGTGCTCGGCCAGGGTGAGCTGTGCTGTCCACCAGGCGGCCTCTCGTTTACACCGAATCGAAGTCAAGGCAGAGCAAGCCTCAACTCCGCAGTCACACCACCGCCCCGGGCTCGGCGGGAGACGAGGGCGCAGACTTGTCCTACACGGTTTCCAACTAGCAGCGCGGTTTTAGCGTCTCCCTGGATTTGGGTTTGTCGGATTGTTTCTTCATGCCCAGCTCTGGGTCATCTCGACAGGAATAATGCACAAGGGATGACACAGTTTTCTCGCCTGTGACGCCATTTGAATCAGCGCCGCAATCCTCCAACGTCAGTGATACCGACCTGACCCAGGGGTCCGTCATCCCACGCTCCCGCCACCACCAAGATGGCCGTCTCGCGCCGCCACCAAGATGGCTACCTAAGCTCCGCCCTGCTGGGGGGGGTGTGGCCGGGCAGCTGGCAGCCAATGGCTGCGCGCCTGTCCGCGGCCAATGGGAAGGCAACGCGGGCCAGGAGCCGCGAGACGAGACGTCGGCCGTGGTTCGTTCGCGACATGTCGACCTCCCGGGCGCAGGGAGCTACCTCGGACCCGGGGCACGGATGCCGCAGGAGGGCCTGGGCCGAGCTGCTGGGTAGGTGGGCGCGGCGCCCCAAGACCCCTTCCCGCCCCAGCCTCCTTGGGCCCGTCCCCGTCCTCCCCCTCACTGAGCCCCGACCGCGGCCCGTTCCCCACTCACCCCCGACGCCCGGCCTGTCCCCGCCTCACGCCGACCAGTTCTCGCCTCACGCCGACCCGTTCCCTCCTCACCCCGGCCCGTCCCTGCCTCGCCTCGACCCTCGTCCGTCCCCACCTCACGCCCGACTCCTGGCCCGTCCCCCCCTCACCCCGACCCGCGTCCGTCCCTGCCTCACCCCGACCCCCCGGCCTGTCCCCGCCTCACGCCGGCCTTTCCACCCCTCACCCCGACCCCCGCCCGTCCCGCCTCAACCCCCCCCCCGCCCTCCTCCTCCCGCCCTCCTCCTCCCGCACGCCCACCCTGAGCTGTCCCCTCCTGGCAGCCCTCTGTCCACTCTGTCCAACGAGTGGCCAAGAGGGGTGGTTCCAGAAGGTATGGAGTTAAGATTCACCGACCCCCGCCCCCAGTAGCCTGGATGACAGTAACTGTTCAGCTCAGCTTAGCCCCAGAGTCGCGTAACCTCTTTGAAAGGATCAATCCCAAGAAACTAGCGTTGGTACCATCCTGCCAGCTAAACTACACTTCACTCAGATTTCACCAGTTTTCCCCATAATGTCCTTTTTCTGACCAGTCTCCCGCGTGGCAGTTACTCCCGTCTCCTTGGTCTCCTCCAGAGGGTGACAGTTCCTGGGTCTTCCTGACCTGGGTGTTTGGAGGAGTGTCTCTCGGTTGGATGTGTCTGATGTGTCTCAGGACTAGATTAAGCTTGTGTGGTTTTGGCAGGAATCCCATGGAAGTGACATTCCCGGGTGCATCACCTCCGGGGGTACAGGGTGGCACGGTGTCTCCTTGCCTGAGTTTTTAAAGAGTGCTGTAATTTTTTCAAACTGATTTTCTCCCCTAGCGGGAAGGGTCAAGAGGCAGAAATTGGGTCCTGAAGGTGAGCAGAAGGTCATGCAGTCGGCTGTGCGCCTCTTGAGGAGCCACCTAAACCTGGGGGACCTTGTGCTTGAGGTGAGTGGAAGTTGGTTTCACCTTTGCAAGCTCATTTGGTTTGGGGTTTTTGAGCCTCGCCAAGCATCATCTTCATGAAAAGACACCTGGCAAGCCTCGTGAGTATCTGGGAGAAGCACCCATTAAGTTTGCTGTCCAGGTGAGTAAAGTAACCGGGAGCATGTATCTATTTGGAGGTAAAACAGTCCAGAGAGGAATCTGGTAGTTCTCAAAGCCTTCAGAAAGTTTCACCTTTTAAAATGCTTTTTTACCTCAAAATATTTGGTAATAGCGCAGTAGGCAAGCACTGTGTGCACTTGGGTTGTTCTCAGGACGTGGCTTGAACTTTATTTTTTTTTATTTTTTTTATTTTTTTTTATTTTTTTTTTTTTTTGAACTTTAAAATGGAGTGCTTGGCGTTTGGTTTCTAGGTAGAAGGTCCTCCCGGTAAACAGCTGTGTCTCAGCCGGGTGATTGATTATGATGGTCCTGGGGCCCACACTGGCCTTTCCAGTTCCTGGATAGGTAAGTTAGAGCTTCATTTTCTTAACAGATTGAGTTATGGAAGAGGTTTATGTAAAGTGACTTTCTTAAAAACATTTTATCGCAGTATAGTTGCTTTACAATATTGTGTTTGTTTTTGCTGTACGTAAAGTGACTTTGATTTGCTTATAACAAGCAGATGTGTAAATTCCCCCAGGTAATGGTTTTCTGCTTATGTGTGTGGTCACCAGCCACAAGTTTTTGTGACTTGCTTGTATGAGGCTGTTGTTTAAAAACAGTGACTCAGCATCGGACTCAGAAGCAGTAGGAACCAAAGTTACCCTTGGAAAAAAGGGACAAATGTGCCCCTCGTTTCTGGAAGTGGTGAGAACAGGCTCTGCTGGGTAAGGAAGTGTAGCAGGCAGCTAGAGATACAGGCTGACCTGGGGAGACTGTGGTTTGGGTTCAGACCACTGCTAGAAAGCGGATATTGCAGGAAAGCGAATCCCACGAATGTTTCGGTTTCCTGATGCATATAAACTTTATGTTTACACAATAAATACTGTAGTCTACTAAGTGTACGACAGCATTATGTCTAAAAAAAATGTACATACCTTAATTTAAAAATGCTCTATTATTAAAACTCAAAAAACTACTTAATTGGGGCTTCCCTGGTGGCACACTGGTTGGGAATCCGCCTGCCAGTGCAGGGGACACGGGTTTGAGCCCTGGTCCGGGAAGATCCCACAAGCCGCGGAGCATCTAGGCCTGTGTGCCACGACTGCTGAGCCTGCGCTCTAGAGCCCGTGCTCCTCAACGAGAGGGGCCACCGCAATGAAAGGCCCGCGCACCGCAATGAAGAGTAGCCCCCGCTCTCTGCAACTAGAGGAAGCCCGCGCACAGCGGCAAAGAACCAATGCAGCCAAAAATAAATAACTAAAATAAATAAAATAAAACTAAAAAACCAGAAAAACCTTCAAAATAAAAAGCTACTTTATGTCTAAGAATGCTAACCATCATCTAAGCCTTCAGAGAGTCGTAATCTTTTTGCTGGTGGAGGGTCTTCCCTCAGTGTTGATGGCTGCTGACTGATCAGAGTGGAGGCTGCTGAAGGCTGGGGGGCTGTGGCCATTTCTTAAAACAAGACAGCAATGAAGTCTGCCGTATCTTCCTTTCACAAGTCCTCTCTCTGTAGCCTGCAATGCCGGCTGATAGCATTTTACCCACAGTAGAACTTCCAAAACTGGAGTCAGTCTTTTCATACCCTGCTGCTGCTTTATCAGCTAAGTTTATGTAATAGTCTAAATCCTTTGTTGTCATTTCAACAGTCTTCCTGGCATCTTCATAAGGAGTATGTTCAATCTCAAGAAACCACATCCTTTGCTCAGACACAAGACACAACTCCTCATCCTTCAAATTTTATTATGAGGTTGCAGCAATTCAGTCACATCTTCAGGCTCTACTTTTTTTTTTTCAATTTCTGTAATTTTTAAAATTGAAGTATAGTTGACTTAACGTTTCAGGTGTATTACAAAGTGATTCAGTTACACATATATAGATAGCTCGCGCGCGCCCTCTCTCTCTCTCTCTCTCTCTCTCTCTCTCTCTCTCTCTCTCTCTCTCTCTCTCTCTCTCTCTTTCTCTCTCTCTCTCTCTCTCTCGATACACTTTTTCAGATTCTTTTCCATTATAGGGTATTACAAGACATCCAGTACAGTTCCTAGTGCTATACAGTAGGTCCTTGTTATTTATCTGTGTTTTTGGGGGGTTTGTTTGAGATTTTTTGATGTGGACCATTTTTTTAAAATTTATTTTTATGTATTTTTGGCTGTGTTGGGTCTTCGTTGCTATGCATGGGCTTTCTGTAGTTGCGGTGAGTGGGGCCTACTCTTCGTTGCAGTGTGCGGGCTTCTCACTGCGGTGGCTTCTCTTGTTGTGGAGCACGGGCTCTAGGCGCATGGGCTTCAGTAGTTGTGGCACGTGGGCTCAGTAGTTGTGGCTCACAGGCTCTACAGCACAGGCTCAGTAGTTGTGGTGCACGGGCTTAGTTGCTCTGTGGCATGTGGGATCTTCCTGGACCAGGGCTCAAACCCATGTCCCCTGCATTGGCAGGTGGATTCTTAACCATTGTGCCACCAGGGAAGTCCCTGACGTGGATCATTTTTAAAGTCTTTCTTGAATTTGTTACAATAGTTTTTCTGTATTATGTTTTGGTTTTTTGGCCCCAAGGCATGTGGGATCTTAGCTCCCCAACCAGTGATTGAACCCACATCCCCTGCGTTGGAAGGTGAAATCTTAACCACCAGACTGCCAGAGAAGTCCCTGTTTATCTGTTTTATATATAGTAGTGTGTGTATTTTAATCCCAAACTCCTAATATATCCCACCCTGCCCCCCTTTCCCCTTTGGTAACCGTAAGTTTTCTATGTCTGTGAGTCCGTTTCTGTTTTGTAAATAGGTTCATTTGTATCATTTTTTTAGATTCCACACGTAAGTGATATCATACCACATTTGTCTGACTTACTTCACTTACTTTGATAATCTTTAGGTGCATCCATGTTGCTGCAAATGGCATTATTTCATTCTTTTTTATGACTGAGTCATATTCCATTGAGTATATGTACCACGTCTTCTTTACCCATTCACCTGTTGATGGACACTTACGTTGCTTCGGTTATTGTAAATGGTGTTCAGGCTCCAGTTTTTTTTTTTTTTCTTTTCTTTTTTGTGGTACACGGGCCTCTCACTGTTGTGGCTTCTCCTGTTGCAGAGCACAGGCTCTGGACGCGCAGGCTCAGTGGCCGTGGCTCACAGGCCCAGCCGCTCCGTGGCATGTGGGATCTTCCAGGACCGGGGCACGAACCCGTGTCTCCTGCATTGGCAGGCGGACTCTCAACCACTGCGCCACCAGGGAAGCCCCAGGCTCCAGTTTTCATTCTAGTTCTCTTACTATGTCCTCCACATCTGTAGTTACTTCCTTCACTGAATTTTTGAACCCCTCAAAGTCATCCATGATGGCTGGAATCACCTTCTTCCAAATTCCTGTTAATGTCAACATTTTGATTTTGATACATCCTTCCCATGAATCACAAATGTTCTTAACGGTATCTAGAATGGTGAATCCTTTCCAGAAGGCCATCAATTCACTTTGCCCAGATTCACCAGAGCAGTCACCATCTACGGCAGCTGTAGCCTTACAAAGTGTATTATTTAAATGATAAGAGTAGAAAGTTGAAATTCTTCCTTGATCCATGGGCTGCAGGATGGGTGTTGTGTCAGCAGCCATGAAAACAGCATGAATCTCATTGTCCATCTCCAACAGAGCTCTCGGGTGACCAGGTGCATTGTCAACGAGCAGTTGAAAGGAATCTTTTTTTTCTGAGAAGTAGGTCTCAACGGTGGGCTTAAAATAGTCAATAAACCATGTTGTCAACAGATGTACTGTCATACAGCTTTGTTTTCCATTTTTTTAGAGCACAGGCAGAGTTGATTTACCATAATTCTTAAGCGCCCAAGGATTTTCAGATGGTAAATGAGAATTGGCTTCACCTTAGTCACCAGCTGCATTAGCCCCAAACAAGAGAGTCAGCCTCTTCTTTGAAGCCAGGCTCTGACTTCTCCTCTCTGGCTGTGGAAGCCCTGGGTGGCATCACCTTCCAGTAGAAGGCTGGTTCCTCTACATAGAAAATCTGTGGTTCAGCGTACTCACCTTCATGCGTGATCTGAGCTAGAGCTTCTGGAGGACTTTCTGCAGCTTCTCCATCAGCACCTGCCGCTTTACCTGGCACTGTTGTGCTGTGGGGATGGCTTCTGTCATTCAGCCTCATGAACCAACTCCTCCTGGCTTCAGACTTTGCTTCTGCGGCTTCCTCCCCTCTTTCCTCCCTCATAGAATTGAAGAGAGGTAGGGCCCGGCCCTGGATCAGGCTTTGAAGGGAACGTTTTGGCTGGTATGATCTTCTGTCCAGACCACTCAGACTTCTTCCATATCAGCCATAAGCCTGTTTGGCTTCCTTATCATTCATGTGTTCACTGAAGTAGCACTTTTAATTTCCTTCAAGAACTTTTCCTTCGGTTTCGCAGCTTGGCTGACTGTTTGGTGCAAGAGGCTTTGGGTCTGTCTCAGCTTTCGACATGCCTTCCTCGCTAAGTCATTTCTAGCTTTTGATTTAAAGTGAGAGATGTGCAACTCTTCTTTTCACTGGAACATTTAGAGGCCACTGTAGGGTTATTAATTGGCCTAACTTCAGTATTGTGTCTCAGGGAAGAGGGAGGCCCGAGGAGACAAAGAGAGACAGGGGAGCGGCTGGGAGGTGGAGCAGTCAGCACACACAGGGTATTTGTGAACTAGGTTCACCGTCATCTGTGGGTGTAGTTTGTGATGCCCCCAAACAGGTACAGTGGTAATGTCGGAGATCTCGCCTCACAGATACCATGACAAATGTGATAATCATGAAAAAGCTTGAGGTATTGTGAGAGTTACCAAAATGTGACACAGAGAGACCAAGTGAGCAAGTGCTGTTGGAAAAATGGTGCTGATAGACTTTCTGGGTGCTGGGTCACCACAGACCTTCAGTGTGTAAAAATCGAGGTCTGCTTGTTTGTTTCTAGGTCCCCCACCCCACCCTGAGAATGCGAGACAGGGAGAGTTCTGTGGGAATAACAAAAATAAGTTATTTTCTGGTCTTCCACATTTTTATTATGTAATGACTGTCATTTCAGAAAGATGCAGTTGGCCCTCTGTATCCATGGGTCCCACATGTGTGGATTAAACCAACCTTGGATGGAAATATTCAGGGGGAAAAAGAATTCCACAAAGTTCCAAAAAGCAAAACTTGAATTTGCTGTGTGCCAGCAACTATCTACACAGCATTTACATTGCTTTAGGTATTATAAGTAATCTAGAGATGATTTAAAGTGTCCTGGAGGCTGTGTTTAGGTTATATACACACAGTACGCCATCTTGTGTAAGGAACTTGAGCAACTGCGGATTTTGGTATCCATGGGCGGCCCTGGAACCAATCCCCCTGGAATACTGAGGGATGACTGTATTAACTAATTCACTAATTTGTTTTAAATTTCTCCTCTGATAACCTTACACCCCGGGCTTGGTTGGCAGCTGATCCCTGAAGGTCACAGTGTTGCTTCTCTCAGCCGGAACTGTACTTGGATTTCACAGACTGTGCAGGGTGCAGGGAACCAGCTCAGCCACACACTTCCTTGTGTGGACTTTTGGATCAGAGCATAAGAACTTAGATAAGAAGCTCTTCACCTTGACCACAGAAATATAAGTAGACTCTCAACTCAAGAATTTTTCAGTTGTTTTTCCTGCTGAAGGTAGTAGCTACCATACGTATTCATATTTGTATAAAAATAAAAGCCTTGTAAATAAAAACAGGGATAAACTTCCCCATGGACACAAATCGGAAATAAATGGCTAGAAATGAGCATTTTCCACATTTCTGCCATGAGTTATTTCTTGACCACAGTGGTGGATGGTATCTAGTGCTGTCACTTGGAACCTTTACAACTGTTGCATGTGTTTTCACTTCTGTAGTGGTCTGTGTTTCAAAGCCTTGAAGGTAATGGGCATGTGATACAGTTTCCTGGTTTTTTAAAATTAGTTTTGGAAGTCAGATAAACTAGAAAACAATTTTGTTGGCATCCTCTATATCCAGGCTGCCCAGCATTTCTCCTTTTATTGAGTACAGACCAGGGGCTGGTCCTCAGGAGGCGGGTGGCTGCCTGTGGGCCCAGCTTCCACCTGGCAGCCCAGGGATTGGGCACATCTGTGGCATGCGATGCCCACCATGTGTGTGGCTGGCATCAGGAAGCCAAACCCCGCGCCCAGTCAAACATCAACGTACGGTTGTGGGAGTGGTAACTGTAAAAAACTGAAACTTGTTAAAAGTTCTCAATTTATTGTGCTCCTTTGGAAAGAGTTGCTAAAGTTCTTGGTCAGAATGTATCTGCCAAGCTCCCTTGTTTTTGTCATACAAAACGCACAGATATGTATATGCAACCATGGGCTTCAGGTGCTGCCCTGTTTCTCGTGAGCTTCTTCAATCAGACTGAAGTTGTCTTACTTTCATACCTTGTGCTTCCCCCCAGATCTCTTCTCCCCTTCAAAAGGCAATCTTGTGTGGTGCTAGAGCTTCGGAGAAGGCATTTAACCAATCTCCTTCAGTTGTACATTTTGTTGTGTGTGTCTGTGTTTTGTCTCATCTTTAAGGCTCTGCTTTGCGCGACCAAGCCATGCAGCTGGGTGTTCCAGCAGCTGTCCTTTCCAGCCAGGTGGTGGCCTCTGGCCTCGTGCGGGTCTGTGAGGCAGATGCGGGGCCCCCTCCCAAGGTGCTGCTGACGCCGGACCAGAGGGTAAGACGCAGCACGAGTTGCTCTTCAGCTGTTTGGGAAAATTGGACATTTAATACCGTTTCTTAGAAAAGATTTAATCTCTCTTTTCAGAAGAAACTGTCTTCCTTGTTTGAGATCGCTCAGAATTTATTAGCACAAAGCATGTTCTCCCGTCTTTCCTTCTGTCAAGAATTATGGAAAGTACAGGTAAAGTTGAGATTGTAACTCTGACTCTAGGGTGTTCAAGCAGTGTTCTGTTGATTTTGGTGGAGCCAGTAAAATCCCCACGTTTTGTTAGGAATTCCAGCAAGCATTGCATTAATTACAGAGACTGGGGCGCCTCTGTGGATGGGAAGGCAGGACCATCCATCACCATATTGGTCAACATTCACCCATCATTAGTAATATGTATTAGCATAGACTATGCACAGAAACATCATGTTTTGCTTTCTTAGGTATATTATGATGAACAATTTCCCAGGGTAGCATAGTAAACTAGAAAAATGTGATTTAAAGTGATTTAAAATCCTTCTTTTTTTTTTTTGGCCGTGCTGCGTGGCTTTTGGGATCTTATTTCCCCTATCGGGGATTGAACCCAGGCCCCCTGCATTGGGAGCGAGTGGAGTCTTAACTGCTGGACTGCCAGGGAATTCCCTTATCTGTTCTGTTTTGAAACATTTTGAATTCAGTAGGCCTGTAGATTTTTTTCTTAATTTTAATATTTTATTGGAGTGTAGTTGATTTACTGATGTTTGAATAGTTGAAAGTTATCACTTAGTTACTAAATGAGATCAGTTAAGTATATAGAAGAAGGAAAGAAAAAAAACAAGATGATGGTGCATTCATGGTTTTTTCCCCCCTTTATCCAGCATACAGTGTAGAGCTCAGTTGTTTGTCAGGCGTTGGTATGGCCCCCTGCGTCTGTTGGTAACTAGCTAAATGCACGTGGATTGGGGTGGTCCCGGTGTTTGCAGGTAGCAGAGAAGAGTGGGCGGCCCTGGCTGATTGGTTGGTTAGGAAGGGCTTCCTGGAAGGAAGCTGCATGGGGTGTGAGGCATGAGTTGCCGGGTGAAGAGGAGGGCACTGTGGGCTTTGGGGCCGAGTCTGACTGGGGCTTCTTGTTGGAGGGGGTGGGCACATCAGTGCTATAGCCTGGGGGACCTCCCTGGGAGGACAGACGAGAGTCTGAACTTTGTCCTGAAAGCTGGAGGAGCCACGGAAGGGTTCTAAAGAAGAGGAGAGATTGGCCTGGCCAGTTACATTTTGAAATCTTTGGCCATAGTGGAGAAAGGCCTGGAAGTGGACTAAGCTAGAGGCTGGGCAGAGAGCAAGCCTGAGCCTGAACCTGGGAATGATGGTGGCAGTTGCGGGGAGGGGGTGAAGGTGGTGATGTGAGTGTTGGGAGGCTTGGTTTTCAGGAGAGCACGTGGCTAAACACACAGGCTGAATGTCTTGTAGGAAAATGTGTGCATGAAGGACTCATAGTTTCTGTCATTTTCTGCAGAATTCTTTGCTGCTTGAAGCTGTGTGGCGCCTTCATGTTCAAAACATTGTAAGCCTCCAAGAGCTGCTGGAAAGGTATACCAGTGATTATTTACCATTAAAGTACATTGAACATTTAAGTTAAAAATTAAAATTTTATGTAACATGAAATTTAATTCATATTAGATGATTTATTTTTTCTTATCTAGTATGATTTATTTACATGTAAAGCCAAAAATCACCTAGAGAAGCAGTTGCTTTATTATTTAAAGAGAACATTTGTTATAACTGAAGTCTTCATCATGCACAGACTTGGTAACGTTTTCTTTGTATAATATGTACAACACGATAAAATATTTTTAAAAACTAAAGAAGAGACATTCAGGTAAATATGATTGATAGAATGTGTGCAACTCTTACCTCCTGAAATCCCACCAAGAGTCAGAAAGGGGGTTTTATAGAAGGAATAACCCCATAAGGTTGAGCGAGTCTAGGGGAGGAGAAGCAGGAGGTGGAGGGACTGGTGGTGAATGACTTAGCAAGTGAGCTGGCGGTGCTATGGCGCCGGGTGCCTCTGGGTGATGGGGTGAAGGGGACGGGGGCTCAGAATGAGCTGACTGAGAACACACATGAGAAGTGTTTGGAGCTGTAGGTGGATTGTCTTCTCTGCTCTAGGCAGCCAGGCAATCACTCCTCCCCTGGTCGACAGAAGGCTGGAGGTTTACATGTTTATTCTCTGGTCAGGGAAAACAGAGAATGTCTAGTTTGGGGGACTGTCAAGTGCAGTTGAAAACGCTTTATTGAAACCAGTGGTGGCGTGACACGTGGCTCACATCCAGAAGTCATGAAAGACTGATCAGCTTGACTACATGAAAACCGTATCTCCTAGCATACACGCCTGATGTCAGGGCACCAGATATATGAAGCAAAACCTGACAATTGAAGGGAGAGATGGACTTTCAACTATGATCATTGGAGCCTTCAGTCCCCCACTCTCAGTAACAGGTGGATCACCTGCTCAGACCAGCAACAACCCGGAGACGAGAGAGAGCAGCACTCGCGGCTGACGTACCTGACGCCCGCAGAACGTCCCACCCAGTGGTGCCCGGCTCCAGGATAGGCCACACAGTTCAGGCCATAAACCAAGCTGGAATAAGTTTAAAAGGGTTGAAACCAGACTAAGCATGTTCTCAAGCCACAAAGGAACTGCATAGAATCAACAGAAGAAAATTTGGGAAATCCACAGTATTGGGAATTAAGCAATAGACTTTTTGTTGTTGTTTTTCAGTACGCGGGCCTCTCACTGTTTTGGCCTCTCCCGTTGCGGAGCACAGGCTCTGGACGCGCAGGCTCAGCAGCCGTGGCTCACGGGCCCAGCCGCTCCGCGGCATGTGGGATCTTCCCGGACCGGGGCACGAACCCGTGTCCCCTGCATTGACAGGCGGACTCTCAACCACTGCGCCACCAGGGAAGCCCGACTTTTTTTAAAAAAATAAATTTATTTATTTATTTTTATTTTTGGCCGCGTTGGGTCTTCGTTACTGTGTGAGGCCTTTGTTTAGTTGCAGTGAGTGGGGGCTACTCTTCGTTGCGGTGTGTGCGCTTCTTGTTGTGGTGGCTTCTCGTTGCAGAGCATGGGCTCTAGGCGTGCAGGCTGCAGTAGTTATGGCACTTGGGCTCAGTAGTTGTGGCTTTTGGGCTCTAGAGCGCAGGCTCGGTAGTCGTGGCACACAGGCTTAGTTGCTCCGCGGCATGTGGGATCTTCCCGGACCGGGGCACGAACCCGCGTCCCCCTGCATTGGCAGGCGGATTTTCAACCACTGCACCACCAGGGAAGCCCTCAGCCGGCTTTTTTTATAGACGTTGACAAGCTTGTCCTAATCTTGATATGGAAATGCAAGGGACCCTGAATAGCCAAAAATTATTCAGAAAGAAGGGAAAAAATTGGAAGATTCACACATCCTGTTTTTATTTTAATTAATTAATTAATTAATTTTGGCCATGCCGTGAGGCATGCAGAATCTTAGTTTCCCGACCAGGGATCAAACCTGTGCTCCCTGCAGTGGAAGTGTGGAGCCCTAACCACTGCACTGCCAGGGAATTCCCCACACATCCGGTTTCTAGAGCTCACTACAAGACTAATTATCAAGACAGTGCGGTCCTGACATAAGGACTGACAATAGGATTGAGGATCCAGATGTAAACTCACACATTTGTGGTCAGTTGATTTTTGACAACAGTGTTAAGACCATTTAATGGGGAGAAACGGTCTTTTCAACAGTGGTGCTGGGACCACTGGACATCTACATGCAAAAGAATGGTGTTGGACCCTACCTCACACTACAGATGGCAACTAACTCAGTGCATCAGAGATCTAAACCTAAGGGCTAAAACCATAAACCTCCTAGAAGAAGATCTGAGGGTAAATCTACATGACCTTGGATCAGGCAGGGGTTTCTTGCATATGACACCGAAAACTTATGCAACAAAAGAAAAAATAGGTCATATAGGCTTCATCAAGTTTCAAAACTTTGGTGCGTCGGCCCTATCAAAACAATGAAAAGATAATGCATAGAAATTGTTTGCAAATCATATATCTGATAAGAACCTAGTATCTAGAATAAAATAATTCTTAAACTTCAACAAGGAGAAAAATAATCCAATTTAAAAATGGACGAAGGATTTCAGTAGACGTTTCTCTAAAGAAGATTTACAAGGAGGCAGGCACGTGAAAAGATGCTCATCTTCCTTATTCTCCAGGGAAATACAAATCTGACAGGTGAGGCAGGTGAGGGCTCCCCCACCCCTCTCTGTGCCCAGACAAGGACTGTCCTACAGGGATGCTGCATTGCTGACGTCTAGAGCCCATTATTGCTACTCTCACTGTTTATTATTACTGAAATTTTTTTTCCCCCAAGAATAGTAAGCTACTCCAAATAAATAAAGTATTTGAAAAAAGTGATGATTTTTAACATCAGTGGCAGCCATTCCTGACGCCCCTTGTACATCTGCTGGCCCCGTTGTGACTTGGGATGGGAAGGCTGAGGTAGTCGCTAGCTCGCTGTCAGTGGAGTGAGTGTGAAAGTGGAATCATGGGGTCAGGTGAGCTGTGTGCTTGTGCCCCCAGCCACGCCGACTCTCCGGCCACGGTGGCCTGGCTCTCCAGGGACCTGCGCCTGTTGTGTGAGCAGACAGAGGCACCCTGTCAGCACGCCGACCTCGCCAGGGCTATGCTTGCTGGTAAGTTCACGGCAGAGGTGGGTTCTTGGGTACAATTGCTTTAGACCAGTGGGAATGCTTTCTGCTGTGACGATCCGTGGGAAGCAGAGTGGCCCACACACTCCAACAGGAAGTCATGGCCGTCCGTACCTGTCATTGTGGGTTTGCGTTGAACTTGAGTTGTGGAAATGTCAGCCTGTTAACCCGATGGGTTGGGCTGGAGCTGGTGTGTTAAGGACGTGCACCTGTGACCTGCGAGCAGCGGCAGGTGGCTCCCCCGGCCTCCCAGCTCCCACTTTGGGGAAGCGAGAGTCCAGGGCTGGTTAGGCTGAAGACGTGCTTCCTAGACGATGCGCAAAGGACGTAGGGTCACAGATTGGTTATTTACAGATCTCAGGGAGCTGGGGATGGGCCGTCCTCTGTCCAGGTCACAGGCGAGCAGGAGAGGGTACAGCAGAAGGCACCAGTGCTTGTACAGTGGCCACTGGCTTCCCACGGCTCAATTCTAGGCGGTGGTTTTACAAGGTGCCCAGGAGAAGCAAAGTGGGAGCTTGGGCCGGAATCCTTATCTGAATGTGGGGACTCTGGGTGAGCAGGGCTGGCCTGCTGTGGACGCCTGGGCAGCGCCACACCCTGTTCTTCTGGCACCTTCCCTTTCTCTCCGAGTCAGCAGGCCCGCCATCACCGGTCATGCCGAAGGAATGCAGTCCACAAGTAAACGGAAAGCTCGATGGGAGGGGTTCCCTACAGTTACTTGGTTTGTGGACTGTTTTCCTTTTCAAAAGGTGCATTCCTTTTTCCTATAACTTTCTTGGTGATTTGAATTATTTCCAGTTCCTGAATCCTGTAATCTGGTCCCAGATTAAGTTTAAATTGAAATTTGACAAAATTTTTTTTAACTTCAGTCCCATTGGTCGTAACCTTTTCAGAAGGTATGAGTCCATTTCCTGCCTCATTCCCCACAGTGTAATGTTTCCGAGCCCTAGAACCGTCCGTGTACGGTTGGTGTAGGAGACTGGCTGAGAGGAAGGCCACGTGTAAAACCCTTAGAAGATACTTTTTTGTTTTCAGTGAGAAAATCCTTCTTATAAACTTGATGGATTGTGTTTCCTTTTCGCATAGAGTGTGGCTCGGGGAAGAGGCTCTGCTTGGCTGGGTTTGGTGGTGTGGTCGGTGGGCTCCCTGGGGTCAGGAGCCGGTGTCCCCCCAGCTCTGCGCAGGTCTGCACCCTGCCGGCCCCTCTGAAGCTGGTGGTCTGTGTGGTTCACGGCTGTTTGGAGACCACAGTGTATGTAAATGCTTTGGTTTTGTGGCTTTCAGATTTTGTGCAAGTGCTCGTTTTGAGGGGATTCCAGAAGAACGTGGATGTGAGAGGAACCGTGGAGCCAGAGTGGATGTCCCAGGTGGGAGGACGCCAGGCCTCGTGGGGCAGTAGTTGCAGCACGAGGGGCCTCTGCTGTGGTTGTCCGCTCCGTACGGGGAAGCCCGCTTTGCTGTCGCCACAGGGCGCTCCCTGAGAGCAGATGTGAGGGCACGGGCACGGGCACGGGCCTGGGCGGTGGTCTCTCCCCCACGGCTCTCGTAAAGACCTCCCCACGGCCCAGATCCTGGGCTGTGCCTCAGGGGGAATCTGGAGACGAGCTCTTTGTAAAGTCGGGTCTTGTTTTACTTCGGGGTGACGGCTGGCTCGCTTGTGCCCCTGTGTAACTGCAGTGTTCTGTCCCCACAGGTGGCCATTGCTGTTCTCGAGAGGATGCTGGCTTGTGAGTGGCTCTGTGGCCCACGTTGTAAATGGCCTCCCTTGCTGGTTAGGGATTCCTGCGGTTCGCCGCCTGTCCAGCTCAGTGCTGCTCCTGGGAGGCCTCTTTCACGGTTGTGATTGGGTCTAAACTCACCGACTTGCTTGTTTTTGTCCTGCTGTCAGTTTTGGTGGCTTCACATTTGATCTCCAGAGCAGCAGAGGTGACCAGTTGAATGGTTCATTAGGGAAGCATTTTCTTGCCTACATATTGTGCTTGCTTTTCCAGGCTTAAGTCTGATACCACTGAGACACCTGGTATCTTGCAGGCCTTGTCCGTCGGGGGGTGCGGGGGCCTAGGAGGCCTGTGATGGCAAGGTGTCCGTTACCTGACTTGCCCAGAAGCACTTGGTCGGGGCTGTTTATGATGGATGGTGACGACATGCTGATGTCTGTTTTCTGCCTCAGCTGCGCTCGAAGCTTTGGCGGCTGGGATACAGGAGGGGTCCACAGCACACAAGGCAGTGAGCTGCTGGTAAGTTCTGGGGGTGGGCCTGCCGGCTGAGTGGTCCAGGTATGCTGGTCGTTCCCGAAGGCCCAGTGGTCCTTTGCCATTGGTGACATTGGGAGCTGGAAAGCACTAGAAGTCCTCTGAAGATGAGGCCCTTCCTGTGGGAACCATGCCACCCCTGGGTCTGAGGGGAGGGGGTCCTTGGGGTCCCAGCCGGGGAGACCTTGCCCATCATGCCTGCCCCCGCAGGACCCTCCACTTGCTCCCCTTGGTTCTGTGGAGGCGCATCCAGGTACCTGGGGAGCGGACGTTGGGGTGTCAGGTTTGCTTCAGAGTAACATGGGGTGAGGCCACCTGGACCTTGGCTCTCTCCTGGGAACCCAGGAGATATCCCAGCATTTCCGGGCTTTGTTACTCTTTCCATTTTTCAATTATTTTGCTCTTGATTACCTCTTCTCCACGATTACTTTAATAGTTCTCAAACCTGCTGGGTGAGTACTTTACTAATCAGCATATAAAACACTGCTCTGTTCTATGTTTTATGCATTTTCACGACGTGCTGAGTCCGTGCTCAGACTTGTCCTGAGAGTCAGATCGCGACTTTTCACGATTTTTAATTAGTTGCCAACACTTAAAGTCAGACGTCCCCTCCCAGTCTGGGTGGCCATCCTGCTAGGAGCCTCCTCAATGCACCTGTGACCTGGGCAATTCACATAGCTGCTAGGGCCCCGGATTCTCTCCCCTGAGGGATCGGGTGGGGCTGATCATCACACCCTGCTGTTGGTCCCAGTCTCCCTTTGTCCCTCCTGGCCTGTCAGTGACATCCTGCTCCCTCTCCTTTTCTTGCTTCTCCTGTCGGGAGAAGGACGTCCTTGGCTCCAGGTGCGGTTGAGAGCCTCCATGTGCCGGGGCAGGATCAGGTGCTCAATGGGAACCATGGCCCTGCCACCTCTGGTTCCCATTTCACAGATGGGGAGACCGAGGCTTTGCGACGTGTGCTGGGCCTGGGTCCAGCCACTGGCTGTCGTCACTGTGGTCTCCGTCACCTCCTGCGAGGCCCAGCCTTCTGTGACCTCACTCTGACCTTCTTGCTTCTCCATGTGACGGCGACTCCATTGCCTTTGATTCTGTCCTGTTGAAGCGACGCTCCCCTGGATTCCATTTCCGTCTGCGGCATGGCAGCCTGGCTGCAGGCCTGGCTGGGGAAGCGTGGGCAGGGCCAGCCTGTGAGCCTGAGCTGGGGGTCTGGAGTCGGGGGCCTGCAGGTCCCGGGCTGCTTTGCCAGTGAGCCACTCCTCGTGCGTGAGGTGCCGCGGTCAGGTGCTGACACTGTTGAGTGGTGGGAACCTGCAGGGGTCTCCTCCCCTGAGATCCTCTGCCGCGTCTGCAGGTTCGGTGTGTTCAGTGGACACGTGTATCGAAGTATAATTTCAACCGAGTCTCCAAAGAGGTTCTTCTGTCACACTCTGACCCAGATCCTCACCCACAAGCCTGTGCTGAAAGGTGGGTCCTGGCGTCCTGGGTGCCTCCCTTGACAGAAGCTCGGGCCGCAGGTGTTAATGCTGGGAGGACAGTCCATCTGTCATTAAACATCTTCTCATTTGAAAGCAACACTTTCCCGTAAAGAAAACTTAGAATTAAAGAAGCGTCACCCATTATTGCCAAAGTAGAATATCTTTAGTATGAAGCCCTTCCTGTCTTTTCTAGATAGATTTTTAAAACAGTGCTCATACTGTGAATTCCAAGGTTCTGTTTCTGCGGCTCACGTCAGCATTTTCTGTGTGGGTGCATGGCTTTCTGAAAGGTGTCCAACACCCGAGTCATCTTCTGCCTGACGCACTGTCCCGTGAGGGGTGGGCAGTCTGCGAGGCTCCCGATGGCACCTTCTCTGTGGTGCTGCATCCAGGGGCACAGGGAAGCCCCCGACAGAGGCTTCTGCCCCTCCGGAGGGCCTGGCCTGGCTGATGCATGCTTTCCAACCGTGTCCTTTCAACATGTCCTCGCTGACTGCTTACTCAGTGAAAGTTTAAAAGCAGCAAAATTAAAGTGTAATTGATGGGTTGGAGGATATTTATAGCAGATATGATCAAGGATTACCAAAGACACAGACATTTCATGACATACAAAAATGGCTGGAAAATGGAGAAATAGTGAAGTTCACATACATTTGGAAAAGTGCAAATTAAAACAAGGTACTTTATTGATACTGAAATTTTTGATGATTACTGATGTGACGTTTTGTGTATTTCCTCCTGAATGAAGTTTCCGACGCTGTTCAGATGCAGAGAGAGTGGAGCTTTGCAAGGACCCCGCCTCTGCTCAGTGGCCTGTACCGTAGGGTAAGTGCACAGGGTGGGGTCCAAGACCTGCTGTACGGGCTCTGTGGGTCCCAGGAGATGCCACAGCCACGGCCGTCCGTGGCTGGACCGCCATCCGGGTCCAGAGACTGAACTTGTCACTTGGGCAAAGCACCTTGTCCTCAAATGAGAACTCCCTCCAGCCACTGCTGGCCATGGGGGTCAGGAGGGGCAGGTGTCTCAAGTCTAGGTTGTGTCCGATGCAGAGTGAGAGGGAGGTGAGGGTCCAGCTTTGACACTCTGGTTTCAGCTCTTCGTGATCCTGAGCCCAGAGGAGCTGATGGGCCACTTACAAGAAGTTCTGGAGACACGGGAGGTGAACTGGCAGCACGTGCTGTCCTGCGTGTCCACACTGGTGATCTGCTTGCCAGACGCACAGCAGCTCATTAATGGTGCGTGGGGATGGGAGCCTCATTGTGTTCTGTGCGTGTGTGTGCGCGTGTGATCCGTGGACCGGCGTTGGGGCGAGCCTGCGGGTGGAATCGCTGTGTCTGGTTCAGTGAGGATGGAAGCCCTTCCCGCCTGCCCAGCCGGTGCCCTCTGGACCGCCCTCTGCTGTCGGCCTGCCCGTGTACCCGCTGCTAGGCTGCGTGCGGGCCGCCACCCAGGCCCTGGGGGTCGGTGCTGGGTGAGCGGACTGTCCTGCCTGCCCTCCCACCCCCGCCCCAGTCCCCGTCCACAGCCGTGCCACTGTTCTCACCTAGATTGGGTGTCGCGTTTGCTGGCTCATGCGTTCGAGAGCTGTGACCTGGACAGCATGGTCTTGGCGTTCCTGGTTGCACGGCAGGCTGCGCTGGAGGGCCCAGCCGCCTTCCCGTCCTACGCCGCTTGGTTTCAGGTGAGCCACCTGCGCTCCCGCTGGGGTCGGCTCTGCCGACACTGCTCAGCTTGCCATCTCCCTCACTGGGCCTCCTGCCATCTCTCACGAGAAAATGAGTGAAATCCAACAGGAAAGGGTGAAAACGAACACAGCTGCCTTTTTTTGCACAGCGTGCTGCGCTGTGATTGGTTTCACGTCTGTGGGGGAGCGCCTCCTCTCTTCCCTGTTTCCTGCCACCTGCGCGTGTTCGCCTCTCTTCCCAGGCCGCTGAGCCTGGCCGGGCCTGGCGGCCATCTTTGGGACGTCAGCTTTGAAGGTTGGGCGTGTTGTGGATTTGGGTTTACGAGCCCTGTTCTTTGCAGAAGCTTTGGGTGGCGTAGCTGTGGCCTCTTTGGAGAGCCCGCCTCTCTGCATCCACCGGGCTCTGTGCCTGGTGTGCCGTAGAGATGGTGGGTTTAGTTCTTTCTTCCGCGGAATGAAGCTCCCTCCTGGCCCCGCGCTTCCCCCAGCTCCACACAGTGGGCCAGGGACTCCTGCTGGACGCGTGTGGACTCAGTGACTGCGTCCACAGTCCTAGCACTGAGGGACTTAGCCGAGTCCACTCAGTGCTCCGACAGTAGGTCCAGTGGTGTCGGCCTTGTGTGCTCGTTCTGATGACTTTGTGCCTGTCGTCTGTCTGACGGCACAGTTGTTCAGAAGAACCACAGGGTGTGCTTTGGAGGAGCTTCCCTGGGCCTCGTGGTGTGGCAGGTGGGCCTCTTGTGGCTGGCGTGAGGCGAGTGCTGGTCTCTGCAGGCTCATCGGGACAGATTCAGGGCCGACATCTCTTCAGAACCTACCTGCCCCGGAGCACCCCTGGGTGCCCTGGGTTCTATAAGAGTGCACTCTCCTGCTGTGGCCTGGGCACTTTGCCCGAGGGCCCACCCCTGCAGGGATCTCGTCCACTCAGATGGGCTTGGGGCTGGAGTGGAATGAATTCACCTGTGAGGAAGGGGCTCTCGCAGGGTAGTTAACAAATCCTGTCTCTAACGCTCATAGAAAGGTACCACATTTACCATTTTCTACAGCAATGTATTTTTAATTTTTTAAATAAATTTTAGGTCCATCTGTTTAGCTAGGCCACAGCCATGCCATCCGAAAGACAAATGAACTGCCCGCCTCATGCCCACCCTCCCCACAGGCTGCCTTCGGGAGCACAAGGGGCTTCCACGGCTGCAGCAAGAAGGCGCTGGTCTTCCTCTTCAAGTTCCTGTCTGACCTCGTGCCCTTCGAGGCCCCCCGGTACCTGCAGGTGAGAGGCCGGTGGCATGTTCGGCTCAGCGCAGCCCTGCAAGTGACAGTCACGGAGTGCAAACGCCACTCTGGGGTGTCGGTGCACTCCTGGGGAGGCATGTTTCTTACAGTAAATGCCCAGAAACCAGCTGCGTGTGGTCCTAGGAGCTGGTGAGTGAGCAAAGGGGGCCTGGCACCTGCATAGAGAGGGGTCCCCATATCACGGACACCGAGGCCAGCGAGTGTCCTGGGTCCCATGTTTGGTTTCTTAAAATGACGTATTTTTATATTGAAGGAGAAGGATCTGGAAGAATATGCCCCCAGTGGCTGTGGACGTTCCTTCTGGGAGTGGAAGCCTTCACGCTCCAGTTTACATTATCACCGTGTACATTAGTTTCATGATTAGAAAGTGCCTTGCACTGAGCTTTCTTTTATAATCAGATGACTATAACCAGCATTCGTTTTGAGGGGCAGGGCACTTGGAAAATGAATCTCACCTTCTTTTTTAAATTAAGAAATGCGTATTTTATTTCAAAGAATACACGTGACGTAACTCACACAGCCTGGAGTCCGGTCTCCCCGTGCATCTCAGTCCCTGCTGCCCCTGAGGGCCCCGACGCCTCCTTCCGAGGAGAGGAGGGCTGCGTGTGTGGGGGCGGGGCCGGCTCTGGGGCAGGGCACCTGCCGCCCCTCCCGACCCCGTGCAGAGACCCTCACCCAGGACTCCGGCTGTCCCACCTCCAGCTGGGGCCCTGGGGTCTTTGGCTAATTCTTCAACTTTGTTGCCGTCAGTACGAGTGTCTCCCCCAGAAAGTCAGGACAGCTGATGGACCTGCTCCGCCCTGTGCCCGCAGGTGCACGTCCTCCACCCACCGCTGGTTCCCAGCAAGTACCGCGCCCTCCTCACCGACTACGTGGCGCTGGCCAGGACGCGCCTGGCTGACCTCAAGGCGAGTCCCAGCCTCCCCTGCTGCCTGCTCCTCCTCTCTCTCCGCGGAGGCCAGTGCCTGTCTGGGTCCTCACGTGCGCCCGTGTCTTTGCAGGTTTCTATAGAAAACATGGGGCTCTATGAGGATTTGTCTTCAGCTGGGGACGTCACCGAGGTAACGTCCTGGGCTCGTCGCTGAGCGTCTCTGCGTGTCTGAGCCTTTTCTGTCTGGGCCCCAGTGCGTGTGCAGCAGCCGGGGTGAGCTGTGCTCCAGTTCTCGTCCTGTCGTATCCATCCACACTGTTCAGAGCAGCAGCAAGCGTCACCTTTTACAGGGATGCTTCTTCCAGGAGGTCCCCCTTCCCGTGGTTTCACGGACAAAGTGGTCTGTAAAACAGTTGGGGAAGGGCGGTGTCATGTTTTTCTAGGAATTACAGAAAAAAGTGTGAACTATATTTATGTAGACCAAATGTCGGATGGCCGTATGGGGTGTGTGTGTGCTTTCCTAAGACACTTTTACTTCAAAGTTGCGAGTCTCTGGAGAGCCCTTGCTGTTGGCCTGTTAGGCGAATACTTTAAAATATTTAACATAGTTTTCTATTTAAGATTTATTGCTGTTCACAAGTTGCCATTTCATAATTTTTTAAATCTCAAAAATTAGGTCTTGGCACCTTCCCACCTGGAAATCTTGCATTGGGACCCTTGTCTCTCCCAGAAGGGCAGCAGGAAGCGGGGTGGAGGGCACAGACACGTGGAGCCTGGGGGTGGCTGTGGCTTCCTGGAGGTGCTGAGCTCTCTGGGGCCGGGGCAGCAGTTCACCCCTCCTTGTGGTTTTGCTGGTATCAGGGCGTTTGTCTGCATGTCCGCTTGCTCTGTCATGCCTCTCACCCGACCACAGAACCGTGGCCCTGCTCTGCTCCTGCCTTTTCTTTTAAATCTTCTGTTCTTTTCTGTCCTCCCCACTTGGAGCCAGCCCCACCGCCAAACGTCCCAGGATGTTGAGAAGGCCATCATGGTGTTTGAACACACGGGGAAGATTCCCGCCGCCGTCCTGGAGGCCAGGTGGGGTTACGCTGCCTGAAGGGCTGGTGGGCAGGTGCTGCTGAGCCCCTGCTGTGACATGAGCTCCCTTGCGGAAAGCCCAGGTCCCCCGCAGCACAGACTGTTCAGAGGGACCAGAACAGGCCCTCCCTTTGGCCACGATGACTTTTCTTGTTCATCCTTCAACGGTGACCGTGTGAAGGCAGCACAGGGAGTTGAATAGCAAAATTTTGTTGAATTTGGTGTGACGCCGAAACACGTTGAATTCTGGTTGCTACCGGTACGGGGTAGCTGTGGGGTAGCTTTCTTAAGGCTTTGCCCCTGAGAAACGCGCATAGCTTCCAGCTCCCACGGTTGACCTCGTGGCTGCGGATGAACCCAGGTTCCAGGGCCATGCATCTGGAATCCTCCAGACTCTGGGTGCAGGTGGTCACCAGCACAGAGTTCCCTTTGTGTGAAGTGTCCCAAAACAGTGGGAAAGAAGACTTGAAAACGTGATATAATGTCGTAGCCTTGAAACGTGACAGCACATGTCCCACGCTCTGGCCTGCAGGGATGGCCCTGGACGTGGACGGTCAGTGCCCTCACTGAGGGTCCTCTGGTCGAGGTGGGGCACCCCTGAGCCTGGCCTTTTCTGTTGCAGCATATTCCGGAGGTCCTACTACCTGTCCCACTTTCTCCCCACCCTGCTCACACCGCGAGTGGTCAGTACACGTTGCCGTGAACGTGGGGCCGGGTCGGCAGAGAGCGGGGTCCCTGTCGGCGTCTCACCCGAGTCCTGTGTTCCCTCTCAGCTCCCGAGGGTCCCCGATTCCCGGACCGTTCTCATAGAGTCCCTGAGGAGGTACGCATGGCGGCGCGGCTCGTCTGGGGGCTAACAGCGCGAGGAGCTGTGGCTCTTCTGTAGAGAAGTGTGTTTTGTCACATGTTACGATTTAGTTATAAATAGTTGGCTCAAAAGTAGCCGGTTAAAATGTTAAAAAGAAAATTTCTTTGATTCTGAATATCACAACTTAGCATTTTTCAATGAACTTTTAGGATGATTAGTCTGGGAATTAAAGAAAATAGTGTTTTTGCTACATAATCATTGGGAAAGGAGGAGAATTTAAGGAAAGAAAGAAAAGGGAGAGGTGAACGCCTCCCACTGATGAGCTGGGGAGAGTGGAGACCACGTGTAGCACGGGGGTCCCATCCCCTGGCTCACACTGAGGACCTCCAGGAGCAGAAACAGAAAACTGTGAACCCTGTCTTCCAGCGTCTTGTGGGAAGCGACGGGTCCTGTGAGAAGACTGAAAAGATAAAGGGCCTAGAAAGTAACAATAAGCTTTTTCATCTTATGATTAGGCCATTCTCTGGGATCCTTACTTTTATTTATTTTTGGCATAAGATGTTCCAAAAGTAAAGAGACCAGTAAAAAACCACCCCTATGCCCCATTCGCATTAATATTTTTGCTCTCTTTCCTTTTTTTTCTTGAAATAGTCCAGATACATCTTACCCCGGGTCTCTGATCCCCTTCCCTTTTCCTCCAAGAAAATCGTTATCCTGAAGTTGGTGCATAAATTTTTCCTCTATTTTTTATCCTTTTGTATGTCCACACACAAACACACCACACAGTGTGGTCTTGTGTGTTTTCAAAGTGGGTTTGATGGCAGCGTGTGTCGTTCCGTGACTTGCATTTTCACTCCCCCCGTTGGTTGTGTGCTCTGGTTTGTTTAATGCTGTGTGGAATTCTGTTGTGTCTGCAGACTGCCACGTCGCACACCCCAGGGTGCAGGCCACATGCCTACGGAATAAATAGATTAACTTACCACCCTGGAGTTGGACCCTTAGGTTACTTCCATTTTTATGCTTTGTTAACAGTGCTTCAGTGAACATCCTTGGCTATATCTCCATGAAAACTTTTAAATTTTGAGTGCAATTTCATTGATTTTATAGATTAATTTGAAGATACTGGGCTTTATTATGATACTGAGTTTTTCCTTCCCGGAACATAGTACGTCTTTGTTTATTCAAGTCTTTTACTAGTGTTTTGTGGTTTTTCTTTATAAAACTCTTGTAAATTTTTGTCAGCCTTGCTACTCGGTACTTAGCTTTTGTTGTGAACTGAGTGTTCTTTTCTGTCTTCTTTATTGGCTGTTGCTGAGGTGTAGGTGCCCTTGTTTTCATTAACTGTTGAACTTAACTCCCAGTGGGTGGTGAGATTTTCTATGCAGTCACGCCGTCCACAAGATCAAGTTTGCCTCCTCCTGTCTGATTATTATGCCTCTCAGTGTTTGTCACTGTGTTGGGTAGGATTTTAGTATAATGAGCCATCATAGGAGTGAAAGCTGGCCCGCGTCTTGTTCCTGGCTGAAATAGGACTGCTTCTAGAGTTTTACCATTAATTCTATTTGCTGTAGTTTTATGTATGTATGTGTGTGTGTGTGTATATATATATATATATATATATATATATATATATATATACACACACGCTCCTTCCCATATTAGAAGAGTTTCCCTCTGTGAATTCGCTGAGGACTTTGAGCAGGAATCCATGCTTTTTGGGGGGCATTCCTTAAGATGATTGTGCTGTGCTCCTGTCATCGGCTATGTGATAATTACATTGATAGGTTTTTCCACTGTCTTTGCATTCCTAGAATACCCCCTAATTGGTAACAGTGTTTTGTTTTATAAACTGCTGAATTTGGTTTACTGATACTTTATTTAGGATTCTTGCATCTGTGTCTCATTCTGTTAGACTCACCTTAGCTGCTTTGCCATTAAGGTCTTTGGTTCCTCATGGAACAAACCGGGCAGCCTTCCCTCTTTCCTGTCCCCTGAAATAGTCTGTGTCACACAGGGATCATGCATCCCTTAAGGTTTGGTAAAATCTGGCTGCAAAATCATCTGTTCCTGGTGTCCTTTGTGGAGGCAGGACTTTTGGCTGCTGACTCAAGTTTCTTGAATGGTTATTGGTTTAGTCAGGTTTTTTTATTCTCGAGTTAGCTTTTATATATATTTCTAGAAAATTGTCCATTTCATCTAAGTTTGCAAATCTATTGATGTATCATTTTTCATGATATTCTATTTTGATTTTAAAAATTTGTCTACCTCATCTGTACTTTTCATCCCATCTTAAAATTCTTTCCATGCTAGTGTTAATTTTGCCTTTTTCTATGACTCATTCATTACTTAAAGACTTGTCTGTTTTATTAATTTTATCACATAACCAGCTTTTTATATTGTGTCCTTCCTGCCGTTTGGGGTTTTTAAAATAAATTTATTTATTTTATTTATTTTTATTTTTGGCTGCATTGGGTCTTTGCCTGCTGTGCATGGGCTTTTCTCTAGTTGTGGCGAGTAGGGGCTTCTCATTGAGGTGGCTTCTCCTGCTGCGGAGCACGGGCTCTAGGCACGCGGGCTGCAGTAGTTGTGGCACGTGGGCTCAGTAGTTGTGGCTCGCGGGCTCTAGAGTTCAGGCTCAGTAGTTGTGGTGCATGGGTTTAGCTGCTCTGCGGCATGTGGGATCCTTCCGGACCAGGGCTCGAACCCATGTCCCCTGCAATGGCAGGCGGATTCTTAACCACTGCGCCACCAGAGAAACCCCCTCCCTGCTGTTTTTGTTTTTTTAAGAGGTGGTTGTGTTTTTTTAAATAAATTTATTTTTGGCTGCGTTGGGTCTTCAGTACTGCACGTGGGTTTTTCTCTGGTTGTGGTGAGCTGGGGCTACTCTTCGTTGCGGTGCACAGGCTTCTCATTGCAGTGGCTTCTCTTGTTGTGGAGTGTAGGTTCTAGGTGCGTGGGCTTCAGTAGTTGTGGCATACGGGCTCAGTAGTTGTGGCTTGCAGGCTCTATAGCGCAGGCTCAGTAGTTGTGGCGCACGGGCTTAGTTGCTCCACGGCATGTGGGATCCTCCCAGATGGGGGCTCAAACCTGTGTCCCCTGCATTGGCAGGCGGATTCTCAACCACTGTGCCACCAGGGAAGCCCCTCCCTGCTGTTTTAAAAAAAATCTTCTCTTTGTTTTTAGTTTTTAACTTTATTATTTACCTTTTGTTTTCTTTGGGTTTACTATGTTGTTCTTTTTATAACTTCTTTTTTTTTAGCGTCTTTATTGGAGTATAACTGTTTTACAGTGGTGTATTAGTTTCTGCTTTACAACAAAGTGAATCAGTTATACATATACATATGTTCCCATATCGCTTCCCTCTTGCATCTCCCTCCCTGCCACCCTCCCTATCCCACCCCTCTAGGTGGTCACAAAGCACCGAGCTGATCTCCCTGTGCTAGGCGGCTGCTTCCCACTAGCTATCTCTTTTACGTTTGGTCCTGTATATATGTCCATGCCACTCTCTCACTTCATCACAGCTTACCCTTCACCCTCCCCGTATCCTCAAGTCCATGCTCTAGTAGGTTTGTGTTTTATTCCCGTCCTACCGTATAACTTCTTAAAGTGGTGGTTTAATTTATTGTTTTATAACTTCTCTCGTGTTTTAAAACAGGCATATTTTAATAAATTTTACCTCCAGAGATCACTTTAGCTGCCTTCCAAAAGTTTCAATGTGTAGTTCTTACACTGTCAGTCAGTTCTAAATACTCAACCATTGTGCTATGATTTTCTCATAATTTGTAAGTTAGTTTTAAGTAAATTTTTAAAAATTTTGGACATTTAGGTATTTGCCCATGAGTTTTTATTGTTGAATTCCAATGTTAATTGCATTTTTCACAAAGAATATTATTCACTTTGTATGGAGTTTTTTCTCCTTGTCAAGACTTCCTTTCAGAATTTGCAGACATTCCACGCATCCTTGAAAACAACACATGTCCTTCAGTTTTGGACTGTATGGTCTGTCTGTTAAATTGTGCTTATTCTCAAGTTTTCTGTATCCTGAATAGTTTTCTGTGTCTTTGTTTTATCAGTTTATTGTGGAGGTGGTAGTGATTTTGTCAGTTTCTCCTTATAATTCTGTCAGATTTGTCTTGTTCCAAGAAAGTTCATAATTGTTAAAATACAGGCTTCTCTTGCTGCATGTTTTTCCCTTTGTTTTTACCTTAATTCCTATTTTGTCTGCTATTAAAACCAGCTTTTTTTTTTGTATTTGCATGTTATAGCTTCTTTATTTTGTTTTTATTGGCTACATTTGGTCTTTGTTGCTGCAGGCTATCTGTAGTTGTGGAGAGTGGGGGCTACTCTTCGTCACAGTGCGTGGGCTTCTTATTGCGGTGGCTTCTCTTATTGCAGAGCATGGGCTCTAGGCGCACAGGCTTCAGTAGTTTTTTTTTTTGTTTTTTTTTTTTTTTTTGCGGTATGCGGGCCTCTCACTGTTGTGGCCTCTCCCATTGCGGAGCACAGGCTCCGGACGCGCAGGCCTAGTGGCCATGGCTCACGGGCTTAGTTGCTCCGCGGCATGTGGGATCTTCCCGGACCAGGGCACGAACCCGTGTCTCCTGCATCGGCAGGCGGATTCTCAACCACTGCGCCACCAGGGAAGCCCTTCAGTAGTTTTGATACAGGGGCTCAGTAGTTGTGGCTCACGGGCTTAGTTGATCCACGGCATGTGGGATCACATGTCCTGTGCATTTGTAGGTAGGTTCCCAACCACTGCGCCACCAGGGAAGTCCCTAATTTTTTGACATATTTCTAGTCTTTAAAAAAGAATTTTGTCAGAGTTAAATATGGATATAGATTAAAGAGTCCTGGCAGCAACATGGATGGACCTGGAGATAATCATACTAAGTGAAGTAAGTCAGAGAAAGACAAATACCATATGATATCACTTATGTGTGGAATCTAAAATATGACACAAATGAAACAGAGACAGACTCACAGACATAGAGAAACAGACTTGTTGCTGGGGAGTGGGGGGGTATGGGGGGGTGGAGTGGGAGTTTGGGATTAGCAGATGCAAACCATTATATATGGAATTGATAACAAGGTCCCACTTATAGCACAGGGAACTATATTCAATATCCTGTGATAAACCATAGTGGAAAAGAACATGAAGAAGAATATATATATATATATATATATATGTATTACTGGGTCACTTTGTTGTACAGCAGAAATTAACACAACATTGTAATTCAACTATACTTGAATAAAATTATTTTTTAAAGTTAGATTTACTAAGAGTCAAATACATCTATTAAGTTTATTAAGAGAAATAGCCAGGGGCTTCTCTGGTGGCGCAGTGGTTAAGAATCTGCCTGCCAGTGCAGGAGACACGGGTTCGAGCCCTGGTCTGGGACAATCCCACATGCCGCAGAGCAACTAAGCCTGTGCGCCACAGCTAGTGAGCCTGTGCTCTAGAGCCCGCGAGCTACAATAACTGAGCCTGTGTGCTACAAGTACTGAGGTGCTACTGCGCACCTAGAGCCCATGCTCCCAACAAGAGAAGCCACCGCAATGAGAAGCCTGTGCACCACAACGAAGAGGAGCCCCCGCTCACCAAAGCTAGAGAAAAGCCCGTGCGCAGCAACAAAGACCCAACACAGCCAAAAATAAGATAAAATAAAATTTTAAAATTTATTTTTTAAAAAAAGAGAGAGAGAAATAGCCACTCCCCACCCATCCCTGCCACTTCACTTTCTTTCTGGAAGCAAGCATTTTCAACTCAACTGATTTTTTGATATTTCGCCCCAAATCTCCAAATAACATTTTTATTTTGGTATTTACTTTTTCTGTTTTAGTTTTCTTTCCTTACCAATACACATAGCTGCCCTTCCTGTGTTAGTTTTAAAAACTGTTTTTTAAGGCTGTCTAAACACTATTCAGAGTTGATCATGAGGAATCATTACTCTCTCTTTTCTCTGGAGTTCATAATTATCTTTGTTTTATCTTAGTTTTAATTGTACATATCATGGTTCACTGGGAACTCTGCCAGTTGTCCAAATGTTCTCTTGTTCAGAATCATCAAGTATCCCAACAGTTATATCTTAGGGAAATCTCTTCTAGAGCCTTCTGACCTGCTTCACTCTGGCCCACTAAGACTGCTGTCACCCTTGTATCTTCCTTCAGCATCACCTGGGGACTGACATCCTTTGCTCTGGCTTGTGCTGGCTTCCCCTTTCTGTGCCCGAGATCATCCTCTTTCTTGGTTTACTCCCTTGTCTTGGTGGAAAACATCCTATTGAAGCTTCTTACAAAAGGATGGGTGTGAGGTAGATTTTTCAACACCTTATTTAGCCCTCACATTTGATAGGTAGTTTGGGTATAGAAATCTAAGTTGGAAATTATTTTCCCTCAAATTTTCACTCCATTGACTTCTAGCCTCCAGTATTGCTACTGAGATGTTAGAAACTTAGTTTCTGACTCTTTGCATGGGAATCTGTGTTTTTCTTTCTGGAGGCCTGTAGTGCCTTTTCGTTGTTCCCTGTGTTCTGAAATTTTATAGCAGTGTATTTCATTGTGGGTCTAATTTTATTTTCTGGACTGGGCACATGGTGGGCCTTTTACTCTGGAAATTCATATCCTTCAGTACTAAGGAATTTTCTTGGATACTTAAAACCTTTTTTTTAATGAAAAATTTAAGACAGAAAAGCAGAACAGAATCTGTCACCCAGATTTGTTATCAATAAATGAGCAATCTTGTTTCATCTATAGCCTTCCAACTCACTTACCCACCCACCATTCTGGATTATTTTGAAGCAAATCCCAGACACTGATTATTTCAACTTGGTTGATTTCATTGCAGATTTCCTCTTTATATCCTTATTCTTCTTAGAACTGCTATTTTTTAGATATTAGATCTCCTTTATTGTCTTCTCTTTTGTCCTATTTTGCATATGTGTTGTTTTGTTTTTTCCTCTCCTTTCTGAGAGATTTCTTCAAGTTTATCTGCAAGTCCTTTTACTGAGTGTTTTTCATTTCTGCCATCAGATATTCCTTTGCACAGTAGTCCATTCTTTCTTTTAATTTTAATTTAATTTATTTATTTAGGCTGTGTTTGGTCTTTGTTGTTGCACGCGGGCTTTCTCTAGTGGTGAGCAGGGGCTACTCTTCATTGTGGTGTGCGGGCTTCTCACTGTGGTGGCTTCTCTTGTTGCAGAGCATGGGCTCTAGGCATGCGGGCTGCAGTAGTTATGGCACTTGGGCTCAGTAGTTGTGGCTTGTGGGCTCTAGAGCGCAGGCTCAGTAGTTGTGGTGCACGGGCTTCGTTGCTCCGTGGCACGTGGGATCTTCCCAGACCAGGGCTCGAACCCATGTCCACTGCATTGGCAGGCGGATTCTTAACCACTGCGCCACCAGGGAAGCCCCCAGCAGTCCATTCTTGTTTCACAGCTGCAGTGTTTTGTCTTACCTCTCTGAAGATATTAATGAAAGTGATGACTGACAGTTTCTTTTCTGTGAATTTCTCCATTTCCTTGAATTTGTTCTTTTTTTTTTATTTGCATTGGTTTCTGTTTTTTTCTTTTTTTCTTTTTGGTTTCTGTTTCTTAAACTGAAGGCTTTCCAGTCCCCAGGGCAGTGGGTGGTGCCCTCAGTTCCTGGTCTCCAGCCAAGTTCCCTGCCTCCCTCCGGTCCTGGTGTAGATCCTCACTCGGGACCACAGCCATGTCTCTGTTCTTCTGCTTGAATCTCGTTGTCACGATTTGCAGCACTGTTGGGGGTGGCGATGCTCTGTGGCTCTTGTCCTTGTACTTGCTGCTGTGCCATGAGAACGTGCCAGCCATGTCCGTGCCCTGCAGATGCCCTGTGTCCTCATCACAGGACTTGTATTTTCAATGACATTAATTGGATGTTTTCCTTAGTTAGCATTTTTCATTAAAAGTAATATAAGTTCACTTTAAAATTTGGGAATTACCAAAACTTGAATGAGAGAAGTGAAAATCATTTATAATCTCACTACACAACAAAACCCACTGTTGGTAGATGTTTATATAGGACGTATGAAGTAGTCAGGACCGTTTAAGTCCGTATGGACAGTGTTTTTCCCAAACACAGGGTCATGCTGTGGGGTGTTGTATAATTTATTTAGATTTACTCTGTTGCCTATTTCTGTTTTATGGTAGTCTTTGGGATTGTAAGCTTGAGAATTAATTTGAGTCATAGTTGACTGTTTTAATGTTTTCTTCCGATCCAGAGCGGATAAAATTCCCCCCGCCTTATACTCTACCTACCGCCAAGCCTGCTCCACTGTCGGAGAGAAGAAGCCAGAAGGTAAGGTCAGTGGGTCGCTTGGTCCCCAGACGTGCCCATCTCCACTTCCCTGATCACGAGACGTGTCGGTGGCACCTTGGTCCATCTGGTCTGGTTCTGTCATGCTGGGTCTGGTCACAGCT
Organism: Kogia breviceps; assembly: GCF_026419965.1. Classification (NCBI taxonomy): domain Eukaryota; kingdom Metazoa; phylum Chordata; class Mammalia; order Artiodactyla; family Physeteridae; genus Kogia; species Kogia breviceps. The sequence continues at coordinate 58,340,334 of NC_081327.1, read as the reverse complement.
GTGGCTTCAGAGGCTGCCCAGCATCAGCCTTGGGACAGCTGTGGCACCAGGAGGGCTGCCTGTGACGTCATTCCCTGAACACGCGTGCATACAAAATCCACTTGACCATTTCTCTTCTTTGTGTGCCCCTCTGAGGTTGTGGTGTGGTTTCTGTTTGCCCGTCTGCATTCGAGCTTTAAAGTCAGGTGACCAGCCAGGCCCGAGGCCCCGTGGTGCTTGTTCTGCACCGTGTCCTGGTAGGGGGTCTGCCATGGCTCTCTGGCCGTTTGGACGGTTGGGGATCTTTCTGCTTCTAGGGGACAGTGATGTAGACCTGGGCCGGTGTGGGAAAGCATGCATCAGTGCTTGGAGCAGCTGGGCAGGCTGTCCGCACCCCATCCCCCCAGGAACGAGGCACCATCAGGACAGAGCCTGGTCTGTCGGTGTTGAAATGGTGCAGCTGTTTGCTGGTCAATCCCTCTGACGCCGGCAGGGCCAGTTAGGCTGCATGAGCGACTGTAGCTCTGTTTTCTAATTCTGTCTGCCAGAACCCTCCTTGCACAATCTTCCATGGTCTCTGACAGCCAGGGAGACCCACACCTGTTTGGACCAGTATCAAAACATCTTGCAGACTGGATGCCAAGGGGGCCGTAGGGCTGCATCCACTGTTTTGTTTTTTTGGTTTTTTTTTTGCGGTACGCGGGCCTCTCACTGTTGTGGCCTCTCCCGTTGCGGAGCACAGGCTCCGGACGCGCAGGCTCAGCGGCCATGGCTCACGGGCCTAGCCGCTCCATGGCACGTGGGATCTTCCTGGACCGGGGCACGAACCCGTGTCCCTTGCATCGGCAGGCGGATTCTCAACCACTGCGCCGCCAGGGAAGCCCTGCATCCACTGTTGAGTGAGGCCTTGCCCTCCTTTCCTAACCCCATGGTTCTGCTTTTGGGGGCTTCTAGAATGTTTTCTAATGCTGTATCTCACAGGGCTAATATTTTTTAGTAAACCTATTAAATGTGTGTTGAAGACTGGTAATCCCCTCTAATATACTGATTTTAACATCCTGTTGTAAAAAACAGTATCACAGTGTTACTTAAAAGTTTGAGAAACAGGGACTAAACCATCATCTGTCCATAATTCTGCTGTCCCCGCCCAGCCTCCCTCCACATGCATTTGGTCTTTATTCATCACATACCTGCTTTTTACACCTGTGGCGATAGTGTGTATAGAACCATGGTTTTTCTTAAACTTCCTTATGAATGTTTTAACTTTGGTAGGACATTAACATCCACCATCAGGGGAGAGCGTTTCACTTCCCTCCTCATAGGGCCCCAGTCCTCTGTGTGCCCTATGCAGGGAGAAGCCAGGGACAGCGTCAGTTCCGTGTGCTTCCTATCTGATCTAACCTGTTTAATTGTTAAAATTACCTCCTGTCTCTCAGATGCAGCCTCGCGAAGGGAGGTGGAGCCCAGCTGTGCGGAGGAGCCGCTGGGCCTGCTCACAGCTGCCCTGCGAGAGCTCAGGGCCTCGGTGACAGATCCCACCCAGCATGATGGTGAGGACGGGGCTGTGGGTCGGGCCGTCCGCAGTGGGTGTCCGTGGGTGCACAGGCCAGTCCTGACGTGCTCAGAGCTTGTGGCTGCTCTGTTGCCCATAGTGGCAGCGGTCAGTGCATTTTCCCTGCAGTTCAGCGTCTGGTAGTGAACCCGACCGCGGCCTGGTGGGTGTGGAGCGTGCCTCCTTTCTGACACTCAGGCTGTCCCAAGGTCTGGGTAGAACATGGATATTCTGGTACTCGGCATCCCGGTGGGACAGGAGACATAGAGGAGGAAGGCTGCGTTGCTGGCTGTGGGGCTTCTCTCCTTGCTTTCCTGCCTGGGTGGCTGTGCTCTTCAGCACTGGGCCTCTGCTTCTGGGACTGTTTGCTGTGAGGGGTGCGGAGGACAAGCATGGGCGTTCAGAGTGCTCAGTGGTCCCCAAAATACAAGGCGAGGCCCCAGCGGTTTAGAGTTTTGCTGTGCTAAATGCAGGAACGAAAATACATAAGGCACGTTTTGGCCTAGTAACTTCCGTAGATTTTTATTTGTTATGAATTCATTTAATTCCTATGAGAGTCTCACGGAGGAAATACAGCCGACCCTTGAACAACACAGTTTGTTTTTTTCATTTATTTATTTTTGGCTGCGTTGGGTCTTTGTTGCTGCACGTGGGCTTTTCTCTAGTTGTGGCGAGCGGGGGCTACTCTTCGTTGGGGTGCTCGGGCTTCTCATGGCGGTGACTTCGCTTATTGCAGAGCACGGGCTCTAAGCACGCGGGCTTCAGTAGTTGTGGCTCACGGGCTCTAGTGTTCAGGCTCAGTAGTTGTGGCGCACGGGGGCTTAGTTGCTCTGAGGCATGTGGGATCCTCCCAGACCAGGGCTCGAACCCGTGTCCCCTGCATTGGCAGGCAGATTCTTAACCACTGCGCCAGCAGGGAAGCCCGCAACACAGCTTTTAACTGTGTGGGTCCACTCAGTATATGCAGATTATTTTCAGTAAATATACTGGAAAATTTTTGGAGATAAATGACAATTTCAAAAATTTCAGATAAACCACATTGCCTAGCAATATTGAGACAATTAGGTATGTCGTGAATGCATAAGATAAACGTAGATTCACATGACATGCAAAATACACAGAAGGCTGTGAGGAGTTAAGCTGGGGGTCAGAAGTGACGCACAGATTTTCTCCTGTGGTGGCGGGTCAGCAGCCCCAGCTCTGCACTGTTAGCTCTGCCTCCACTATGGTCGTCTTGAGGGCCCAGGATGTCCCCTCGTGGCCAGTGTGGCCCTTCCAGACTCTGCTCCTGTAGCACATGGTTCTTGGGGAGGTCGAGGCTCGTGTGGGGCCCCAGCGCGGCTGCAAGATGGTCAAACAGCCAGGCCTGTGAGTCCCTGTGCTGGCAGAGCCACCGAGACCGGGCCGGGCGGCTGCAGCGTGCATCAGTGTGTGCAGAGGTCGCTGGCGGGTGAGGGCCGCGGGCGATAGACACAGGGGCCGTGGTCACGTGAAGAGCTATGCCAGCCCCTCGGAGAAGCCTGGCCACCTGCACTGCAGAAAAGTGGTTCCGCTGCTGGCCGGGCGGGGACGAGAGCAGCCCCAGGGTCAGTTGAGAGTGTGGGTGGCGCCCCTGCTCATGGCGCCGGTCCCTGCCTTGCAGTGTTGTTGGCTCAGATGGCAGTGATCTCTGAACAGCTCCGCTCTGCCCTGGGCCTCGGCGAGGATGACAGTGACGTCGAGGGGGCCCCGGTTCTGCTCAGCGTCCGGGCCCCCAAGCTTCAGCCGTGGGAGCAGAGGGTGAGTGTGGTGCGCCACGGAGACCACATGTGAGTCGAGGGTTTCGGGCTGGTGCTGCCGTTTGCGTACAGACTCTGTGTTTGGGAGGAAGTTGTGGCAGAGGCTGCTCGTGGCCCTTAGTGGGCAGGTTTGCTGACCCTGCTCTCTGCTGAGAAGCTCTGTGATGACCCCTGGGGGCCCTCCCAGGGTTTGGGGATTCCTGCGCTGAGGCGTTGCAACCTCTTCTCCGGATGGGGACCCGTTTTCCAGTCTCGTCAGCTCCACTGTGGCCCTGTGCGTCCAGGGTGGAAACGCTGTGATGTGGGTTTGCGGCCCTGAGACCTCTCCTCTTTCAGGTCGTGGACCTCCTGCTGACGTCTTTCTGTCAGAACCTCATGGCGGCCTCCAGCGTCGCCCCACCGGACAGGTAGAGGCTAGGCGGTCTCACCGGGTGGTTTGGAGCTGTCCTGGGGCGGCCTGGGTGCTCGTGATGAGAGTGGCCGTCATTCCTGGTCCAGCTCTGAGCCTTGGGTCCTGGTCCTACCCCCCAGCTTCGCGCTGCACTGGGGAAGGGCCCGGGTGGGGTGGGGGCTGACTTATCCAGCAGGGACGTGGCAATGGTCAGGCGTTGCAGCAGGAGACCCTCCTGTTTGGGGAACAGCCTGGTTCTTTCTTCAGTCTCTGGTGCCTGACTGCTTGTCCACCAGGCTCCAGGCGGGCAGTGCAGGGCCAGGCCTGGCCGCTGCCACTGTTCTCTGTGGTTGTCCCCACAGGCAGGGCCCCTGGGCCGCCCACTTTGTGAGGACCCTGTGCAGACGCAGTATCCTGCCGGCTCTGCTTAGCAGACTCTGCCAACTGCTCCATCACCAGGTAGGGCTGCCACCTCCTCCAGCCAGGAGGTGAGCTCCCTTCTGCCACCCAACGCTGAACCTCTTTTCTTTTAAAATATTTCTGTATTTATCTACGTATGTATGTATGTATGCGTGTGGCTGCTCCCAGTCTTCGTTGCGGCATGCGGGATCTTTAGTTGAGGCACGTGGGCTCTTAGTTGCGGCATGTGGGCTCTTACTTGCGGCATGTGGGATCTCATTCCCTGACCAGGGGTTGAACCCTGGCCCCCTGCATTGGGAGCGTGGAGTCTTTAGCCACTGGGCCACCAGGGAAGTCCCTGAACCACTCTTCTTTCCTATTTTAGGGCCCGAGCCTGAGTGCCTCACATGTGGTGGGGTTGGCTGCCCTGGCCGTCCACCTTGGCGAGTCCAGGTCTGCCCTCCCGGAGGTGCATGTGGACCCTCCCACCCCTGCTCGGGGCCTGCCTGTCCCCGAGCTCTTCGACATCCTCCTGCCCTGTAGGACCCAGGAGTCCTCAGCCCTGTGTCTGAAGTGAGTGTCCCTCTGTCAAAAGTAACACATGTTCATCAGATACAATTAGGACAGACACACATGCTCTACACATGACCACTCTTTACCGTGTTGGTCTGTACCCTTCCAGAACCTTATCTTGGGTGTATTTATGTGTGTGTTGGTATCTGTGGTTATAAAAGTGAGATCACCCTACTTTGCTCCCTGCTTTTCAAGATGCTCTCAATGGGCCGCAGGTCAGGTGGTCAGGTGGCCAGTGGCTGGTTGGACCTGTCCCTCAGGTTAGGTTCCGGGGTCTCCCTGTGGTGAGCAGCTTTTTCTGGGGGACGTTTCTACACACACAGCTGTCCCATCCAGAGGGTTTTGAGACCCATCGTCCGGTTACGTGCTCATCCACTCACTGCACACTGCGTGCTAGGCCCCCTCCCGGGACCCGGTGAGTCGCAGGGAGTCCGTAGCCTGGGGTCGGCGGGTGTGAGAGACGGGCAGGGCCCTGGGGAGTCCACGTGTGACTCAGGCCCGAAGGGCTTACTGTGGCCGCCGAGGTCCGGACAGAAGCCGGAGGCTCCCGTGGGAGATGTTGGCTGGGACCAGTGTCACAGCTCATGGACTGAGCCGGCGTTAGGAGAGACAGAGCTGAGCACAGGAACGCGGCCTGGGACCAGTGCCCGCCAGCCGTCCGTGCCATCCACGGCAGCGCCACGGACAGGTCCCCGCTGTCAGTCAGGCCCCTTCCTCGCCACAGTCCTGACTCTTTGGGCCTCGTGGTCACCTCTGTTCTTGGCAGCCTCTCCCTCCCACACGTCACAGCCCACCGTGGGCAGGCGGAGGCTGAGTTGGAAACTGGACCTGCTTCACTCTGGCTCTGAGGTTCTTTTAGGCAGGAACAGTGAATAATTTGCCATCATGCAGGTGAACGAGAGCCTTACACAATCACACAAGGGACACCCACCTCGCACCTCCTCACTTCATTCCCTTTGTTCTGACCGTGGCTCTCGACACGCTGGGAAAGCAAGCCCTTACGTGCAGAGCCTGCGTGTTCATGTGTTTTCGGAGTCTCTCGTCGACGTGGAAAGAGCTCAGGCCAGACGGCCTGACTGGGGGGCTCTTTCCCGAGGGCTTGGAGGGGCCGGACAGGCTGGGCCTGAGGCTGAGCACCAAGCGGCCATCGGGCTGGGAGGCTCTCGGTTCACTTTGTGCGGTTCACGCTCTTCTTCCACGTGTTTTTCTGCTTGGACCCCATTTCTGTGTTATAATTTCTGTTTTCTATTTTCAGATTTTGTACGGCGGCAATTTCTTATTCTTTGTGTAAGTTTTCTTCCCAGTCACGTGACATCTTGTACAGCTGTTTGTCTCCAGGCCTTATAAAAAAGGTGAGTCTTCTGGGTTCCTTTTTCTGCTCTCCTGTAAGTTCCAGTTTTGTACGGGTTTCTGGCCTGAAGCCTTGCGTGGCCTCCATCTCGGCGCTCGGCACCGGCCTCATTCGTAGCAGACTGCCTCCTGGCGCCACCCCGCCGTATGCTTGGGTTGAACACTGCCTTTTCCTTCCATCTGAGTTAAGAGGAGGGACTGGAACGTGACAACTACAGATGTCCCTCCTTATGTATGAAGTAGGCAAATTAAAAGATTGATGTTCATAGAAAGTGAGTCAGCATTTAAAGAAGCACCCGGCACTTCCTCTGAAGACGGCCTGGGAAACTGCGTGTTAGAATCCTCAGTGTCAAAGGCGGCGGTGCCGTCACAGCGGGAACCAGTGTTGCTGCACCTGCAGAGCTTTAGGGAACGTCTCCCATGAGGTTCGAGCCTGGTTCTTAGTTCCAGGCTCCGCGTCGGACTCCTGGGCGCTGCTGGGAGCTCCACCGCATCAGAAGCAGCCTGGGGTCCAGGTGCCCCTGTGCTCCCGGTCCCAGGTGCCAACCTTTTGAAGCGTGGGATGGAGATCCGGAGGAGTGGCCCAGAAGAGGAAGTCCTCATCCTGTGTCCCAAGCTCCCCAAGGTCCCCTCGAGTAGCCTGTGGCTCTGTCAGCATGAGGGCGGGGGTCCGACCTCCCGAGGCAAAGATGTGCGGCTTAGTGCATCACCGAGGGAGCGTCTCCTGTAGCCAGTGAGCACACTTCTTAGTGAGCATGCCGGTGCCGGCGGGTCGCGGGGGACGGCCGTGCACGGCTGCAGGACACGGCAGCTCAGAGATGTGTGGTCAGGGCCGGCTGCCCAATGAGACCAGGGGCTCCTCGCTGCCAGCCGAGCACAGCCAGGCCCCTGCGTGTTTCCTCAGTCTCACAGCACACACGCCACTGTCTTTTTTCAGTTCCAGTTCATCGTGTTCAGATGGTTCTCAGAGGCCCGAGACCCACCCTCTCGGGAAGACCCGGCCAGCTCTCCCTGGAGGCCCCTATGCCTGCCGTCTGTGGACTGGCAGCGAGCCACCCTCTGCCTGTGGAAGCAGAGGACCTTGCGGGAACTGCTGAAGCAAGAGGGACTCCATGTGGGTCCCACTGCCCCTTCCCCTGCTTTGTTCCTCCAAGCTCTGGGCTCTGTGGGCACAGGACATGGGCGGGCCTGACCTGACAGAAGTCACTCCTGGCATCGTCATATTTTTAACACGCCTGCCAGGCTGCGAGCTGGGGCCGGGCTTCTCCAAGCACAGTTACTGGGCGCTCGGCCGCTCAGACAACGTGCCCGTGTGATGGTTTCTGCCACCTTTTCATAACTTTTCCTTTATTTATTGGATGTTTGCCTGCTTGTTTTGGTCTTTAGAGAAAAAGTTGTGTTGTTTTATTGTATATTTTTTTCAACTCTTTTACTGTTAATTATCAGTCAGAGAAGAGTAGGTCTGACCATCTGTCTGACACCAGGAGCAATGAGGCAGGAGCAGCTGTGCCTCGATCAGTGTCCACACACACGTCCCTGCTGGTGCCGCACGGCTCCGGCGTTTACACACGCTGTGTGTGCTGCCTGCGTGTCTCTGGGACACGTTGTTACAAACACTGTGAGGTTTTGAGGTTAGTCTGTGTGGACGTGTGGGGCTGTGACTGTTGGAAGCGTGCTCTCACATCAAGTTTATCTTCTGGTTATTTGCACACCTCGGTGAGCTGGAAAGTGATTGCTGTGCACGTGCCACGGGCTGTCCAGGGCCAGGCGGCAGTGTGGAGGACTGAGTTTAAAGACCAGTTTGAACAGTTTTGGTTAGCTTCACGTTCAGAGTTAAATGACTGATTCTTCATCTGGGCTTGGTGCCAGCCTCCCAGTCTAACCCTGGGAGATGGCGTAGGACGATACGTCTGACAGACACACAGGAGACGTCCAGCTATAATGAGAGGGCAGCATCACAGCCCCAACCTGTGGCTTCTGTGCTCTGTCCTTGCTGTGGTGGTCACTTGGTCCTTTTCTCTCAGTTGACTTACAGAGACTGGTTACAGCTGGAACTAGAAATTCAGCCTGAAGTTGATTCTCTTTCAGATACAGAAAGGTAAGTGTTTCAAGGATCTACCCTTTAAAATGTTAATACAGTTTTCTACACTGTCTTAAGTTTTGTCATTATATCCTCAATTTAATGTTCAGTTTAACATAACAGTGTATGAGTACAATTATTCATTCTCTTATTCAAGAAACACTTATTGACCTACAGTTTGCCAGACACTTCTAGAATGTTCTAGAAGCTGGGGATGCAGCGTGGCTAAGACAGATGGGGCACACGAGGCACATACAGGGCTTCCAACTTGCACTTCTGCCCCAAAGCCCCTAAGCCATTCTGCCAAGGAGCTGTGCACAACCGGACCCTGTGTGAGCCTGGGGGTGGGCAGGGTGAGAAGTGGGCAGATTAGAGGGCACTGAAGACACCAGACTTTGGGAGCTTTGGGGCTTTGGGAACTGGTGCCGGCGGGCGAGGAGCAGAGGAGGCTGCGCCTGGGGAGGGCCACAGTGGGGAAGCCCTGGAGGGTCTCAGCTGATGTCGGCAAACCAGGGAAGCAGAGGGGAGGGTGGGCAGCGCCTTGCCGAGTGCTGGCTTTGAGGCGCAGTACCAGGGGTGAGCAAATCAGAGTCTGAGCCCCATGTGAGTCCTGGGGCTGGTGACTGAGACCACCAAGACGTCAGGTGTGCTATCCTGGCCTCGAGCAGGTGCTGAGGGGCCGTGGGTCTGGGGTTGGTGGGTCAGGGGGCCCAGGAGCCAGAGGTGGCTGTCCTCAAGCCACCGTACTTGGAGTGGTCAGAGACGTCCCTGAACATGGGGGTGCCGTGTCGTGGTGTCAGATTCTGACGGGACAAGTAGAATAAGGAAGGATAGCGATGGGCGATGGGAGGGACAACTCACGCTTCCTTTCCCAGTTCGGCGGGCGCGTCCGCCTTTCAGGTTTGGGCGCGGCCTGCCTCCTGTGCGCTTCCTTCATGTGCTCATGAGCCTGGGCTTCCTTCCTTGCCAGGAGGGAAAGAAGGAACTAGTTTTCTGGCCTGCGGATCCATAGGACCCCTTCTTAACTCACCCTCAGGTCACTATGTGTAGATGGCGTGGGGTCCTGTTCAGGGCCTCCTTTCTTCTCTCCTGATTGCAGGTCCAAACAGGCTTTGGCAGCTTGCTCCCTGCCCTTCGTGGTCACATGGCGAGGTCCTGCTTGGGTCCTGTTATTCCTGCAGGTACAGACTGCAGTGTTGGTGGCTGTCTGTGCTGCGGTTTCAGCACCACGGGGCCTGGTCCATATCTGGATGCTTTGCTGGTGGACCTGGGACAGTGCAGGCACCCCCTCCACCCCCAGCTCAGCAGCTGTGGACCTGCAGTCCCCCTCACCCCTGGCTGAAGCGGACCATGGCCCGTGCCTCCCTCAGCACAGACCCTGACGTTTGCATTGCAGGCAGGACTTCCACCAGTGGGCCATCCACCAGCACTTCCTCCCCGCGCCCTCTGCCACCGGGGGCTGCGACGGAGACCTGGAAGTCGCCTGCTCCACGCTTGTCAACGTGCTCATGGACTTCTATCAAAGGTTAGGAAAGTTAGTGCCCAGAAGAGTCTGTCTTTTGGTTTTGGTAGCTCTAAGAACGTTTTTATTTCTCTCAGTACAGTCTGTGTTATACAGAGCACAGTTGAACATATCCTGATCGCAAGTTTGGGTTTTCAAGATAAAGGCAAGCTTCCGGAATCAGCTTTCTCTCTGTACATAGATTTGCCAGTGGCAGTGACTTGGTCTTTCTGCTTAGTCTCCTGGTATCAGGGTTATTAGCAAATGTGAGAAGAATAAAAGGTCAAGCAAGTGGTGGGCACCAGTGTTGTCACCCACAGTGCAGGAAGCACGGGCGTGGACTGCCTGCCATGAAAGGCAGGCGTTCCTGGTACCATATGGGCTATGCCAGGTGTGGCCTGACGTGGCCTGTTTTTTCTCATCGTCCTCGTGGTTGCTGTGTCAAGGTGGTACGTCGTGTTGTCTCATGGTTTTGATTTGCTTTTCCCCGATGGCTTATGATGTTGAGCATCTTTTCATGTGCTGGTTGACCATTTATGTATCTTTTTTGGACAAATGTCTAATCAGATCCTTTGCCTACTTAAAATTGGGTTATTTGCTTATTGAGTCATAAGAGTTCTTTATATATTCTAGATACTTGGTCCTTACCACATATATGAGTTGCAGATATTTTCTTCCATTCTGTGAGTCATCGGTTCACTCCCTAGAAGGGGTATATTGATGCACAAAAGTTTTAAATTTTGAAGATGCCTTATTCATCTATTTTTAGATTTAGCTCTTATTTTTAGGCCTTTGATCCATTCTGTGTTTTTATATGGTGTGAGGTAGGGATCTGGCCCCATTCTTCTGTATGTGGATATCCAGTTGTCCCCTTTTGTTTAAGAGACTGTCCTTTCCCTGTTGAATGGTCTCGGTACTCCTGTGGAAAGTCCATTAGCCATACATGTGAGAGTTCACTTCTGGACTCCTGATTCTGTTCTACTTATCTATACATCTACCCTTGTGCCAGGAGCACACCATTTTTTTTTTTTTTTTTTGTGGTAAGTGGGCCTCTCACTGTTGTGTCCTCTCCCGTTGCGGAGCACAGGCTCCGGACGCACAGGCTCAGCGGCCATGGCTCACGGGCCCAGCCGCTCCGCGGCATGTGGTATCTTCCTAGACCGGGGCACAAACCCGCGTCCCCTGCATCGGCAGGTGGACTCTCAACCACTGCGCCACCAGGGAAGCCCCCAAGGACCACACCATTTTGATTACTATAGCTTTGTAGTAAGTTTTAAAATTGGAAAATGTGGGGATTTCTTGGCGGTCCAGTGGTTAGGACTCTGCGCTTTCACTGCTAAGGGCCTGGGTTCATTCCCTGGTCGGGTAACAAGTTCCAACAAGCCACGTGGCACGGCCAAAAATAAATAAGTTTTAAAAATTGGAAAATGAGGGCTTCCCTGGTGGCGCAGTGGTTGAGTCCGCCTGCCGATGCAGGGGACACGGGTTCATGCCCCGGTCCGGGAAGATCCCACATGCCGTGGAGCTGCTGGGCCCGTGAGCCATGGCCGCTGAGCCTGCGCGTCCAGAGCCCGCAACGGGAGAGGCCACAACAGTGAGAGGCCCGCGTACCGCAAAAAAAAAAAAAAAAAATTGGAAAATGTGAATCCTCCAACTTTGTCCTTTTTCAGGATTGTTTTTGGTTATTCTGGATCCCTTGCAGTTCCACCTGAATTTTAGGATCAACTTATCATTTTCTGTAAAATGAGATGAGATTCTGATAATGACTGCATTGTATCTGTAGATCAGTTTGGGTAGCATTGCCATCTTCCTATCCATGAACATGGGGTGGCTTTCCATTTGTTTAGGTCATCTTTAATATTTTCAACAATGTTTTATAGCTTTTAGCACACAACTCTTGCATCTCCCTGATTAAATTTATTCTTAAGTGTTTTATTCTTTTTAGCACCATAGGCTCATTGCTTTAATCTCACTTGTTTGCTCTGATGTTTTTTTATTGTGAATGCTTTAGGATTTTCTATATATAAGGTCTTGAAATCTGCTAGTAGAGATGGTTTAATTTTTTCTTTTCCAATCTGAATGCCTTATATGTACTGATTTATTTACTTGCTGAATTGTCCTGGCCAGAACTTTACAGGGCAATGTTGACTGGAAGTGGTATGAGCGGACAGTTTGTCCTGGTCCTGACCTTAGGAGGACAGTTTTCAGTCTTTCATCATTAAGTACGGTGTGAACTGTGGGTTCTTCATAGATACCCTTTGCCAGGTTGAGGAAGGTCCCTTTTACTCCGAGTTTGTTGAGTTTTTTGGTTTTAGTTTTTAAATCATGACAGGGTATAGCATTTAATTCAATGCTTTATCTGTGTGGTTTTCTGTTTTTTATTCTACTCATATGTTTATTGCATTAATTGATTCTTGCATGTTGAGCCAACCTTGCATTCTTGGGATAAATCCCACTTGGTCCTGGCATGTAATTGTTTTGATGTGTTGCTTGAGTTGGTTGCTGGCTTTTTGCTGTTGTTGGGACACTGTGAGTGTCCTGCAGTCTCCGGGTACCTCCTGGCCCTGTGACCACAGGCCACTCTGGAGGCAGGAGGAGAAGCAGGCAGCCCAGCACAGTTAGGAGACACTTAGGAGGCTTTCACTGTGTTTTCATTTCAGTTCAAGGAGTTATGATCACTCAGAGAATTCTGATTTGGTTCTTGGCGGCTGCACAGGAAATCGGGATATTTTTTCCAGATTGCAGGTGAGTTACAAGATGTAAAACTCAAGTGTGTCCACTGCATTTAAGCCACGTGCTATTAAGATATTTACTATGAATATCCACAGTGAGTCCTAAGGAACCTGACCAGAATGAAAGCTTGAGTCACATATACAATGGCTTAGACCAGAGAGGCCATGTGCTCTGTGAACTCACCTCACTGTGAACATCACAGGAACATGGAAACGAAAGCTGTAATATGGGAAGCATCTCCAGGCTTTCGGACGTTTAAAATTTGAAAACAGGAAGTAAAAATACTGACTTTGGTAGTAACACGGTTGCTACTCCTGTTTTCTGCTTTTTAACTCTTGGTGCTGCATTGGGAGGTCAGGCTCTGAGAATTGATATAAATAACCCTCCACTTGGCCGAGGATTAAGAGTTTGCAGATATCGGAGGCTGGGAGACTCTCCCGTTTCCCGGGTCACTTCGCAGCAAGGCAGGAGCACTTTTAGGAGAGTGCAGAAACCGTGTTTCTCATGTTGAAATGAAAGGTGCGTTTCTGTCAGCATCCTGCTCTCCCCAGATCTCTTGAGAGTGAACTCTGGGGTCAGAGTGCAGAGCAAGGCCCGATCCTGCATCCTCGTCCACTGTGTGTGCACTGGGGTCTGTAACTTTGGAAGTGTATGTGCAGTTCTGTATTATAGGATTCGGTGTTCTTGCTGTCACTCTTAAAAAGTGCCTGACTTTAGAACATGTGGGGAATGAAAGAGAAATCATGGAGGATGTGGTCTGGAGCACTGGGAAAATTTACTTAAAAATGAGTAAAACATCCCACAAAAAAGGGACCCGAGTCCCCCAGGCCCTCATCTTGACCTTTGTCCTCCACGTCCGTCATAACTGAATGTGGAAGAAAGTGACCTGTGAGGGCAGACACAGCGGGAGACCTGGGCTGGGGTCACACGTGATGGGGCGATGATGAGACGGGGGCTCTGCATCTGGGGGGTGAGACAACACACGTGTGCCTGAAGGCTGTGTGTGCACCTCACTTGTGTGATTCACCCTCAGGCTGTGCGCACACACCCACCTGCACAGGGCAGCAGGTGACAAACGGGTAAAGTGTTAGCCATGGAGAGTCTGGGGAAGGGTGTTCTTTGCACTGTCCTTTCTGCGTTTTTGCAAAATCCCGCGGTTGTTCAGTCATTTCCAAGTGAAAAGCCTAGTTGCACTCGCTCTGCTGGCCCCACCTCAGGGGCCTGCTGGGAGTGAGAGGCCCCAGGAGTTCCCCTCTGGCCGTGCTCTCCTCCAGGAGATGGCTGCTGACCTGGAGCAGGGCCCAGCGCCCCTCGGCCATGCTGCTCCCCGGGGCCACTTCCTCTTTGGAGTTTTCTGCAGACGCCTCCAGGCCCTGGCTCGAGGGTGGGACGTGGCCAGCCGCCTGCAGCGACAGCGGGAGCTGCTCACGTGCAAACGGTAACACGGCTCGTGCCCCAGGGTCTGTCTTCGCTTTGGGTTTTCTTCCCACTAGTCGCTAGTCTCTGGCCCCGGCCCGGGGCGGCCTCTTCCCCGGTCCAGTGGAGAGCGGGGTCTAGAGGTGTGAAAGCAACTGGGGGTGAAAGTTCTCCTCCTGGGCTTCAGGAGCCCCTCGGTTCAAAGGCCTCGTGTGGAACGCGCGCTCAGGGTCCTCACTGCGTCACGGCTGAGCTGTGATGTCCTTCCCAGTCTCGTGAACTGGTTGGTTAACGCGCTGCCCCCTGCCCCTGGGCATCGTGTAACTTCACAGCTGGTTTGGGGACACATAGTGAGTGTCCGTGGGCCCAGCAGGGCAACAGGTCGCAGACCAGGGCCAGTTCCGAGCGGGCTGGGGGGGTTGGGTGCGCTCCGAGCGTAGCTCTCGGGGTCACCGTCTGTGCCTCCCTCCCCCCAGCGTCCTCCTCAGCCTGCCCCCCTCCGTGCTTGTCGGCAGCCCCCGCTTGGAGCAGCTGGCCGCTCCCAACTGCGACGACTTCTTCGGCTTAGTCAACTCGGAGCTGGTAGGCGCAGGGCAAGTGAGCTGGGGTGTGGGGTCGAGGGGCCACACGGGCACCTCAGCCTGGCTCTGGAAAACTCACCAGTGCATCCGTGGTCACGTGGAGCCAATGGCCTCAGTGCGTGTCCTGGCTGCCCACGCCGGGTCTCTCTGAGGGTAGGACATGGTGCTTGGAGCCACGGGTGAGCCCGTCACCTGGCTTGGCACCGGCCTGCGAGGCTAGAGCCCGGGCAGCCCCGTCCTCCAGAGCACGACTCCTTCACGGAACCTTCCCCAGGGTGACCAGCTTGGGCCCCACACGTGCAAACCATCCTGCCTGCCTCGCCTCCCCTCCGTCGGTTTCCTTTGCGGGCACGGAAGCCAGATGGTGCCCTGGCTCTCGTCGGGGGCTCCGAAGGGTGACATCCCTGTGACCTGCACGCACTTCAGGGTCAGGGAGGTGCCGTGCGTAAGTGCTCCCCTGCCCACTGCAGGGGAATGGCTTCTACACCAAAGATGGGTACCCGCTTTTTAAAAATGCACACGTGACTAGAGCTTGACCTGACGTTCTGTACACTTGTGTGGAACTTTAAAAGGTAATTGGGGAAGCAGCAGAAATGAGATGAGATTTTCTTTAAGTTCGTTCTAAAGGCTGTTTCCCTTCGAGCCTTGAGAATGGCCTGTGAAAGCAGCCAGGTGAGGACACGGCGGGGACAGCACCTGGCCCATCCACCTGGGCCCATGGGGTTTGCGCCACAGCTGGCGGGCATGGGGGTGGCCGCGAAGCCGCACGGAGCCAGCCCTCCGTGGGCCATGGTGGTGCCATCCTCCCGCGTGTCCTTACGTGGTGGAGCCTCCAGCAGCTGCCCGCCCTGTCCCGCGCGTGCCTTTCTCACTGGTCTCTACCGTTTTGCAGAGAAACTTCTCCCACGACGGCGCCCTGACCCACGACATCACGGCCCACTTCTTCAGGGTAATTTCCTTTCTCTCTGCCCCTCCAGCATCACTGCTCACTCAGACCCCAGGGCTGGGCCCTTGCGTGCGTGGCAGCTCCCGGGGCCTGGGTCCACGTGCAAACCCTGTGTGTGGGCGTCTCTCCCCGCAGGGGCTCCTCAACGCCTGTTCACGAAGCAGAGACCCCTCCCTGGCAGCCGACCTGACCCTGACTGCCTGCCAGACCCAGTGCCCCTTGCTTCTGACCTCTGCGCTGGTAGGCTCCCCGTCTTCTCAGGGGTGTTCCTGGACCTGGTGCGGCCGGGGATCCGCCTAGGGCTTCCTGGCAGCGTGATTCAGCGGAAGATGCACCAGGAGCAGTGGGGACAGACCACAAGAGTTGGGTGGGGCTCCTCAGGAGTCTGTCTGCGCCCGGAGCCGTTCACGCTCCTACTCCTCGCTCTGTCTTCACTGGAGCTGAGCAGACGGCTGCTCTGCTGTCCCGGCTGCCGCCCCAGCCCCTGCTGGCCCCGCCTTCTCGTGACGTTCCGCGGGTGGGGCTCCCACGTGGGCTTTCTCACCCCTTCTCGGTTTTGTCAGGAGGGGAGGACGCAGCGCGTTCCCTGCTGAGCTCCCTGGGCAGCTGTGGCCTCTGGCTCACGGCTCTGCAGCTCAGCAGGGGCATCCAAGGACCGGGCCCTCCTCCGTCCACATCACGCGTGCTCCGCCGATGAGGACGAGCATGCCTCACGGAGCTGCTTTGGGCCTTAAATGAGACGCTGGCCTTGTGGTTTATGAAGCACTTGATGAGCGGGAGACAGGATACGGGGGTGTCGGCCTGCGGGCAGACATTGCCCGTGCAGATCGCCAGTGTCACCCGAGGCTTCCCGATCTTCTTGGTGAGGGGGAGAACTGACCTGTCGGTGCCCATTCTTTCCCGTGAGCTGTGGTGGCCACACCTGGAGCCCGAGCTTCACCACCGGTGGAGGAGATGCTCCCAGAGCCCGCTGCCTGCGGAGCTGCGGAGGCTGCAGGAGGCCCAGCACTTTGCCGGGGGGTGAGTGCGCGCAGCGGGACTCATTCGGTTGTGTGCATGGGGTCTCGGGGGCTGGAGGGGCCCTGGGCGGGGCTGCTGTTGAGACCCACGTGTGGGAGGGGGAAGCAAAGCTGAGCAGGGACGTTCCCCACTGACTGGCCTCCGGGAGCCACGTGCCCGTCTCCTCCCACATCGGAGCGGCTGCTGTCCTCGGCGGTCACAGCAGGGATTGCCGCCCCATCCAGCCTCCGTACATCTTCATGACCCATTTTTATCTGAGGCACCTGCATCCCCCCGCCAAGGGTCGGGGATGCTCGAAATCTCAGAAAATGAGGAAAGCATGTCTGGCCACTGAGTCTAATTCTGCAAAGAGCAGAGAACTTTCTTAAATCACTGCATTATATTTCATCTTTAACTTTTGGTCCAGTTTTAACCTGCTGGAGAACCGTGAACATCACACTGCAATCGGAGGGGGGGGCTGAGTGGAAGGCGGGTGCAGACTGAGGGGAGGACTCCTTGCAAAGCTGAGGCTGCTGGGACCAGGCACCCCCTCCAGGCATACCGCTTCCTGTGTCCAGGGCAGAGGGGCATGTTGACAGCCAAGGGCCAGCCTGTGGAGACCAGTCGGGGGGTCGGGGGGGGGTGCGCTTTGGGTTCTGGCTGTGATGGGCTGGGGGCTCTTGTGGTGACACACACCTCCGTCTGCGGCAGCGTCCTCTCCTCCCTTGCGGCAGCCCCCGCACCTGGCCCAGCCTGGCTCTGCGCGGCTGCCCTGCACTTCATGATTCGACGGGCCGGGAAGGAGAGCATCCGGCAGGAGCTGGGGCAGCTGGATGGCCAAGGAGAAGAGGTAAGAATGAGATACTTTCCCCACATGTCCTTTTCCAGCAGCCTCACTGGTTCTCGGGGTTCTGACCACACTGTGCTTTTCAAGGACAGACAAGAGTTTGGGGTGCTTGTAACTTTATTTGGAAGCAAAAACTTACTGGGTGTGTAGGTTTAGTAAAACTTAAAGATTCTCAGGTTTGCTGATAAAAAGGGTACTTTACATGATTTCATTCTCAAGTGCTTTTATTTGGCCTGTTTATCAAAGCAGCCCCGGGGTGTGGGGTGAGGGCTGGCTGTAAACTGTCCAGCGGGACCTTCCATTTCATAGCCTCGAGGCACCCGCACCCCAGGTAGCTGATGGCAGAGACCAAGGGTGGACAGAGGGCTGCTCTGATGGCAGGCTGGTGGCCCCACTGGGAGCTGTGCGACCCCCCGGGGCCCCCTACCCAGAGCTGTGGTGTGCTTCCCTGTGTCTCCCCCAGCTGAACCCCTGGTTCTGTGAAAGCCAGGGTCCGCCAGTAGTTCAGGCTGTACACACCTGCCTGAGAACAGTTGCTGAGCTGTGAGTTTTGGGTGATTATAATTTAAAGTTAGAAACTACCAGGGAGAGTCTATTTTTAAGAGTTTTCAGGTTGTTTTTGCTGGAAGGATTTTAGTGGCTCCAGAGCCTCCAGGCCACTGTCACCTCTACACACTGGCCTGGGGGATCAGCAGAGACAGGTCCCCCAAAGCAGTAATCGTTTATAACCCGTTAAATTCCCTCTTTAAGAGTGACTGGGGCTTCCCTGGTGGCGCAGTGGTTGCGAGTCCACCTGCCGATGCAGGGGACGTGGGTTCATGTCCCAGTCCGGGAAGGTCCCACGTGCCGCAGAGCGGCTGGGCCTGTGAGCCGTGGCCACTGAGCCTGCGCTTTGCAACGGGAGAGGCCACAGCAGTGAGAGGCCCGCGTACCGCAAAAAAAAAAAAAAAAAAAAGTGACTGGAACATTTTTTTTCTCTGAAGATCCGCTTAAGAGAGATTTATAATCTAAGCCTGTAAATGTTCAATTAACGAGGAATGTGTTCTTTCCTCATTTAGAATTAGTTTAAGGGAACAGAGCACAGGTAGTTTTATGTTGTGAGTGGACCTGTTTTTACTTGCAGCTATTGGTTTTCCTGTTTTTTTTTTCCTTGATGGGCCTGCTCTCTTCACATCTGACCCCGCAGGTAGGTCAGACCCTCTGCCACCGTGGGCAGGGTGGCGAGCAGCTGGTACGACCCCCCAGGGCACTTGAAACCATGGGTCTCCCCATCTCCCCCGAGACCTCCTGAGTTAGGGTCTCGTGGATGGGCGGGGGTGGGGGGGGGGAGGCACCTGGGACCTTTGTGTCGAAGGCTTTCTCAGGAGAGAAAACCCCAGGCCGTTGGCCTGCCTCTTGGTGTCCTATGTCCAGAGGCCCCAAGTGGACACCTCTTCCTTGCGCACTTGTCACCTTACGGTCCTTCTCCCTCTTCTTCTGTGGGTAACAGGCCGTTGGCTCCCTGAAGGCTCTGGACATCTGTGCCGAGGTCCTGGGGTGTCTGCAGAGGAAGAGGATTTCCTGGCTGCCGCTCTTTCAGTTGACGGAGACGGGTGAGAAATCCGGACAGCAACCGGCCGGCCTGTGTCTGTCCTGGTTCCCAGCCCTCTACCGGGAGCGCAGTGGGCCGCAGGGTCAGACTGCGGCCCTGTGCTTTAGTCCTTCTCTTCCAAAGCAACTTGCCGATGGTTACACGTGAGCCTCTCCTTGGGGCTCACTTTGAAAACTCATTTTTGCAAGTTTCTGTTCTTGGTAAGTATATAGACTCATTTAAGCAAAATAATTTAGTGGAGTATCGAGGATCCCAGGGACCCCGGCCGGCCCCCAAGCTCTGCTCTGCGGCATGAGGATATCACCCCTGCGTCAGCAGGCACACGACGCCCCAGAAGACCCTGACCCTGCAGGCAGGGAGGCACCCTCACAGCTCACAGAGGTCACCCTCACAGAGCCCCTCTGTGTTGCAGATGCCGGCCTGGGGCGCACCCTCCTCCGCCTGGCCCCTGACTACCAGGTCCGGCTGCTGCCGGTCGCCTTCTACAGGTAATACCCCCGGGGCCTGCTGGGCAGGAGAGGGGTAGCGAGGGGCGGCGGGGCTCCCTCAAGATGGGAAAGGCTGCTCCTCTGCTGCCTGCACCGGCCTCAGTGAGTGTGAGGTCTGGGTCACCTGACTTCCATCTCTGCCTTCAGCCTCCTGTCCTACTTTGACGAGGACGCCCTCCTCCAGGAAGACGCCTTCCTGCACGTTGCTGTTAACATGTACCTGAAGCTCATGGGCCTCTTCGTGGCTGGGGAGACTGGTGCGGTCTGGACTCCGGCCCACAGTGGGGAGCTCCAGGCCCAGGCAGGTGCAGGGCCAGGCCTGTCTCCAGACGGACCCGGGAGGCCAGCTCTTGGGGGCCTGCGGCCTGGGCAGCCCCTCCTGGCGCAGCGTGCAGCTGTGGGCACCCTGACCACGGCTCTGCCTGTCTTCTCTCCAGGGCGACCCCGTGAGCCTGGTAACAAACGCTCGTCTTTTTCTGCTGCAGTCGATACCTCGGTGCCCGAAAAGGAGCTTCTCAGACGTGGCAGAGGTAACGCCCAGATGCTCGCCTTGCTGGCTTTAAGTCCCCATCACTGTTCACTGTGAGGGTGCCGAACGCCTTCGGGAAAACAAGCATGCGGCGTCCAGCACTTGGCAACTCCCCGGGCCCTGGGTGTTTGGGGGCCATGGGGCGTCACAGGCCCAGCACATGGTCTTCCTTGCAGCTGCTGGGCGCGAGTGCGGACTGTGACCCGGAAGTGCGTGCCGCCCTCCTCAGCAGGCAGCAGGCCGTGCTGGACCCTGACCTCTACCAGGAGCCCCGTCTCTTCTGACAAGATCTGCGCAGGGCATAGCCCAGCTCCTCGGTAAATAATTTATTACAAACGTAACGTGGAGCTCTCGTTGCCCTGAAAAGTGGGTTACAAACCTTGACTGCATTAGCGGGGAGGAGGAACCAATTCTTTGAAGTCTGCCTCTGGCCCCGAGCCACTCTGTTTATAGGAAAAGAAACTGCTGGTCCCGGAGCAGAAGCCACAAGGCCCCGTGAGCTGTGTGCTGAGCCCCTGCCACCCAGCATGTGGGGTGGGGGGCTCGTCGGGGTGCAGAGCTGTGCCGTCAGGCCTGAACCCCCATCACTGCCCGCTGAGCTCGGGGGCGGGCATGCCCTCAGGTGGGCTCAGCCTTCACGGCCTGCCCTGCCGCGGGCCCAGGCGGGGGCTCCGGGGCCTTGTCCAGGGTCTGCGTCAGGGGGTGAACCATGGACATGTGCACATTGAGGTTGTGAGCCTTCTCGAACCGCCGGCCGCACTGGTCGCAGGCGAAGTCCAGCTCCGTCTCGGCCTTGTGCTTGGTCATGTGGTACTTCAGGGATGCCCGCTGCCGGCACTGGAACCCGCAGACTTCGCACCTGGGGGGCCAGGGACAGGTGAGCCAGGGCGCTGCCGGTGGGAGAAACCCCCCGCCCCCACCACTTACTGCAGGGGCTTGGCTCCTGAGTGGCGCATCTGGTGGACCAGGAGGTGCTTCCGCTGCTTGAAGGTCTGCCCACACTCGTCACAGATATAGTTCCGCACCTCTGGGGACCAGAGAGGCAGTGACCACAGGCCCTGACACCCTCCCCTCGGTGCCCGAGTGCCTTACAGGTGACACAGCTCTGATACAGAGCCGTCCGTGTCGCCTGAAATTGTCACCGGGCTGCGGCTTCCTCTCCAACTACTGTGTACATTTCATCTGGAGCCTGTTTTCTTGCCCTTTTGGCCGATTTCCTTGAGCACAGATTTTTAGAGGAAGCCAAATCAGTAAGTTTCATAGATGACTGATCACAGTTGCTGCCACTCTAAAACCCACCGCCACGCTGGGCCCACTGCGGGGTACCCACTGCAAAGGCAGTCTTAACGCTCTTGAACTGAACTTGAACCGTCACGCCCCACACCAGTGGTTCCACTGCAGGCCGTGCCAGGGGGGCAGCTGCCACACACGCTTCCCGCCCCGCGTCACTGCACGTCCCACTGCTCATCTACCAGTACCTCAACTGGCCTCCCCGGCAGGCGCCTCCCTCACTAGGGGCAACCGTGCCGGCAGCACACGATCTAGCCTCTTCTGTGTTAGGAACAAAAACTGCTTGTGGTCACGACCACTGGCATCCAGACTGACAACAGCCTGACCCAACCCAAGAGAATTAGAAAAGAACACTTGGAGCAAAAAACACAGGAAAACTGTTTGTTTCACTGTGGAACCAACAAGTAAATGTGCGCCAACAATTAAACGGTCAAACCTGAGTGAAGTGAATCATTTTTACAAAGTTCAAAACAAGAAAAACTCTCGCTTAGGGATAGACACAGAGGTACCAAATCTATCTAGAAGGGGCTGCGGTTTGGGAGAGCTGCCTTCTGTGCAGAAGCGGCGACGATGTGCACCAGGCACGTACGAGTCCAGGGTATGAACCCATGTTCAGAGAAGGGGCCGGTGATGACCAGGGCACTGTCTTCACTGTGCTTCCTCCCCCAGTTTCTACAATGGATGCGGGTCACTTTTGTAATCCAAAAAGCGCACGTCATTTTCTTAAAGTAATGATTTAAAAAAACACGAGAGTAAACCCACAGGGAGGTACCAGAATTCTTTGGCACTGGTTTCCCAGGAGGCAGCCTTATCCACGGGGGCGGGTGGGGGGGGCGCACCTGTGTGGATGAGCTTGACGTGGCGCTGCAGGTAGCGGTCGATCATGAACACCTTGTTGCAGCCAGGGTGTGGGCAGGGCCTCTCCCGGACCTCCTCGTGGTGCTCCTTGATGTGCTTCTGCGGGAGGGACCTGGGACCTGAGCGCCTTGGCCTGGCCGACACCCCTGGTCACAGCACGTGCCCCCTCCCACAGGCCCTGCTCAGCACCCTCCTCTCCCCAGAGGAACTGATCCCAGCACTGCGGGCCTGTCCGGCCTCCCCCACTTCCCCACGGGCCGGGGCCCTCACCTTCATGCCGTCAGCCCCACGGTACACGGCCGTGCAGCCCTGGTGAGGACACTTGTAGATGGTGGGCAGCTCCTCCCTGCAATGCAGAGCACACGTGGAGCTGCGGCCCCGACGGGCTATGCGGCCCCGACGGCCTACGCGGCCCCCACCCCTTACCTCTCACAGCGTGGCTTGCCCTTCCAGCCCGGCTTGGGCCCAGGTTTCTTTCGAATTTTTGGTTCTTCTGACTTCTTGGCTTCTTTGCTTTCACTCTTCTTACCAGAGATCCTGGGGGGAAAAGAGGACCCCAGTCAGTGATGTTTCTGATTATTTACGTGTGCACGGCTCTTGTTCTTCAAACGGGAGGTGGGTCTCCTCAGGCCTCCAGGGCTAACCCACTTCAGTCCCCGTGCTGACTGGCTGGCCCTCAAATTGACCCTTGGCCACCAAAGCTAGAACAGCTCTTTGGGGAGGTGGAGGCCCTGCACTGCCCCCTAGGGACACAGGAGTGGGCCTTCGTGACGACTTTCACTCCCTGTCTGAAACATCAACACCATAATTTTGGAGAAAGCATGGAAAATGGTGGGGCAGGGGAGACTCAGGGGTCAGTCCCTCAACAAAACAATCGTTAAGCTAGAAAAAAGATCAGGATGCACTCTTCTGGAACCTGCTGGGAGACTCACGGCAACCAGGAGAGAGCTCTGTGCCCACTGCTGTCCCCCACTCCGCAGCCCCTGGGCAGTGGGGACCTTGTCCTCCACACGTGTGGGGTTGTGCATTTCAGCCAGTCTCGCAGGCCCCAGAGGACCAGGCCAGACACAGCAACTTTCCCCACTGTGGTGTCCTTCAAAGACTTAAAGATACATGCACACTTTTCTTTCTAGATCCAGGAGTTTAAGGAAATCTGTCAGGAATAAAAGGAAACTTCTAGGGCCATAGCCACAAGCCCACAGCTGACACCATGCTCAGTGGTCAAAGACTGAAAGCTTTTCCTCTGAGATCAGGAACAAGACAAAGATGCTCACTTTCACCACTTCTCAACAGAAGACTGCAAGTCCTAGCCACAGCAATTAGGCAAAAAAAAAAAAAAGAAAAGAAAAGAAAAAAAGAAAAGGCATCTAAATTAGAAAGGATAGAAAATTACCTCTTCACGATGTCATGATCTTATATGTAGAAAACCCTAAAGAACCCACACAGAAAAATAAATTCAGCAACATTGCAGGGTAGGAAATCAACACACAAAAACCAGTTCTATCTCTATACACTAACAATGAACAGTCCAAAAAGGAACTTAAGAAAACAATTCATTTTTAATAGCATCAAAAGGAATAAGACACTTAAGAATAAACTTAACCAAGGTGAAAGACTAGTACACTGAAAACTGCAAAATGCTGCTGAAAGAAGTTAAAGACCTAAATAAGTAGATACATCATACCCATGGATTGTAAAGATGGCAGTAATCCCCCAAAGCAGTCTATACGTTCAATCCCTATCAAAATCCCAATGGTGTTTTTTACAGAACAAAACAAAACAAATTTTCACATAGAATTTCAAGGTACACTGAATAACCACACAATTTTGAAAGACAACAAAGCTGGAGAATTCAAACTTCCTGATCCCATAATTTACTAGAAAGCTACAATAATCAAAACTGTGTGGTACTGGCAAAAAGACAAGACATACAGACCAACTGAATAATTGAGCGACCAGAAATAAACCCTTGCAAGTACAATCAACTGATTTGACAAAGGTGCCAAGACCACTCACTGGGGAAAGGACAGTCTTTTCAACAAAAGGTGCTGGGACAACCGAATATCCACATACAAAAGAATGGAACTGGATCCCTACCTCACCCCCTATGTAGAAATTAACTCAAATGGATCAAAGATCTAAAACTAAAATTCTTAGGGGTTAAATCGTCTATGACCTTAGATTTGGGAATGGTTTCTCTTATATGACACCAAAAGCACAGCCAACAAAAGTAAAAATAGGTAAAATGGACTTCAAAATAATTTTTTGTGCACCAAAGGGCACTATGAAGAGTGAAAAAAGGGAGAAAATATACAACTCAATGGCAAAAAAGCAAACAACTCAATTAAAAAGTGGGCAAAGGACTTGAATAGACATTTCTCCAAAGAAGTTTAAGCATGTGAAAAGATGTTCTACATCACTCATCACTAGGGAAATGCCAATCAAAATGACAATGAGATACCACTTCACACTCACTAGGATGACTATTAAAACACACACACACACACAGAAAATAACAAATATTGGTGAGGATGTGTAGAAATCGGAACCCCTGTACACTGTTAGGAAATGTAGAACGTGCAGCTGCTGTAGAAAACTATGGCAGTTCCCCAAAAGGTTAAAGAAGTACCGTATGACCCAAAGAATTGAAAACAGGGTCTCAAACAGATAGTTACAACAGCCTTTATACCATGATTCACAATAGCCAAAAAAGTATAAACAACCAAAATTGACAGACAAATGGATCAACAAAACGTGGTCCATCCATACAATAGATTTTTTTTTTTTTTTTGGCCACACCGTGCCGCATGCGGGATCTTAGTTACCAGATCAGGGATCAAACCCATGCCCACTGCAGTGGAAGAGTGGAGTCTTAACCACGAGACTGCCAGGGAAGTCCCTTTACAATAGAATATTACTCAAGTCATAGAAAGGAATCAGACTGACACATCACAACATGGATGAATTTCAAAAACATTACTCAAGTGGAAGAAGCCCATAGCCAAAGGACACGTAACATGTTACTGCACTTGTGTGAAGTCCCCAGAATGGATACCTAGATTAGGAGTTGCCAGGGCCTTTGGGGAGGAAAGGGGAGGTCGCTGCTTCACGGGCACAGAGTTTCTGTTCGGGACAGTAAAAGTTTGGAAACAGTGGTGACAGTTGCACAACATTGTGAAAACACTTAAATGCCACTGAGTTGTACACTTTAAAAAATGGTGAAACAGTAAATTCTCTTACGTATATTTTACCACAATTGAAAACAAACAGCTGTCCTCCTCTTTAAACAGTGTGTTAACAAGAACCCTCTCAACCACTGTACAGGCTGCTTCTCCTTTTGTCTAATAACTGCTCTTCCGGCCTGGCCACGGTCCTGGCCTCCACCCCCCTCCTCTGCTGTGTGGCTTCGGCACCCAGTCAGAGCCGAACCGTAACCAGCGCTTGCACAGGATTATGCGTTTCTTGAGAGCAGGAGGCTTCAGAGAGCCCACGGGTGTCTCAGGTGAGTCCTTGAAGGACGAAGTGTTGAGGTCCCTGCAGACGCAGGAGGACCGTGCTCACAGCGCCCAACTCAGGGCTGCCGGCACCCTTCCTTCCCATCGCCGCTCAGGCTCCTTCCCTCCCGCTTCCTCCTGGAGCCCTGGCCCCTGCCACCCGGCTGCGGACCCCGACAGGCGTGTCTGCTGCAAGGTCACGTGGACCACGGCTGCTCGGAGGCCCCATCCTGGGACGTCAGCTGGCACTCACGTCATGGCACCTGAAGCACCATGTGGCCATCAGGGCTGAGCCCAGAGCTTCTGCCAGCCCTCTGCCGCCCAGTCCCACCTCCCACAGGCCTCTGAACACATACCTTGTGTGTCCTGTCCTACAGCATGTGTCTGTGTGCCCTCCCAGGGGCCTCCTGGAAACCCAGGGACACGGCAGGTGTCCCCGTCCCCACACCAGTGGCCCCAGGCCTGCTGGGCGGCAGGATGTAAGAGGTGGGTTCGTGGAGTTCAGGGTGGGAAGCGGGGGCTCCTGCTGCAGCCCCCGGCGGCGCCATGCAAGCAGATGTGGTCTCCCCAACCTAGCCCACCTGACGCCCCCTCTTGGCCCCAGGCAGCATCTGTCCACTCAGGCCTCCTCGAGGGCTCGTGACTCAGCCAGCCCTGCACCCTGACTGGGATCTCCTGAGCTGCCGCCTCTCCTGTCTCTCTACCCACAGCCCACGTGGGAACTTAAAGGAGAAAAGGAAGTCATCCTTGCTTCTCTGTTTTGTTTTGTGCTTTCCTGGCTCACGGTGTGGTGCTCCGGTGATTTTGTTCCACGTCAGAGGCCCAGGCTGGATATCTACTAACTGGAGGTGTTTGGGGTGTTCCTGGGCACAGGGTGACACAAGTGAAAATCGGCCTTCTCTGCCACGCCCCCGTGTTCTAATGGAGAGAGAACACAAAGCCCTGCGTGGGGCAGGCTGCCTCAACAAGCAAGTGGCGTGGGAATCAGTGCCAGGGGCGGACCCGGGAGCAGATGATGAGCCGGGAAAGTGGGGCCGACAGCAGACGCGGGAAGGTGGCGGGGTCACATCCACAGGGCTCCTCGCACAGCTGGCTGCTGGCCCCCAGGGTGATGCCAGGCCAGGTCCCTCCGCTGAACTGGGCACGTCCTCCCAAGTCACCCAGAAGCCACACTGTGCTGAGTTTGGGAGGTCGGGCCATCAGAGAAGCAGAAAGCATGTGCTGAGCAAGGCAGACAGGGTTGGCGAGCTTCCGTCCAGACCCCGCTGCCTCCCAGGGCAGACACACGTCTCCAGGTCACCCACCGGGCCCCGCCCACACCCCGTGAGCTTCCAGCACCACCGTCCCCCTTACTTCTTTTCTGGGTAGGGCTCAAAGGACTCGTCTGAGGACTGGGTATTCTGCTTCTTGTCACTGTCGTCTTCACTCAGGAAGTCTCTAGGAAAGAAGAGAGAACCTTTAGCAAAGCTCCAGGGCCGGTGACGGAGCCAGTGAGACTTCCTGTCTAAAGACACCACATGGATCCCCTCACGTCTTAGTTCTCCTCAAAAGGCCTACAATTCCCAAGTCTCCAATCCCAGCTCCTAACAGAAAGGGCACGCCAGCCAGGGTCACAAGCTGACGCTCCCCCATAAGCCACCCTTCTCATCATGACACCAGGACCCCGAACTCCCAAAGAGCCTCTCTACCGGGGCCCGAGGCAGGGTGTGAAGACCCTAACAAGAGGTGGGCTTCTCAGGAAGTGGGCTTTTAGAATGTCACCTCACCCCCCAACTGTGAGCACCTGCCCGGATGAGAGGTCAGCTGTCAGTCATCTCAAAGGTCACAAAGGCCAAAAAACATCTGTACGTCTGTAACCTTTACCCTGAAGTGTGAGTCACTACACAGGCTCTGCTGGGCAGCGGCCAGAGCCCAGCTGCCACACTCCCCACGGAGAAAGGCCCAAGGCTGGCTGGTGGCTACGGAACAGCCACGGCCTCCTGACCCCGGGGGAGTTTGTGGCACACACGTTGGGGTTCCTCCAGCACCTGGGTCATCCGTCACTGGCACCAAAATCACGCTGTCCTTCTAGTTTGGACAAAAGTGCGTCTGCAGTCCAGCCAGAGCTCGCAGGGCAGGGTGGGAAAGCTGGCTGGCGTGTGGCCTCCATCCCGAGGTTTGGTCTTGGAGCCCTGGGGGGTGGCCCCAGGAGCAAACAGGTGCCCCTTCCAGGAAGGTTTGTCCTCCTGTAGGGAGCCTCCAGCCCCGTGTCACCAACACATCATGATAGAGGGCCAGAGGCTGGCTTCTGTTCTAGTAATGTCTGGGGTTGGCTCAAAACTCAGGCCTTGGAGGGCGAGCCAAGCGGCAGCAGCAAAGGGCCAGCCAGAGCCCCATGTGAGCAGAGTAACCCCCACGCCACCCTGGCCAGGCCCCCGGGGACCCAGGAGCCCCCAGTCAGATATGGAAGCCTAGAAGCACCCCGCCGCTCCCCTCCCCCCAACAGAGAAAGGGGGGAGGCCGGCCGAGACCCAGGCTGCCGGCCCATGGGATGGCGGCGTTTGGTTTCCAAGGAGGAATTTTAGGCTATGTAAACCCACTCTTCTCTCACCCCTCAGAAAGGTCACTGAACTCGTCTTTTACCCGATCATCCG
Source organism: Kogia breviceps (assembly GCF_026419965.1). Lineage (NCBI taxonomy): Eukaryota > Metazoa > Chordata > Mammalia > Artiodactyla > Physeteridae > Kogia > Kogia breviceps. The sequence goes on along the minus strand of NC_081327.1, from coordinate 58,312,326 downwards.
AGGTTGGAGATGGAACCTGCTTCTCACCCAACTGCCCTGAGAAACAAAGAACAAGACTCCAGTCACCCGTCACCCCCAGACGGCCAGGTGGTGCTCCCCACGACGGGGAGCCTGGGGTCCCCCTGCCTCCAAGTCACTCACCTCCCGACCCATCCCCCACATGGGGGTGGCCCCAGCACCGGGCCACCCCCATGTCCAGCCAACAGCAGCAACACCAGCAAGCCCAGCCCCTCCCCAGGGGTTCGGATCCAGCCGTTCTGGGACATGATGTACTTTGTGGATGTTTGGGGACATTTTAAAAAATCACTGTTGTCCAGATACCGCAGGCACACAGTTTAGAAACCCAAGCAGTTCTAAGAACCATGCAGCCCTAGTCTCTCCCCTCCAGCATCAGCGTTGCCCTCACTCTGAACTGTCCGGTGGCTGAGGGTCCGCACACAGGGCAGCCTGGCGCCCACACGGAGGCCGAGAGACGCGGGCCGGAAGCCAGCCTGGCCCTCCTAACACGTCTGCGAACAGCTGCGCCCAACCCACAGTGCCGTGGGATCGGGCCCCGAACAAGGGGCCACCCAGAGCAACCTGTCCACGTTGGTCCCACTGGGCGCTGGCTGAGGCCCAGGGAGTGACCTGCAGCTGGCTCAGGACAGCCTCAGCCACCAACCGCCATCGTGCCCCACGAGGCCCCCGTCCTCCTCCACCCTCTGTGCCCTGGGCCCACGCAAGCTTAGAGAAAGCCTGGAGGGCAGACGACTGTGCCTTCACCGAAAGCGCTGGAACAAGGTCCTCGGCCTCTCTGCTGTCAGACGGCCGTGAGGCGGCCCCCGGCATTACCCCGGCCCCTCCACGCACGACACCGCAGCCACCGCCCCGACAAACGCTTCCTGTCGAGGGCTCTGCCTGGCCCAGGACTAGGAATCCTGGTCAGACAGCCCAGAGGCGCCTCCTACCTGGGGCCCCGCTTTGGGGGAGGCTTGGCTGAGGCGGGGGGCCCGGCCCAGGCCCCACCGGGTCGCCATCTGAAGGAGGCCGGGCTGTGTCCGTGCTGGGCAGCGTCTCGGTCTCGGCCCCGGCCGCGGTCGCTCTGCCCTGGGAGCTCTGAGGGGCAGCCCTGCTGGGGCTGGAGCCCCGATGCCGGGGGAGCCCCGGGGCCGAATCCTTGTCCCACGTCCGCCTGACGCCCAAGGCGCCGTCCAGCAAGAGGGCCCCGCAGCTGGAGTCGGCGTCCGTGGTGTAGTCGTGCCCTCGGTCGCAGCCCCACACGGCTCGGACGATGCCACAGTACTCGGAGGACAGGGTCCTCTGGAGGCTGGGCAGGGCCCCGCAGCCGGCTGCGTGTCCGTGCACCCACCCCACCAAGCCGCGCAGGCCCTGGGGGCTCGAAGTGATCAGGTCCACTGAGGAGAGGCAGAGACGCCAGCCCGTGGCCGGTGAGCCCGCGCGCCGCCCCCCACGCCACCCCCAAGCCCCCCCCGGGGGTGCACTCACCCACACACGCTCCCTCCTCCGCCCCCGTCCGGGGCTGCACACCGAGCCTGCAAAGGAGCAGCGCCGCCCACTGAGAGCAGGAGTGGGCCCGGCGGCCTCCGCGCAGTCTCAGCCCTCTCCTCCAAGGCCGCCCGCCAGGCCCCCTGCCCACACAGCCATCGCACTGGTGCTCACGAGCGTCTGCCTCACCCAGCACGATGGGCTCCCCATGCAGAGGCTCCCACCCGGGCTGCCCTGTGCCCACGCGGCCCGCTCGCAGGGTCTCCTGCACGCCCCCAGCCAACGAGGGAGGGCGCCTACTTTGCACAAGGCTTCCGGCGGCCCGTGGGGGGGACGTTGACTCTCTGCAGGAAAGACGTGAGGAGGCCGTGGCACTGGTAGAACTGGGCGTGGCAGTTCTTGCAGACAAACTGGGACAGAGCTGGGTCCTGGTGGACGGCCACCCCCAGGAGGCGCTGGAAGTCCCGGACAAAAACACGGTCCCCAGGGGGCGGCCTTTCTGAGCTCTCCCCAGGCGCCCTGCCAGAGATGCTGCGGAGACTCCGGGAGGAGAACTTCCCGTGACAGAGGCGACAGTGCCCCATGGCCAGGGCCCGGGCCGTTCCTGGGCAAGCACAGGAAACATGAAGTCAGGCATGCAACACAGCTCCCAGGGGAGGTGAGGCCCACACTCCACCAGCCTCCCAGCTCCTGGAGCGGGGCCTACCCAGACATGCCCCTTAAACAAAGGCGCAGGTCTGGGCCAAAGGCAGGCCTCTGGCTCTCGTCTCCCAGGCGAATACACAGCCTATGGGGAGAATGGCCAGTGGAGGGCCTTCTGGGCTAGAAAACCTGTCAAAGAATTCTAAATGCCTCCAAAACAAGGCCAGTTTTGGGGGGGGGGGGGGTTTTGGCTCCATTGGGTCTTTGTTGCTGTGCGCGGGCTTTCTCTAGTTGCGGCTCGCAGGCTCTAGGCACACGGGCTTCGGAAATTGTGGCACGTGGCCTTAGTAGTTGTGGCTTGCAGGCACTAGAGTGCAGGCTCAGTAGTTGTGGCACACGGGCTTAGCTGCTCCGCGGCACGTGGGATCTTCCCAGACAAGGGCTCGACCTGTGTCCCCTGTATTGGCAGGCAGATTCTTAACCACTGTGCCACCAGGGAAGCCCAACAAGGCCAGTATTACTCTTATACTAAAACCAGACAAGGACACAACAAGAAAAGAGAATTACAGGCCCATATTCCTAATGAACGTACATGTAAAAATCTTCAACAAAGTAACAGCACACTGAATTCAACAATTCAGGAAAGGACACTTCCCTGCCGGTCCAGTGGTTAAGAATCCGCCTTCTAATGCAGGGCACATGGGTTCGATCCCTGGTTGGGGAACTAAGATCCCACATGCCATGGGGCAACTAAGCCTGCACACCACAACTACTGAGCCCAGGTCCACAACTACAGAGCCCACACGCTCTGAAGCCCACGCGCCACAACTACAGAGTCCATGCACTCTGGAGCCTGCGTGCCACAACTAGAGAGAAGCCCGCGTGCCGCAACGAAAGATCCCGTGTGCCACAACCAAGACCCGATGCAACCAAAAAATATATAAATTAAATAAACAAATAAGTAAATAAAAGATCATGCACAATGATCAGGGATTTATTCCAGGGATGCACACCTGGCTCAACCTCCCCAAATCAATCCATGTGACACACATTAACAAAATAAAAAACAAAAATCATACAATCATCTCAATAAATGCAGAAAAAATGTTTCACAAAATTCAACATCCATTCACGATAAAAACCTCAATGAATTGTGTACAGACAGAAAGTACCACAATGTAATAAAAGCCATATATGACAAACCCAGAGCTAACATCATACTCAATGGTGAAGAGCTAAAACCTTTTCTCTAAGACCTGGAACAAAGCAAGGATGCCCACTCTCACCATTTTTATTCAACATAGTACTGGAAGTCCTGGCCAGAGCAATTAGGCAAGAAAAATAAAAACCACCCAAATCTGAAAGAAAGAAGTAAAATAACCTCTATTTGCATATGATATTATATATAGAAAACTCTGTAAGACTCCATCAAAAAAACTGTTAGAATAAACAAAGTCAGTGAAGTTGTAGAATATAAAATCAATATATAAAAATCGGCTGACTTCTAAATGCTAACAAAACTATTAAAAATTAAGAAAACAACCAGATTTATAATTGTGTCAAAAAGAATAAAATCCTTAGAAATAAATTTAACCAAGAAGGTGAAAGACCTGTGCACTGACAACTATAAGACACTGAAGAAAGAAACTGAAATCACAAATAAATAGAAAATAGTCCATGCTCGTGGGTTGGAAGAATTAATATTGCTAAAATGTTTACACTCCACAAAGCCATCTACAAATTTAAAGCAACCCCCATCAAAATCCCACTGGTATTTTTCACAAAAATACAACAATCTTAAAATTTATATGGAACCAAAAAAAAATAACCATGAATAGCCAAAGCAATCCTGAGAAACAAGAACAAAGCTGGAGGCATGATTTCAAACTATATGGAGGCATGATCACGGAGGCATGATTTCAAACTATACTACAAAGCTACAGTAATCAAAACAGTAGAGTGTTAACATTAAAATAGACATGTAAGCTAATAAAACAGAATAGAAAGCCCAGAAATGAATTCATGCATATAGAGCCAATTAGTTACAACAAATGAGCCAAGAACATACAATGGGGAAAAGACAGTCTCTTCAATAAATGGTGTTGGGATTGGGAGATTGCGATTGACGTATATACACTAATATGTATAAAATGGATAACTAATAAGAACCTGCTGTATAAAAAAATAAAATTCAGGGCTTCCCTGGTGGCGCAGTGGTTGAGAATCCGCCTGCGGATGCACGGGACACGGGTTCGTGCCCAGGTCCGGGAAGATCCCACATGCCGCAGAGCAGCTGGGCCCATGAGCCATGGCCGCTGGGCCTGTGCGTCCAGAGCCTGTGCTCCGCAACGGGAGAGGCCACAGCAGTGCGAAGCCCGTGTACCCACCCCCCAAAAAAAAAAATTCAAAAAAAAAAATGGTGTTGGGAAAACTGGACAGACATATGCAAAAGAATGAAACTAGACCACCACCTTATACCACACTCAAAATAAACTCAAATGTATTACAGATTTGAAAGACCTGAAAACATAAAACTCCTTCACAGAAGAAAACATAAAGGTAAGCTCCTTGACATGGGTCTTGGAAATGATTTTTTGGATTGACACCAAAAGCAAAGGCAACAAAAGCAAAAATAAACAAATGGGACTACGTCAAACTAAAAAGCTGCTGCACAGCAAAGGAAACCATCAACAAAATGAAAAGGTAACCTACTGAATAGGAAAAAAAGTTTGCCAATCATGTATCTGATAAGGGATAATAATCAAAATATGTAAAGAACTCATACAACACTATAATAAGAGCACAAATAATCTGATTTTAAAAATGAGCAGAGGATCTGAAGAGACCTCTTTCCAAAGAAGGCATACAGATAACCAACAGGTGCATGGAAAGGTACTCAACATCACTAATCATCAGGGAAATGCAAATTAAAACCACAATGAGATATCACTCCCACCTGTCAGAATGGCGATCACCAAAATGTCAAGTAATAACAAGTGTTGGTGAGGGTGTGGAGAAAAGGGAGCCCTTGCCCACTGTTGATGGGAATGTAAATTGGTGCAGCCACTATGGAAACAGTATAGAGGTTCCTCAAAAATTAAAAACAGAACTACTACACGGTGCAGCAATTCCACTGCCGGGTGTTTATCGTAAGGAAATGAAAAGACTAACTTGAAAAGATATGT